>NC_053157.1:78324573-78653073 GCF_016835505.1 Polypterus senegalus
TAACCTGTGCAAATGTAGGATTAAACCTCTATTTTGGAAAGACGGGATGAAACAACAATCTTGCTGCACCATAACACCGTCTTAAAGCCTTGTGTTCCAATATGCTCTGATTATCTTCAGACATCTTAATTTGGATATTAAAGTATACAGCCATAGTCAAAAGTAGATATGATCCAGGTTATATAGAGTGACTATAAAAAATATTCACCCTCTTGAAAATGCTCTCATTTAATTGTAATACAACACTGGATCACAGTGGATTTAACTTGCTTTTTTTGACACTGATGAACAGAAAAAGACTAATGTGAAAGTGAAAAGAGATCACTGAAAAGTGATCTATATTAATTACAAATATAAAACACAACATAATTGATTATATATGTATTCATCTTACCTTTAATATGTCAAACCTAAACCATCATTAATGTATCCAGTTGGTTTTAGAAGTTATATACAGTGGAACCTCGGTTTGCTAGCATAATTTGTTCCGGAAATGTGCTCACAGTCCAAAGCACTCGTATATCAAAGTGAATTTCCCCATAAGAAATAATGGAAACTCAGATGATTCGTTCCACAACCAAAAACTATTCATATAAAAATGATTAATTAATACAAAATATAAAGTAAAAATACATAAAACAAATGAACCTGCACTTTACCTTTAAAAAGAATCATGGCTGGTGTGAGTGAACTTCTAAACTCTTGTGGGATTCCACCCAACGGGACGACACGTGGAAGAGTGTCCCAAAGCAATCGCAGTCTCCCAGCACTGTAGCAGTTTGCCGTATAAGCATATCCAAAAAGATTGCGGACATGCTATAAGCGCCTGCCGTCGATGGGTGATACAAGGAACATTATAAAGATCCCGCTACAATAAATAACTCGCTGTTGCTGTTTCAAGCTGAATAAAGCTGGTGTTGTTAAAGTACTGAGACTCAGCTTCGTGTTTTGGGGCACAAGATGGGGACTCGCACTTCCCAGCGCACACACACACACACACACACAGTCACAATGCTATAGTAAACAGTATACGCTTGTACAGATGTTGACTATATGAGTGAGGTACGCAGACTCAGACAGAGAATAGGAGACGATTGCCCTCAAGAGAAGAGAGAGAGAGAGAGAGAGAGACGAGCAAGAGAGAGACGAGCATGCAAGCAAGCGAGATAAGGAGAGAGAGAGAGACACGTGTGCGAGGGAGCGAGATAAGGAGAGAGAGAAGAACCATCAGCTCAGTTGTGATCACATGACGCTCAGCAAACAAAGTGTATCCATACTACTCGTATTGCAAGGCATCACTCGTTTATCAAGTCAAAATTTATTAAAAAATTTAGCTTGTCTTGCAAAACACTTGTAAACCAAGTTACTTGCAAACCGAGGTTCCACTGTAATTAGTTAATTATTAAATTAAAAGCCAGAAGTCTACATGACCATCAACATCAAGTCCTTCCAAGAGAACCCTAAATACAAAGAGCAGGCAGGGTCCTGTGGCCTGGAACCCCTGCAGATTTTATTTTTTCTCTCAAGCTGTCTGGAGTTTTTTTTTTGTTTGTTTTTTCTGCCCTTCCTGGCCATCTGACCTTACTCTTATTCTATGCTAATTAATGTTGTCTTATTATAATTCTTACTTTGTCTTTTATTTCTCTTTTCTTCATCATGTAAAGCACTTTGAGCTACATTATTTGTATGAAAATGTGCTATATAAATAAATGTTGTTGTTGTTGATAAATATAGATTACCCGTTTATAGTCAAGGAGTTGCAATTGCTTGTACTGTACTCTGTATCTTGAAGGTCCCACTTGTGGTCAATATCGTGACCTAACCGGCACAATAAAGACTAAAAAAGCACTCCAAGCAACTTTCTGAAAAGGTGATTGAAAAGCAAAAGTTGAAGAATGAAGACAAGAAAAAAAAAAAACATTTGTGGCATCTTATCTAGATTTTCTATATTTAAAAGTCCCATAGGAGACTCTGAAGTCAGCTGGAAAAAGATTATGTGTTCTGAAAGACAGACAGATTGAATGCCACAATTGTAGATAGCACATTATCAAAACCACACCATCCCCATTGTGAAACATAATGATGGCAGCATGGTATTGAGATGCTACTCTGCAGCCGGAACTGGCTAGTGAGAGTACAGGGAAAAGTAAACGCTGCAAAATACAAATACATCCTGGAGGAAAACCTGATGCAGTCTACTAGAAACATGCACCTTGGTAAAAGATTTGTTTTCCAGCAAGACAATAACCCTAATGATAAAGAAAAGGTTGCACAGGAATGGCTTATAAAAAACAATTTAATTTCCTGGAGTGGCCACATCAGAGTGTAGATCTCAATCCAATTGAGAATTTGTGGATGGATTTGAAAAAGGTTGTTCACTCACGATACCAATGCAACCTTACAGAACTTCCGAATAAGAATGTGTAAACATTGCAGTGTCCAAGTGTACAAAGCTAAGACAGACCTGTCCACAAAGACTCAAGGCTGTCATGGCTGCCAAAGTGGCATCTACTTATTATTGACAGACTAAATACTGAGTGAATACTTATGCAGTTATTTTGTGTTTTATATGTCTAATTAATTTAGAGGCTTTGTAGAGATCTATTTTCATTTTGACATTTAATGAGTCTTTTTCTGTTGATCAGTGTCAAAAAAGCCAAAGCAAATTCACTATGATTCAATGTCGTACAACAATATAATGTGAATATATGCAGGTGTTGAATACTTTTTATAGACACTGTAAATATGGACTGTATATATGTAACTGAGTATATCAGTGTTCCTTTAAAACTGTGACAATATAAGAATGCTTTTTGATCTGCTTCCACATAGTGTCCAAAAATATGTGACCATGTCCAAGAATGCCATACTTTTACGCAACACACCATGTGACCACAACCCTGTGACATCATGGCATGGCTAGCATCTTGGGTGCATACAAACAATGGGATATCATCAGTAAATAAAATAAAAAGAAAATAAATAAATTAAATATGGGTACCTTATAGATTCATCAACAATACTTGCATTTAGATTTTGTTTTTGTGCAATGATTTTCACACTACAATGTTAGGAATTTCACCTTCTTCTTCTCTTGGCTGCTCCTGTTAGGGGCTGCCACAGTGGATCATCTTTTTCGATATCTTTCTGTTCTATATATCTTGCTCTGTGACACACAGCACCTGCATGTCCTCTCTCACCACATCCATAAACCTCTTAGGCCTGCCTCTTTTCCTCTTACCTGCCAGCTCTATCCTTAACATCCTTCTCCCAGTATACCCAGAATTTCTCCTCTGCACATGTCCAAACCAATGCAATCTCACCTTTCTGACTTTGTCTCCCAACCGTCCAACTCTGATGTACTCGTTCCTAATCCTGTCCATCCTCGTCACACCCAGTGCAAATCTTAGCATCTTTAACTCTGCTACCTCCAGCTCTGTCTCCTGCTTTCTGGTCAGTGCCACCATCCCCAGCCAATATAACATAGCAGGTCTCACTATCATCCATCTAAATAGCCAAATAAACAGAGGCATCTATGATGTGATAAAAATTGACCATGAAAAAAAAAAATTATTTAATGTAATGAGACTAACACGTAAAAGTAAACTCTTAATTCTGAAGAACTGTGGATCACACCTCAAGTATTTTACACATAAGCTGTGTCAACATCAAACTGGGTTATAATTGGCTTATTTGTTTAGCAGCAGATCCACAACTGATTTTTCTTAAATTCACTGGAATGCCAATGTTATTTTTTCATGATACATGAAAACCAAAATATACAACATCTACACAGATTCCCTCATGAAATAAATCTTATTTGAAATTGTTCCTGTGTGGAATTAGTAAACATGTGAAAGCACATGAAATCGTGTTTCTATGACATATGGCTTGAATTTTCTTAAAAAGAGGCACAGTAAGATATTGTTTTCTAATTTTGAATTTTGGTGCATGCTTTATTTTTGCATTGAATTTGCATGTTTAACTATCATTTATGGAAAATTCCTAAGAAAAACCATTCATTTCCACTTTAGATTTTCAGTACATGTGGCTGGCCCATGACTTGAGGCATTACAACAACATTGTTGGCAATCAAATTGACTCCTGTTGTGACATCAGCAAACTTGCCAATATTGTGTGTGTCGTGCCTGACCAGCTTCAGATCTTATAACTCATAAGGAGTACTTAGTCAATATGCACAGCATGTGTTGGTCAAAATGCCAAACCCATTTGATGAAATTCTTTTTTTTGTTTTTTTTTTACAAAAAGAACATGATTTCATTTTTAGAGCATATGAAGGATAAAGGAATAGCATCCCCTTTGTCTTCTCTGTTGAAGTTATACATATTTAAACATTAGGGTTGTAAGATTCTACCAGAAAGGAATCATGCGGTGATGGGGGTGGGGAGGATTTGATATTATTTATTGTTTTCCTGCAGTGCATAAGGCATCCTGGTGACTTGTACAAAGCTGTATGATTCCTTGTTGGCATGTTTGCAGAAGAGTCTCATTTAATTTGCTTATCACTGATATTCCAGCCTCAGTGAGCTGTTTCTAAGGGTGTGCTTCAATACAGGCACCATACTTACTATATGAGTTCATGCGGTTTCCATAGCAACAACTTAAAAATATTCATTGATGGCAAGTTTAGTCCATAATATGATTTTTATTGCAATTGTCTGCTTTATGTTTTTTCACTTTCAAGTGATTTTGAAAAGCCCTGCTTTGGTTGAAAGTTTGTCTTTATTACATTCAAAATATATTAATACACTGTGAATATATATATTATTAGAGCTAAAATTTTTTGACAACTAATTTGTTCCATTTATTTTATTAGCTTATTTGTGAAACATTCATTATATTCCAGGTAAGTTAACATAATGCTGATAAACTTCCTCCCCTGAGAGATTTAGCAGGGGCACCCTTTTCAGCTGGCAACAGAGCAGCACAGGCAGCTTCCAGAATATCAATGGCCACTGCTGATAGGCATGTGGAGGGAGCATAAAGTCACACACAGATATAATTTTTTTTTTAGAAAGACTATTAGATTTCATTGGCTCAAATTCTACACAGCACTTCAGCTATTAGTGTGTTAATCTTGACACCATTTGCAGTTCTTTAAAATACTATCTAATGTTCCTTGCTCTCTCACACCAATCACCTGCATGTCCTCTCTTACCACATCCATAAATCTTCTCTTAGGCCCTCCTCTTTTCCTCTTGCTTGGCAGCTCTATCTTTAACAACCTTTTTCAAATATACCCAGCATATACCCATTTTTCTCATTCCAGCTTGCCACTTTCTCAGAAATCTCAGATCTCATCTGCAAATCTAAGCCATCTACTTGTCACCTGGACCCCCTTCCCACAGTTCTGGTTAAAGCCTGCCTCCCCTTTCTCTTATTATTGCTTCTCTCACAACTGGTAGTATTCCTTCACCTTTTAAAACTGCTGCAATAACCCCAATACTGAAGAAACCTGGTGCCAATCCTATTAACTTTAATAATTTTCACCCTATTTCTAATTTGCCCTTCATCTCCAAAATTCTTTTTTTATTAATTTTATTACAATCCATACAAAGCAATCAAGTTTTTACAAAAAGAAGAATTAGTTAAGAACAGATCGATCCCCACCCTGAGAGAGAGAGCAAGCCAAACGTGTAAAATTTAAGGCTTGTAAACATACCTAAATTAAATTCTCTGTGCTTTATAAACTTATTTTAAAATATTACTGATTAGATCCTGCCATGTTTTGAAAAAAGTCTGTTCGGATCCTCTAACTGAGTATTTGATTTTTCCAATTTCAAATGATATAACACATCGGTTTCCCACTGACTTAAAAGAGGAGAGTTTGGGTTCTTCCAGTTTATCAGAATAAGTCTGCGTGCCAACAGTGTAGTGAATGCAATCACAGTTTGTTTGTCTTTCTCCACTTTAAGCCCTCTGGAAGAACCCCAAACACAGCTGTTAATGGGTTAGGAGGGATTGTGAGTCCAAGGCTGTCTGAGAGGTAATTAAAAATTTTTGTCCAGAATAATGTTAATTTGGTGCAGGCCCAGAACATGTGACCCAGTGAGGCTGGGACTTGGTTGCAACGTTCGCAGGTTGGATCATGCCCTGGAAACATTTTGAGAGTTTTAGTCGAGACAGATGTGCTCGATATATAATTTTGAGTTGTAGAATTATATGCTTTGTGCATATGGAGCTCGAGTGAATTCTCTGCATTGCTACTTTCCACTCCTTTTCTGATATATTAATTGAGAGATCTTTTTCCCAGTGTCCTCTTGGATCTTTGAAAGGAAGGGATTGTAAAATGATTTTATATATTGTAGAGATGGAGTCTAATCCTTGAAATTGAGCAATATTTTTCCAGTGTGGATGAGGGTGCAAGATGAGGAAAATCTGGAAGGTTCTGTTTAACAAAGTTCCTGATTTGAAGATAGTGAAAGAAATGTGTAGCTGGAATGTTAAATTTGGAATGTAATTGTTCATAGGATGCAAAGACGTTGTCTATATAAAGATCTCTTAGCAAGTTAATTCCAAATTTTTCCAGATATTAAAACTGCATATGTTTGTGAAGGTTGAAAGAGGTGGTTCTCTTGCAGGGTGCCACAGATAGAAGCTTCTCCGTCTTAAAATGCTTTCTACATTGGTTCCAGATTCTAAGTGAGTGGAGCACAATTGGGTTATTAGTGTATTGCCGATAACGTGTGTTTATTGGAGCAGAGCAAGGAATACAAAGAAGTACTGCAGGATTTTACTTCTATTGCGGTCCAAGCCTGTGTATGTTCTTCTATTTGTGTCCAGGTTCTTATCGCCTGTATATTTGCCCCCCAGTAATAAAACTGGAAGTTAGGTAGAGCCATGCCGCCTTCTGCCTTTTGTCTTTGTAGGGTCGCTCTTTTGATGCGTGGATGTTTTGAATTCCAAATAAATGAGGTTATTGTTGAATCTAATTGCTTAAAGAATGATTTATTAATGTATATTGGTATGTTTTGAAATAAAAAGGAGCTTAGGAAGAATATTCATCTTAACAGTGTTAATTCTTCCAGCTAGTGTGAGATGAAGGGTTGACCATCTATGCAAGTCTTGTTTAATTTTTTCCATGCAGACACGAAATTTTGTTGATAAAGAGCTTTATGTTTACTTGTGATGTTTACCCCTAGGTATTTAAACTGTTCTGCAATGATAAAAGGTAGGGTGTCTAATCTAATATTATATGCTTGAGAATTCACTGGAAAGAGTACACTTTTATTCAGATTAATTCTGAGACCAGAGATCTTTTGAAATTCTGTGAGTGCTGCTAAGACTGCAGGCACAGAATTTTCTGGGTCCGATATATACAGTACCATGTCATCTGCATATAATGAGATTTTCTGTTCCAGTCCTTCTCTGCTAATCCCCTTTATCTGATCAGTATTTCGACAATGTATTGCCAGTGGTTCAATGGCAATTGCAAACAGCAGCGGTGACAAGGGCATCCTTGTCTAGTGCCACGCTCTAGTTTAAAGTAGTCTGAGCAAATGTTATTGATGCAAACTGAAGCTTCTGGGTTAGTATACAGTAATTTAATCCATGCACAAATGTTGGGCCAAACCCAAACTTCTCCAAATAGTAAAAGGTATTTCCATTCAATCATGTCGAATGCTTTTTCTGCATCCAATGATAATAATATTTCTGGGGTGTTTGATTTAGTTGGTGAGTATATTACATTAAACAGGCGTGAAGATTTGAAGATAAGTGTCGGCCCCTAATAAATCCAGTTTGGTCTTGTGATATTACGAGGGAGCACTTTCTCCATCCTTCTAGCTATGATTTTAGAGAGTATTTTAACGTCGTTATTCAGAAGTGAAATTGGTCTGTATGATGCACATTGTAATAAGTCCTTATTTTGTTTTGGAAAGACAGTGATTAGTGCTTGGCGAAAGGTTTGTGTAAGAGATTGGTTATCTCTGGCTTCTGTAAATGTTGCTAATAGGAGGGAGCTAGCTGAGCGGAGAATTTCTTGTAAAACTCTGCAGGGTAGCCATCAGGGCCTGCTGCTTTTCCACCTTGGAGTGACTTTATAGCATCTAGTAATTCTGATAATGCCAGAGGTTTATCAAGTTCCTCCACACTAAAAGCGTCTATTTGTGGTATCTGTAATGTATCCAGAAATGCATTAGATTGTATATTGTCTTCTTTAAACTCAGTAGTATATAGGGATTTATAGTAGTCTCTGAAAGTGTGCATTATATTTTTGTGTTCGATGATTTTATCTCCGTTCGTGTTAGTAATTACCGAGATTGCGTTGCGCACTTCTTGCTTGTGAATTTGTTGAGCTAAAAGCTTATTAGCTTTCTCTCCATGTTCATAATAATGATGTCTGGATTTGTAAATTAGTTGTTCAGTTTCTTTAGTTGTCAAGAGGTTTAATTCTGAATGTAGAGCCTGCCTCCTCTATGTAGAGTCTCGCTTGGTAGTCTGGCATGTTCTTCATCTATTTTAGTAATTTCGCTTTTATCTCTGCTACTTTCTTCGCTTCGGATTTATTTCTGTGGGAAAGATATGAGATAATCTGTCCTCTTAAGAAGGCCTTAAGAGTTTCCCAGAGTATTCCTGCAGAGATCTGGGGATGTATTTGTCTCTAGAAAGAATTTGATTTGTTTGGATATAAATTCAGTACAATTCTCGTCAGCTAATAGAAGCGGTTGAGGCCATCTGCGGGTGAGTGTATGGGGCTTAGTAATTTCAGCTCCAAGATCATAGGTGCATGGTCTGAAATAACGATAGCATCGTATTTACAAGATTTAATCTTGGGCAAGAAGTTATTATCTATAAAGAAGTAATCAATCCTTGAGTAGCAATGATGTACTGGTGAGTAGAAAGAATATGTTCTTGAATTTGGGTTTAAAAACCTCCAGGGATCTGATAAGTTGTGATCAGTTATAAACTTTGTAATTATCTTTGCGGTGTTAGTTGCCGTTCCCCCTGTGGAGGAAGTCCTATCTAAAAGTGGATTTAAAACACAATTAAAGTCCCCAGCCATTATAACTTTATGAGTGTTCAGATTGGGAATGGATGCAAATAAATTTTGTATAAATTCCTTATCATCAACATTAGGTGCATAAACATTTATCAAAATCATTTTACAGTTAGATAAGTCTCCCATGACCATTACATATCTCCCTTCAGGATCCAATACTACATCTGATGCTACAAATGGTACTGTTCTATGTATGAGAATTCCCACCCTCTAGTTTTCTTTGTAAAACTAGTATGTAACATTTGGCCAGTCCAGTCTTTTGCAGCCGGAACTGATCCTTGCTTAGTAAGTGGGTTTCCTGTAAAAATACTATTTTAGCATTTAGACCTGTTAGGTGAGAAAGTACTTTCTTTCTCTTTAATTCGTGATTCAGGCCTTTAACATTCCAGCTTACGAAGTTAACTGTCCCATCATGGAGACACTGATTCTGAGTTTTTGATGTCATTTTATAGTCTTAACTGGAAGTGAGATAGTTTAGGTCTTAATTTCCTATTTCCCAAAGTTGTTGCCATGCAGCTTATTATTACGTTGATAGTTATAATTATAAAGATTGAGATGATAGATTAGGTATAGATCAAGCCTGCTCTCTTTCTCCCCCCCTTAACCCCCACCCTCCCTTTTTGCCTCCCCAAGTGAGGCTAAAACCCACTTCACGCAGTCCCAGTCCTCTGACATACCCAGAGACAGAGCACGTCCAAAGCACATCAAGCCCCATGCAGTGGCGCTTTAAGGTTAAAAGATAGAGATATCTGTTACCAATATAGTCTTTAAAAGAGAAAAAAAAAAAAAAAGAATTTTGCACTTAAAATATATATATATAGTCAATTTTAGTGCATTAAGATGATACACCCAGATAATAAACCCGGGTGATGGTGTTAAAGATGTGTCCAAAATAAGCATAACAAGTCTTAATGCAGTAATAGCAATAACAGTAAACCAAGGGTATGATATTGAACAGTCTCGTTTAGGGTACACATGAAATAATTAGAAAAGAAAAAGAGAAAAAAAAAAGGAGGAAAAGTAATTAAGCACAATAAAACAAACAGATAGTGCCCTATAAATACTAAGTAATAATAAGAATATATGAGAATATATGCTGATAAACAACCCGTATTTTAAAATGAATAGATCAGACAGTAGATTATTAATCCTAGCTTTATCATTTATCATTTACTACCATGACTCACTATTATGTATCAGAATAGCGATGACATAGAAATGACCTTGCCGCTCCACTTTCAGTTTTGCCGGATACAGGAGGCTGTATTTGACACTGGCTTGCCATAGCCACTGTTTAATATTATAGAAGGCTGCGTGTTTAATAGCTGTTGCTGGAGAGAAGTAAGGGAAGATACGAATGTGGTTATTTTCATATATAATATCTTCCTTGTTTCTGAGGAGTGCCATCACCTCTAGCTTAAATGATAATCGTTCAAAACGAACTATAAAAGATCTTGGTCGGGGTCTGACGGTGTTTGATCCGCGTACGTGGTAAGCCGCTGCTATCTCAGATTCTGCTTTAAAGTCACCCCCGATTATTTTAGAAAAAAGTTCAGCTGCGAATTTCACAGGGTTTGAACTTTCTCGATTCTCCAGCAGACCTTCAATTCTGACATTATACCTTCTACTCCCATCTTCTAAAGCAGCCAGTCTGTCTCCAAGTTTTTCTCCGAGTTTTTTGCATTCGGAACTGACATTTACTGCTCTTTCCTCGGCACTGGCAGCTAAATGTTCGGCCATTTCAATCCGATTCGTGAATGTCTCCTTAAGATGCTCCAATTGATCAGCAAGCGTGCTCAGTTTAACCGAGTTTTCCTGAATGCGCTCTTCAATTTTACCCAGCACCTGTCGAAGCTCAAGTTGCACCTCTTGACGCAGCCTTTCATTTGCCTGTTGGAATTCCTGTTGGAATTCCTATCACAGCCATTCATTGGCCTGTTTCATCTCCTGTTTCAATTCCTGTTTCAGTCTCTCAAGTGCCTTTGCCGTTGCTTTCTCATTAGCCTTCTCGCTTTTCTTTATATTTTGCGTGAGCTAAGCGAGCAACACCTTCAGTTCAGATAGTTCAATTGTGCCTTCTTGTACCGTAGATGAAGCAGCAGATTTTGCTGAAGCCAGTGTCCCCGCTCCTCCAGGCTCACGTAATTGCATAATTGAAGCTGCGGACTTCCCGGCCCTTTCCAGTTTCAGGTAATTTTCTCCAATCGGCGAGCTATCCACATCTGCACTCACGATCGCACCTTCGCTCCCCTTTTCGCTCTCAGCCGGCGACGATGTAGTGGACCGTGGTCCCGAGGAGTCTGTGTTTCGCCCATCTGATCCAGGTCTGTCTCTGATAGGCCGTATCTTGAACTGGGGCTTGCTGATCGCAGCTTGGATGTAGCTTTAGTTTTCGATTCTTTCGAACACCCCTTCTTGTTGGCCATGTTTATATGTGCTTACATATACTGTAGCAGTCCCTCTCGGGTTGAATAAATACAGGATATCTCAGAATAATAAGCAAATAATATGAAAAATAACACCACTGCTAGCGGAGCTCCACTTCAGACGTCCATCTCTCACATCGCACGAGACCAAGAAATTCATCTCCAAAATTCTTGAAAAAATAATAGCTATCCAACTTTTACTCGCAGTTATCTCATAATAATCTATATGAAAAGTTCCAGTCTGGTTTTCGCCCCTTCCATAGTACAGAAACAGCACAAAATTACTAACGACCTTCTTTTGGTTGCTGACTCTAGTTTAAGTACTATTCCTATCCTCCTTGATCTGAATGCGGCATTTGATACTATTTGTCATACCATTCTCCTTAATAGATTATCTTTGATTGGAATTACCCACACTCCACTTGATTGGTTCAGATTCTACCTCTCAGGCCGCACTCAGTTCATTCAGCTAAAAACTTTCACATCCACAAATTACTCCTGACACTCTTCTCAACCCATCCCACCCCTGCTTGCACTTTTTTTTTTTCAACTCTCTTTCACAATCCCCATTACTCTGTACTGTTGATCCCGAGTATTTAAACTCATCCACCTTAACCAACTCTACTCCCTGCACCCTCACCGTTCCACTGACCTTGCTTTCATTCACACACATGTATACAGTCTTGTTTCTACTGACCTGCATTCCTCTCCTCAGTAGAGCATATCTCCACCACTCCAGGGTGTTTTCAACCTGCTTCCTACTCTTGCTACAGATCACAATATCATTAGCAAACATCATAGTCCAAGGGGACTCCTGTCTAATTTCATCTGTCAACCTGTCCATCACCATTGCAAATAAGATAGGACTCAGAATCTATCCCTGATGTAATCCCACCTCCGCTTTGAATGCATCTGTCACGCCTACCGCAGATCTCACCACTGTCACACTTCCGTCATACATATCCTGTACAACTCTTACATACTTCTCTGCCACTCCCAACTTTCTCATACAATGCCACAACTCTTCTCCATGTCCACAAAGACGCAATGAAACTCCTTCTGGCCTTCTCTATACTTCTCCATCAACATCCTAAGAGCAAACACAGCATCTGCGGTGCTTTTTCTTGGCATTAAACCATACTGCTGCTCACTAATCATCACCTCACTTCTGACCTAGCTTCCACTACTCTTTCCATAACTTCAAGCTGTGGCTCATCAATTTTATCCCTCTGTAGTTACTACAGATCTGCACATACCCTTATTCTTAAACAATAGTACCAGTGCATTTTTTTTCTCCACCCCTCAGGCATCCTCTCACTTTCCAAGATTGCATTAAACAATCTGGCTAAAAACTCCACTGCCATCTCTCCTAAACACCTCCGTGATTCCACATGTATGTCATCTGGACCAACAGCTTTTAAATTCTTCATCCTCTATATAGCTGTCCTTACTTCCTCCTTGCTAATCTGTTGAACTTCCTGATTCACTATCTCCACATCATCTAACCTTCTCTCTCTCTTATTCTTTTTACTTATCAACTTCTCTAAGTACTCTTTCCATCTTCTCAACACACCCTTCTCGCTTGTGAGTATGTTTCCATCTTTATCCTTTATGACCCTAACCTGCTGCACATCTTTCACAGCTCAGTCCCTCTGTCTAGCCAATCGGTACAGGTCCTTTTCTACCTCCTTAGAGTCCAACCTCTCATACAACTCATCATACGCCTTTTCTTTAGCCTTCGCTACTTATCTGTTCACCTTGTGCCTTATCTCCTTGTACTCTTGTCTACTTTCTGCATGTCTCTGACTATCCCCCTTCTTCTTTGCCATCCTCTTCCTCTGTATACTCTCCTGTACTTTCCCTTTCCACCACCAGTTTCCTTTTCCTCCTTCCTCAGTCCAGATGTCACGCCAAGCACCCTTCTTGCTGTCACTCTTACTACTTTTGCTGTAGTTGCCCAGCTGTCTGATAACTCTTCATTGCCACAAGTGCCACTTACCTCCTCCGTAAACTCAACCTTGCAGTCTTCCTTTTTGAACTACCACCATTTGATCCTTGGGTCTGCTCTCACTCTCCTCTTCTTGATCTCCGTCATCCTACAGACCACCATCCTATGCTAACTACACTTTCCTGTCTTTAATCTCCTTCAGATAGACTCTTCTGCATAGGATATAATTTACCTGTGTGCATCTTCCTCCATTCTTGTATGTCACCCTATGTTCTTCCCTCTTCTTAAAATATGTATTCACCACAGCCACGTCCATCTTTTTTGCAAAATCCACTATCATCTGACCTTCTTTATTCCTCTCCTTGACATCATACCTACCCATCATCTCCTTATCTCCTCTGTTCTCTTCGCCAACATGTCCATTGAAATCCGCTCCCGTCACCACTTTCTGTCCCTTTGGTACACTATTCGTCACTTCATCCAACTCACTCCAGAAATCTTATTTCTCATCCATCACACACCCAACTTGCGGGGCATATGCACTAACAACATTCCTCCTAACATCTCCAATTTCCAACATCACATTCATTACTCTATCTGACACTCTTTTCACTTCCAAAACACTCTTGACATACTGTTCCTTCAGAATAACCCCTACCTCATTTCTCCTCCCATCCACACCATGATAGAACAATTTGAATTAACCTCTGATCCACCTAGCGTAACTCCTCTTCATTTTAGTCTCTTGCCCACAGAATATATATAAACCTTCCTCCTCTCCTCTTTCCTCCGGACAAGTCTCCTTCCTCTTCTCTTTCTTTGGCCAACAGTAGTCCAGTTTTCGTCAGCACCCTGTTAACCGTGGACTTGACCAATCTGGTATGAAAATTTTTATTGTTGTCCACGTTAATCTGGCAAAATTTTTCACCAGATGCCCTTCCTGACTTAACCCTCCCTATTTAACTGGGCTTGGGACCAGCACAAAGAAACACACTGGTTTGTGCATCCCCTGTGGCTGGGTTCACAAATTTCATTCGTACAGGTGACTAAATAAAATTGTGGGGTGCACATAAATTAATTAATTCATTCAATTAATAGAGTAGCTACTTTCATTATAAAATATAAAAAAACAACAATATTGTAATTCCCCACCATGCTAAACAAGTTTTAAAAAATGTTTGAATCAATTAATTTATGTGTTCCCCACAATTTTATTTAGTTATATATAACCACCTGTGGCACCCTGTCCAGGATTGGTTCCTGCCTTGTGCCCTGTGTTGGATGGGATTTGCTTCAGCAGACCCCCGTGACCCTGTATTCAGATTCAGCGGGTTAGACAATGGATGGATGGATATAACCACAAAAATTGTAGTTAAAGAAAAATATATTTTTTACTTTTTAATTCATTTATAAGTAAAGTAAATACGATTTTTTATTGAAACATTTTTTGTATTTTTATTTCTTTTTTTATTTTAATTTTATCAATTTTATTGAAATCACACAACATTCCATACAAATAGATCAATTTTACAAGAATAGGATTGAAAACAAATCATCCCCCACCCCTGAGAAAAAGAGCATGGACAGCAGAATAAAACTTAAACTTATTAAAAATAAGTAAATAGATAAATTAATAGGTGAATATAGATGTATGGTTAAGAAAAAGAAAAAAAAGAATAGAGAGAGAATCTACTTCCTCTGTGCTTTAAAAGCATATTCTAAAATGTTATTGATTAGATCCTGCCAGGTTTTGAAAAATATCTCCACAGATCTTCTGAGAATTTTATTTTTTCCAATTTCAAATAATATATAACATCAGTTACCCATGGACTGAAAAGGGGAGAGTAAAGATTCTTCCATTTCAGCAAAATAAGTCTGCATGCCAGTTGTGTAGTAAAGACAATTACAGTTTGTCCTTCTCCACTTTAAGCCCATCTGGAAGTACACCAAACACAGCTGTTAATGGGTTAGGAGGGATTGTGACACCAAGGCTGTCTGAAAGACATTTAAAAATTTTGGTCCAGAATGATGTTAATTTGGTGTAGGCCCAAAACATGTGACCCAGTGAGGCTGGAACTTGATTGCAGCGTTCGCAAGTTGGATCTTGCCCTGGAAACATTTTGGACAATTTTAAGCGAGACAGATGTGCTTGATATATAATTTTGAGTTGAATAAATGTATGCTTTGTACATATGGAGCTCGAGTGAATTCTCTGCATTGCTACCTTTCACTCCTTTTCTGATATGTTGAGTGAGAGATCCTTTTCCCATTGTCCTCTTGGATCTTTGAAAGGGAGGGAATGTAAAATGGTTTTATATATTGCAGAGATGCTGTCTAAGTCCTTGAAACTGATCAATATATTTTCCAGCATAGAGGAAGGTGGGAGGTGAGGAAAATCGGGCAGGTTCTGCTTAACAAAGTTTCTAATTTGAAAATAGTGAAAGAATTGTGTTGCTGGAAAGTAAAATTTAGAATTTAATTGTTCGTAGGATGCAAAGATATTGTCTATGTACAGATCTCTAAGTGATTTAATCCCAAATGTCTTCCAGACATTAAAAACTGCATATGTTTGCAAGGGTTGAAAAAGTTGGTTCTCATGCAGAGGTGTCACCAATAAAAGATTCTCCATCTTAAAATGCTTCCTACATTAGTTCCATAATCTGAGTGAGTGAAGCACTATTGGATCATTGGTATATTGGCTAAATTTGCATTTATTGGAGCGTAAATATAAAAAATATAAAGAGGAACTGTAGGATTTTATTTCTATTGCAGACCAAGCCTGTATATGTTCATCTATTTGTGTCAGTGTCCAGGTTTTTATATGTTGTATGTTTGCTGCCCAGTAGTAAAATTGAAAGTTAGGTAGAACCATGCCACCTTCTGCCTTTGGCCTTTGTAGAGTCGCTCTTTTGATACGTGGATGTTTTGAATTCCAAATAAATGTGGTTATGGTTGAATCTAGTTTCTTAAAGAACAATTTATTGATGTATATTGGAATATTGTGAAATAAAAAAAGCTTAGGCTGGATATTCATCTTAACAATGTTAATTCTTCCAGCTAAAGTGAGATGAAGGGTTGACCGTCTATGCAAGTCTTGTTTGATTTTTTCCATACAGACAGCAAAATTTTGTTGATAAAGAGCTTTATGTTTACCCCTAGATATTTAAACTGATCTGCGATGATAAAAGGGAAGGTGTCCAATCTAATATTGTATGCTTGAGAATTCACTGGAAAGAGCACACTTTTAGTCAAATTAATTCTGAGACCAGAAATCTTTTGAAATTCTGTTAGTGCTGTTAGGACTGCAGGCACAGTATTTTGTGGTTCTGATATATACAGTACCATATCATCTGCATATAGAGAAATTTTCTGTTCAAGTCCTTCTCTGATAATCCCCTTTATCTCATAAGCATTTCGACAGTGAACTGCCAGTGACTCAATGGCGATTGCAAAAAGTAGTGGTGACAAGGGGCATCCTTGTCTGGTACCACGTTCTAGTTTAAAGTAGTCTGAATTAATGTTGTTTATACAAACTGAAGCTTCTGGATTGGTATACAGTAGTTTGATCCATGCACAAATGTTCGGGCCAAACCCAAATTTCTCCAATGTACTGAAAAGGTAGTTCCATTCAATCATATCAAAAGCTTTTTCTGCATCCAAAGATAATAAAATCTCTGGGATGTTTGACTTTGCAGGTGAGTATATTACATTAAACAGGCGTCGAAGATTGGACGCTAAATGTCGGCCTTTAATAAATCCAGTTTGATCTTGTGATATTACTGAAGGCAGTACTTTCTCTATCCTTCTAGCTAGGACTTTGGAGAGTATCTTAACATCATTATTCAGAAGTGACATTGGTATGTACGATGCACATTGTAATATGTCCTTATTTTGTTTAGGAAAGACGGTGATTAATGCTTGACGAAAAATTTGAGGTACAGTTTTATTGTCTCTAGCTTCTGTGAATGTTGCTAATAGGAGGGGAGTTAGCTGAGTGGAGAACTTCTTATAAAATTTGGCAGGGTAGCCATTGGCGCCTGCTGCTTTCCCACGCTGAAGTGACTTTATAGCATCTAATAATTCTGATAGTGCCAACAGTTTATTCAATTCCTCTGCACTAAGAGTATCAATTTGAGGTATCTCTAATGCATCTAGAAATGCATTAGATTGTGTCTTGTCTTCGTTAAACTCAGTAGAATATAAGGATTTATAGTAGCGTCTAAATGTGTTCATTATATTTTTATGGTCAATGATTATGTCTTCGTTTGTGTTCGTAATTGCTGGGATTGCATTGCAAACTTCTTGCTTGTGGATTTCTTGAGCTAAAAGCTTATTAGCTTTCTCTCCATGTTCATAGTAATTTCATTGGTTAGCTTTGATACCTGCTTGGTTTCCAATTCATTCCTGTGGGAAAGATATGAGATAATCTGTCCTCTTAAGAAGGCCTTCAGGGTTTCACAGAGTATTCCTGCAGAGACCTCTGAGGATATATTTGTCTCTAGAAAAAAAACTGATTTGTTTTGATATAAATTCTGTAAACTTCTCATCTGCAAATAAAAGTGGGTTAAGATGCCATCTGCGAGATGTGTTTTTGGGGCATAATGATTTTATCTCTAAGATATGTTTAACAGTCTCCTTCAGAATAGTAAAAAAAAAAGAAAAGGGTTACTAATTTAATTTCTTCCACATATACATACATAAAGGTGTATAATTGTAATTAAAACAAAAACAGATAGTGACCGAGAAGGGAAAAGGATGTATAATTGCGATACCAGTGTCATTGCAAGTAGATCAGACAGCCGGTGATATCTTCTTTACGATGACATGACAAGGTGCGACTCACAGTCATATTTCAGGAAAGTGTTGGGATCAGCTTTCTTAACTCTTTATCTGCTTCCTCCCTACTGGTAAATATGTAATGTTTGCCTTGAATATACACTTTCAGTTTGACAGGATACAAGAGGCTGTATCTGATATCGGCTTTTTGTAAGCTCTGTTTAATATTATAAAAAGAGGCATCTTAGCAGCTGTTGAGGGTGAGAAATCAGGGAAGATATGAACGAGGTTATTATCAAATATAATCTCTTGTTTCTGTCTGAGAAGTGACATTACATTTAATTTAAATTGTAACTTCTCAAAGTGCACAATAAAAGTCCTAGGTTTCGAGTTGTTAGATCCCTGTATGTGGTAAGCTGTGGCTATTTCAGTGTCTGATTTAAAGTTCTCTTCAATTATTTTGGAAAATGGTTCAGCTACAAATTTCACTGGGGTTGGACTTTCGGAATTGTCAGGTAGACCAATTCTAATATTATTCCTTCTGCATCCATCTTCAAGAGCAGCAAGTCTGTCTCCGAGTATTTTAAATACAGAACACGCAGCTGTTGCTTTTCCATCAGTAGTGGATGGAAGATTTTCAGCTGTTTCAATTCGAGTCGTGAATGTTTGCTTAACATCCTCCAGCTGATCGGCAAGTCTGCTCAGTTTAGACACATTTTCCTGAATGTGCTCATTTTTTTCCAGCATACATTTAAAAGGCCACCTCAAAGCGATCATATACACGTTTCTCAGAGTCTTTATTATCCTCTTGCAGCTTCCGCCGCAGCTTTGGTCACTTGTCTTCTCACTTATCCTCTCGCTTGTCTTGAGCATACTATTTATTTTTTTCTTTATATCATTCTTTATCTCTTGCTTGAGCTCAGCGATCATCACCTTCAGTTGGGACACATCATTTCTGCTTTTGTGCACCATAGGTGAAGTGGCGTGCTCTATCACAGTCGATGTTCCAGGCTCACGAGGACTAGGTGAAAGCGTGGGCTTTAAGGCATTTTCCAGTTTCAAGTAATGTTCTCCAATCAGCGAGCTATCGTGACCTGCATCACTTGCACATTCGCTCCTATTTTCACTTTCAACTGGAGACGATGCAGCAGACTGTGGTCCCGAGGATTCTGGGCTTTCGCCCCTCTGTTCCAGATCAGTCTCTGACAGGCTGTACCTTGAACTTGAACATGCCTGTCTAGGCTTGGATGTAGCTTTTAGTTTCTTTTCCGTTTCTTTCTGAGCCCCTTTCTTGCCAACCATGTTTATATATGCTTGCATATAATGTAATAGAACCCTCGGGTTGGATTAATGCAGGATACCTCGGAATAATAAGAAATAACAGAAAAAATAACCAGGTGAAGTGTGTAAATAAGCAAAAACAGTCAAGTGCTCAAAAATAAAAAGTGAAGACAAAACATGAAACAAAAGTCAAGGTTGAAAGGAAAAAGCAAGTGGTCAAAATGAAAAGAAACATGTGAGAAGACTTTGAAGAAATGCGTTTTGATAAGAGTTTTAGCATCTGCAGATCGGATAAGAAAAAAAGCCCATAGCCATTCTTTAATCATATCGAGTTGATTACAACAGTTAATGACCTCTAAGGCCACACCGCTGGAAACTTGGGGAAGTGGACCTAATGAAAGGCACTCAAAATGGCAGAGATTAAGGATTTAAAATGCCATCCAAGACAAAAAAAAACACAGCACCTACACCATTAAAAATTTTGAGCATTTAATTACAGAAACAGAATCCTTGTCCTCAAAATCCCACAACTCAAGTGCAAGATAATACCACATATTCAAATGAACCAGCAGCAAGACTAAATCATATTCCCAAACTATTTTTTTTCTTAATTGTAATGTCAATAAATCAGTTATAACACCAATAAATCAGTTGGTATAAAAAGGCAAGCCCCAAAGGCAGAATTAAAAAACAAGAGACAAAACATTTTTTTTTAAAAACACTAGCATGGTGAAAGTAAAAGAAAAACTAAATTAAACACAATGTTAGCATGATGATATGTCATGAAACTCAAAAAATACAAACCTAGATATCAAATTGACTTTCATGTATGCTTTCGGTTGTTGTCATGCTGAAAGGTGAGGTTCCTGTTCATATTCAGCTTCCTAACAGATGCTTGAATGTTTTGTGCCAAAATAGACTGATGCTTGGAGCTACTCATAATTCCATCCACCTTGACTAAACCCCAAGTTCCAGCTAAAGAAAAACAGCCCCAAAGCATGATGCGGCCTCCACCATGCTTTTCTGTGTATATGGTGTTCTTTTGATGATGGGCTGTGTTATTTTTGCTCCAAGCATACCTTTTGAAATTATGTCAAAAAGATCAACCTTGGTCTCATCAGACCACACTAAATTTTTCCACATGGTTGTGGGAGACTGGGCAAACCTTTTTGCCAAGTTTAGCCAGGCTTGGATGTTTTCTTTGTTAGAAAAGGTTTTCGTCTTGCTACCCTACCCACCAACTCAGACATATGAAGAATATAACTGGTTTTTTTTATCACAGGCAGGGAACAACCAGTACTTTCCAGGAAATTCTGCAGCTCCTTTAATGTTGCTGCAGGCCTCTTGGTGGCCACCCTGCCCAGTTTCTCCTTTTCTTCTCCTAAATCTTAGTGGGACATAATGATCTTGGTACAGTCACTCTTGAGCCAAATTTTCTCCACTTGTTCATGACTGTCTTCACCATGCTCCATGGGATGTTTAATACTTTGGATACTTTGTTGCACCCCTGTCCTGACTGATACCTTTCAATGATAAGATTCCATTAATGGTTTAAAAGCTCTTTGCAGACCATAGCTTTTGAAGTATGTTACAACCAATAGCAGATCTGAATAATTCTACCGAAATAACCAAACTTTGTCTGAGCTTAATCAGAGCTACTTTAATTGATGTCAGGTATATACTAACTACTGTTTGAGATAAGATTTATTGTACTTGGTTAATTCTGCACACAGCCACATTCTTGATTATTAAAAGGTGTCCTCACTAATGAAACCAGATTTTTGTGTGATTTTTTTTTTCTCTATAAATAGTTTCTGATTTGCTTTCACCTTCTTAGTATAGATTGTAATTTTGCAATAAAGGTGGATTAAGTTCTGAAAGGAATTATCTTGCTTTCATTTTTTATCACACAAAATCTGTAATTTTGTCATGGGTATGTATACTTATTCCAGTAAATACCAGTAAATATTATAACACATTAAAAACCAGCAGAGGGGGTCCTCTCTAACATTTCAAGTCTAATTTCAAGTGTTTCTAACGTGGTTGGAGTGGAGTTAGCGTGCTGTTTAAAAATAGCCAGCCAGTTCAGATGCAACATTAGGCGGCCCTGTCCATGTAGGTTTCTCACATAGGTAACATGGAAAATAACCAAAAGAATAAACTTCTTGCAGAACTTAATGCATTAACTAAATACTCAAAATACTCACTAAAAGACAATAAAATATAGAAAGGGTAATGACAAAATGTTTTTGAAACACAGATAACAACGATAATAAATAATCATTATTAAATCAATAAAAGGAAAAGACACTAGATCCCGGTGTGATGGATGGCCGGCTGTTTATCCCGGCCAATACCCCCAAGCCGCCAGGTGGAGCCCTCCTTGCAGTATGGAGGTCCCCAGAAGACCAGCAGGGCATCATGGACATTGTAGTTGTTATACGCAGCCCTGCTGGATGCCATGGGGGCCACTAGGGGATGCTGCAGGGAGGAATAACAAAATTTTCCCTACGCCCCGGAAGCACACATGGACAAGAGGAATGACGTGTTTCTGGGGATTGGGAACACTTCCGGGTCAGGATATATAAAAGGACTACAGGAGCTCCCAAATGGCGAGCTGAACTGGGTGGAAGGGTGGCAACGCATCTGGGAGTGGAGGATTGTATTATTGTGATTAGTGTATTGGTTTATGAGTGTTGTGGAGGAGAGGGCGCTTTGTGCACTGTGGCGATTAAATAAAGTCATATTTTGGACTTTTACCTGGTGTCTGGAGTCGTGGACAGGGGTTCAAGGGAGCGAGAGCGCCCCCTATCTGTCACAGTGGCGTAGTCGGCAGGATACTCTAGCGTCATTTGCAGAGGACCTGTATACAAATTTTCTGTGGACAGAGAACCCAGAAAAGACAACAGCATCAGGACTCACCACAACATCGCAAAATCCAAGTCCAAAATAGGGAAGAGGAAGGGCAAGCAGAGCGACAATGCCAGTGGGAGAGCCTTAGGTGCAATGGCCGACGCTCGGGAGGAGTCAGGGAGAGGCCCTACAAGTCCGGAGAAACCTCCAGGAACCAAGGATCGCTCTGAGGTACGTGCCGGGAACGTTACTGAAAACCCGTTTATTATAACTCACTTTGTTCCATGCATGTACCACGGAGATGATCACATGGAGGCTCCGAGTGAAAAAGGAAACTGCCCCGAAGACGACGGCCCGATCTTGTCGAAGCCAGAGCACCTTGGAGACGACTTCCACATGACGGTAGCCGCCGAGGGACACGGCAACAAACCCGCTGCTTGCTGGGAAGGAGGAGGTCCGCGTCCCACTGTTTGCGCCTTCGAACCCGAAGTAAGGGACTTGGACATTCCGAAGGGGAAGTGGGAGGCGAAGCGAGGCACCGCCACCCACAAAAAGGTAAGGAGGGTTGGGAAATGGCTAGTCGGGATGTTACAAAATTAAATAAAACAGACTACAGCCTGCCGAAAGAGGCAACCTGACTCTCTAAGATATTCAAATACCAGAAGCCTCCGCGAGACACTCCAGAGCACATGCCAGAAGCAGACGTGCTCATTGGCTCCCGGTCGGCAGGTAAGATGAACAGGGAAGTGAGTCTCCTGCCGGCCGAAGTAAACAATAATATTGACTTGCGGGAACTCGAACGTTTAGTCGAGCCCGTAAATAGTTTCTTAAAGGTCCTGAAGACTATTGAAAAGATCATCGAGGAGTTGGGAGCAGCACCCAAAAAGTCATTAGAGAAGGTAAGGGCCTACGTGCGGCGATTTGGTGGGGAGCCTCCCGAGATGACGAATGCAGCGGTACAGTTGAGCCAAGCCGGTACCGTAAAACAAGTAATAGGGATGCAGTGTAATCTGGGCCCGCTTTTAATGAGTAGCGGGTGCCAATACACGGCGTACCCTACAACTGAGAGTGCTACGATGACTGACCGGTCGGAGGACGGATCGATCGAGCCGGGGCAACTGGATAGTGCTGGCTCCCGGAGTGAGGCAGTCCTAAAGACGCCGCCACTGGTCATTTGTAAATCTAAAGGGGTGCAGACAGTAAAGGGTCTCTTTTAATTAAATAAAGAGGCTCAGACTGTGGAAAATCCCCAAAGCAATCAGGAGATCCCAAAAATAAAATGGGGGTCTCCTGACAAGGAAGGAAAAAAGGAAAAAGCACTGTTAAAAGTGGCAGGGGTTTCTTTCTTAGCAAGAAAAAGGGGTGGACCTAACATTTACAAATTGTTTTCAGTCCCGCAGGGGGAGAATACCAGGAGGACAGAGGCAGTGTTACGGGTGCCGAAGGTTGGGCCATATTTGCTGTCAATGTGGACTAATATTCCCCCTAGATTCTCCAGGGAACAAGAGATACAAATCAGTCAAGGCTCGACCAGAACGTCCTTGAAGACTTCCCTCTCGGGGCAGGCCGCTCCGAATTATAATTCGTCACTGGGAGGAGAATACTGTGATAGATGGCTGGTCGTTTATCCCAGCCAATACCCCCAAGCCACCAGGTGGAGCCCTCCTTGCAGTATGGAGGTTCCCAGAAGACCAGCAGGGCATCATGGACATTGTAGTTGTTATACGCAGCCCTGCTGGATGCCATGGGGGCCACTAGGGGATTCTGCAGGGAGGAATAACGGATATTTTCCTACGCCCCGGAAGCACAAGTGGACAAGAGGAATGACCTGCTTCCGGGGTGAAGAAAAGAAATTTTACCTGACCCGGAAGTGATACAGGATCATATGGACTGGGGATTGGGAACACTTCCGGGTCAGGATATATAAAAGGACTGCAGGAGCTCCCAGACGGCGAGCTGAGCTGGGTGGAAGGGTGGCAACGTGTCTGTGAGTGGAGGATTGTATTATTGTGATTAGTGTATTGGTTTATGAGTATTGTGGAGGAGAGGGTGCTTTGTGCACTGTGGCGATTAAATAAAGTCGTATTTTGGACTTTTACCTGGTGTCTGGAGTCGTGGACAAGGGTTCAAGGGAGCGAGAGCGCCCCCTATCTGTCACACCGGGAAAAACTCTGGAAAACTCCAAAACACACAAAGTCCTGATTCACTTTATTGAATTAATTATTGGCTAATGCCCTGGAAGGATTTCTTACTGAATCCACCACCATTTTATTAGCTTCCTGGTGAGTACACCATATGATGCAACATCCTGCCATCATGTGATAACAAAGGAGCACCAACGCCATCAACATAAGGCTACAATCAGGAATACATGTCAAAATGTTGGTGTCCACAATAAACCAAAAGGGTGCATGAAAATAAACAAAAGTTTAAAAAATAGTGAATGTTCAAAATGAACAGATATAAAATGATAATAATAATAAATTCTAAACGTTTAAAATCCAAATAATAATAGATATAATAGGGAGGTACAAACTACTTGAGAGAAGGTTATGGTCTTCAAAGCCTAACTTTAATGATAAGATACACACAGAGTATTTTCTTTTTTTAAACACATATGTGATTGTTATGTTGTATGTCACGTTGATGAAGTGGATGCTGATATTAAAAAAAAAGAATTTTTCCTTAGGATAATTACATTGCCTTTTCTTAACAGTGGAGGAGGTGGAGGAGAAAATCGTTTTCAGTATAATGACTAGTGTGCATGGGTTTTGGTTTATGGTGTTTTTTTTAAAAAATGGAAGGGGATGCCAACTTGTAGGAAACGGGACCAATGTGTTTATGACTCATATAGAGTTCAATAAACTTTGGAGTCAGTTTACAGGATGCAACCCTTAGGGATTTGTCTAACATAGCGTACCACATCTTTTGTCTGACTTTGAACTCTGCAACCACAGCCTTGCAATATTTGAAGTCTGTTAATTTCTTAACCAATTTCTCACTGCTGGGGAATCCATTCCCAGATGGGTTTATCCATTCCCGGGAAATCGGGAACCCCGCATTTCATTCCCGGGAAACCCGGGCGCCTAGGATGACACAGTGCACGGGCATCTCACATGTGAACAGTTTTAGAACGACACTTATTTTTAACTAGCAGACCTCGTGCACTTCGCTGCAGTCGCTGTATTTGGAATAATTATATATCTACATGCGACTTATAGAGCTTCTTTATATACAACATTTTTGGTTTGTCCTCCTGGAGCCAAAATATATACATTTTCTCTGTGACTAATTCGTGAACATGCTACATAAAAAACAGAAACGGGAAAAACGGCAACACCGCCGGGAACAACAGTAAAAAACAACAGTAAATGAGATAAAGTAAAAGTCTACTAAACACTAAAGTACAAAAACGAAGTAGAAAGTAACAGTAAACCGCAACACCGCCGGGAACACCGGCACACCGTGAGTACTAAACACAAAGAAACAGTAAGTAGAAACACTAAAGGAAAAAATATTATTCAGTAAGTACTGCGTCTAGTAAACAGTACATCAGTAAAGGAGAGAAGACTAAACACTAAGGAGAAAGAACGGCAAGACCGCGTCAGCTGCAGAGCTCAGCTCGGAGCGAAATGAAGTGAATGAAATGACGTAAATGGGAGGGGAGATGATCACGTGACTCCCTCCCTCCACAAACACACAAACACAGTCTCTTGGATCCCAACTCTCCTTTATATGTATAGATAAAACTACTGCAATATGTTGACACAAATAACAGACTAACCTTAAAAGCAGTTCATGCTGTCATACAAGTATATGTATCTTTAGTTGCGGTAATAACTGTGTAGAAAGCACAACGTGTCCATCGTGTGGTCGTCCAAGCAAGAGCGAAACTTCGTGCAGAGTATGCCAGCTGCTGAGAAAGCACACTGTGCCTCCACTGAAGTAGGCGGCACAGTCATCAGATACTGGTAGACTTGTTCTAAACAACAGCCACGCTTGCCGTTGCATTGAAACACCGCCATTTCAGCTTTTACTGAGGCACAGATAATGCGGATGCAACAGACTGACGCATTGCAAATTCAAGTTGCTGTTCAAAGCTGTTGTCTGATGAAGTGCAAGCTGCAGCAATGGTGCCACCTTCTTCCAGTTTTATGGATATTGCAGCCGAACTACTGCTGTCGGTTTGTTCAAGTTGTGTTACCAGACGACAAACGAATTTTCGGATGACATCATTAGATGGTACCGAGAACATGTCTGTAGTAGCCATCTTTCGTGCAGAAGCTGTATGCAGATACTGGAGAACAGCTGCATGTAATCCTCGTCTGTTGTTTATTCTAGACTCAAAAACATCTGCCAGAGTCTTTGCAAGTTCTAAGCTCTGCTTCTGTAGCTGGACAATGCAGAACTTCAGAGCTGCTTTTGCACTGATCAGATTTGTTTCACGCCTGCACAGTGCATTAACTACAAGCTTCAACGGTTCCAAACAGAACACCATTTCACTGATAACTGTGAAGTCTGCATCAGTTAAGTGTAAGTGTTGCCCCAGATCAATCAGTGCCTTCTGTATTGGACCCCGTAATTGCAGAAATCTGCTCAACATATCAACCAGACTGTTCCACCTTGTCCTGCAGTCTAGCAGGAGACCGATTTTTTTGCCGAATTCACTCTTCACATACAGCTGAAGTATGCTGTCATACTTCGTTGGTGATCGTCTAAAAATCTTGACGATTTTACGAACCTTGTTAACAACATTGTCATATAATTCATCTGACAATTCCACAAGAACATTGTTCAACATCATGAATCTCAAGTATATCATCCTCATCGTCATCGCTGTTGTCAGTGTTGCAATGAGACGGCTCGGGCTCAGCTGTAGCAGTAGTAGCAGGCGCAGCACGACCTCTGTGGCGATACAGCACACCTAGCACTGCCAGCTGGATACAGTGCGCATAACATAATTGATCTCAATTTCCAGTAGTCTTCTGACCTTTGTCATGACACTGGCACCGTCTGTACAGATGCCTACTACGTCACTGGTAAGACTGAGCTCAAATTCTGCCAGTTTACTCTACAGTAAGTCAATGCACTTCTCTGCCGGCATCGAGCCATGGACTCTGATTAATCCAAGGTTCCAATACTTCAGACCTTGTTCATGGACATTTACATTCATATATCGTATATATATATAGTGGAAGTCCATTCATCAAACATTATACAGGGTTTTCAAAATAGTTTTACACAGTTTACACTCATCCGACTGGCCTAGCTTTTCGCGCAAAAAATGCTGCCAAACTCCGTTGTTTTTAACACTAGAATTACCAGAGCCTACGAAAAAACTTGTAATTCCGTCCCACCTTAAACTGCTTCTTAAATCCCTTCACACCTCTCCGCCAGCGCCCTTTGTCTTCTAAATGTGCTGATAAAGAGAAGCTTGGAGCAGCCGGCTATTCCATCCCCCACCAATTTAGAACGTGCACGAACTTCTCTCAGCTCATGCCTTGATTGAGTATCTGGGAGTGAAGTGGAGTTTTAGAGTGAAATAATAGATCGTTGTTTGGAACACACGCATTTCATGTCTGTTCCGTTTCTACAGTAATCTGTGTCAACACATTGTTAAAACAGAAACTTTTTTATATTCTAGTAGTAGATGACAAAATGTAGGCATAAACTATATAATGTATGAAGCCTGAAGTCCAAATAGCAAAGAAACATTTTCACAAGAATAACACAATTGCACTTTTATTCAAACATATAACTGCAGAAACAAAAAGCCGCCTTAACATGCGACATTGACAACAGTTTATCGTAACTGACTCCGTGGTTCAATAGATTCATCCCCGCTTGGGAATCAAGGGGTCACGGGTTCGATCCTGCGCCCCTCCGTTTTGAGAAGTAAACTGCTCTTAGTCTTACTGTTTTAGAATAAAAACATACATTTGATTTCAGTCTGTAACAGCCGGTGCAATTTATGATCTTTGTAAAGGTTAGCTTTTTTTTTTTTTATTCACTTTTCACTCTCTCAGTCGCGTTCAGAATCAATCCATACAACCCCATCTGACACGGCTGTTTTCACTAAAGACGCTATAGCTCTGCAGTGTACCACGATGCATACTAACGCCCCGGGTTCTGACACACAAACGCTGGCGAAGCTGCCTTCTTCGTATCTCACCGTCACTTGCTTTTCTTTTATTCAGTTTTATTGAGTGTTCCTGCCAGTCCCCGCATGTTGCTGTATGCTTTTTCTTTGCACCCCAGACATGCAGAAGAAAGAATGGTAAAGACCAGTAACTTCGGCGCTATATGCAATCATCAGACACTCCCCATCTGCCCGTGTCGTTCAAACACAGGAACATATATTGGTGTAAAAGTATAACAAAAGTGCACTTTTATTCAAGTGCACTTTTTCCATCGCCTTTTCCTGTAAGAAGCAATGTACACACTTCTCTCTATGCTGTGGTTTCTATTACACACCTGAAAGAAAGAGACAATACATATGAACATATCCAGCATACAGCAACATGCGGGACTGGCAGGAACACTCAATAAAACTGAATAAAAAGAAAATCAAGTGACGGTGAGATACGAAGAAGACAGCTTCGCCAGCGTCTGTGTGTCAGAACCGGATGGGGGGCGTTAGTATGCATCGTGGTACAATGCAGAGCTATAGCGCGTCTGTATTCTGTTTCTTTTGTACTCCAGGGCACGCAGAGGAGAGAATGGTAAAGAGCAGTAAGTTCGGCGCTATATGCAATCATCAGACACTCCCATCTGCCCGTTGTTTTGTTATACTTTTCAATACTTTTTATACTGCTCAAACGGGCATGCTCAAAAAATACACGTGTAATGCCACGAAAAGTGCACGCAGACACTTCATTTCGCAAACAAAACAAGTGCACTTTTATTCAAAACTACCTGTATAACCGAAGAAAAAGAAAGCAAGTTACAGTAGGCGATTGATACGACATCTTGCATGGTGCAATGCTAAGAAGTGCAGATTTTCATTCCGTGCTATATAAAATCATCACATTCAAATATTAACAGTTCCCACACACCCAAGGACCGTCCTTCCTACATTTACAACACGTGTACTTGTTGCCGTGTACACACCTCTCTGTGCTATGGTTTCTATTACACTGAATGAGCACCTGACACTGTACTTTCTTCCCTGGGGGAAGGTCCCGCATCAGTGAATTTCTAGTTCCTGCATAAATTCACACCGATCTGACGCTGTTCATTTTCAAATAATATTGCATTAGTGCGATTATATTTTCATATGTATTGTCTCTTTCTTTCAGGTGTGTAATAGAAACCACAGCATAGAGAGAAGTGTGTACACTGCTTCTTACAGGAAAAGGCGATGGAAAAAGTGCACTTGAATAAAAGTGCACTTTTGTTATACTTTTACACCAATATATGTTCCTGTGTTTGAACGACACGGGCAGATGGGGAGTGTCTGATGATTGCATATAGCGCGAAGTTACTGGTCTTTACCATTCTTTCCTCTGCATGTCCTGGAGTACAAAAGAAAAAGCATACAGCAACATGCGGGGACTGGCAGGGAACACTCAATAAAACTGAATAAAAAGAAAAGCAAGTGACGGTGAGATACGAAGAAGGCAGCTTCGCCAGCGTTTGTGTGTCAGAACCGGGGGCGTTAGTATGCATCGTGGTACACTGCAGAGCTATAGCGCGTCTTTAGTGAAAACAGCCGTGTCAGATGGGGTTGTATGGATTGATTCTGAACGCGACTGAGAGAGTGAAAAGTGAATAAAAAAAAAAAAAAGCTAACCTTTACAAAGATCATAAATTGCACCGGCTGTTACAGACTGAAATCAAATGTATGTTTTTATTCTAAAACAGTAAGACTAAGAGCAGTTTACTTCTCAAAACGGAGGGGCGCAGGATCGAACCCAAGACCCCTTGATTCCCAAGCGGGGGATAAATCTATTGAACCACGGAGTCAGTTATAGTAAACTGGTGTCAATGTCGCATGTTAAGGCGGCTTTTTGTTTCTGCAGTTATATGATTGAATAAAAGTGCAATTGTGTTATTCTTGTGAAAATGTTTCTTTGCTATTTGGACTTCAGGCTTCATACATTATATAGTTTATGCCTACATTTTGTCATCTACTACTAGAATATAAAAAGTTTCTGTTTTAACAATGTGTTGACACAGATTACTGTAGAAACGGAACAGACATGAAATGCGTGTGTTCCAAACAACGATCTATTATTTCCACTCTAAAACTCCACTTCACTCCCAGATACTCAATCAAGGCATGAGCTGAGAGAAGTTTGTGCACGTTCTAAATTGGTGGGGGGATGGAATAGCCGGCTGCTCCTAGCTTTTCTTTATCAGCACATTTAGAGAACGAAGGACGCTGGCGGAGAGGTGTGAAGGGATTTAAGAAGCAGTTTAAGGTGGGACGGAATTACGAGTTTTTTCGTAGGCTCTGGTAATTCTAGTGTTAAACTCGACAAACTTGGCCATTTCTATGAGGCTTTCAACACAAACAACTGATGTTCCGACTGCCGACTGGACCCGAGATCAAGCTCCAGTTGGAAAGTTGACTCCAGCCTGTACAGTCAACAGCACGTGCCACAGACGTCGATGAAGTCTGCCCCGTAACGGCATTCGTGAGCTGCAGAGTGCGGAGCGGACTCCTCCCAGTCCACCATGCTCAGTCAGCCAGGAGACTGCCTGCTGCTGGTCTGTTGTTGAATGAATTAATGAGCAATACAGTACACCGTGGGCCAAAAAAACGTGCAACTTAATTATTTTCAACTATAACTCTGTTATTTCTTGATTGATTTTTACACTTTTACACGCTATATATGCGAGCTTGGCCGTTCCCGTTTTCCCGGGAATCACAGCAGTTTCATTCCCGGGAACGCGGTAATGAAAAATGTCCGGGAATTGGATTCCCTACTCACTGCTAACATGTTCTCGTATTCTAGCGTCTAGTTTTCCTTTAACATCTTAAAATAATCCAAAACAGATGAATTCACAGACTTCAGATCTTCCAATAAGGTTTACAATCATACAAACATCCAAATGGTGACATTCTAATTGTGATATTGTATAAAACATTCCTTATAAATTATGTTTAGGGCAGAATGATTTTTTTTAATAAAGTGTGAGCTCTTAAAAAACCTGTCCACCACAACTAGGACTGTGATGTGAATGATGCAAACCGATGGCAAAGTCTGTAATGAAATGTAGCTCTTCCCTTGAGTGACAAGGTACTAGTAATAAATCCAATCAGAAACTAGTTTTAGATCTGTTATATACCTTAAAAAGGTATGCAACACCAATCTTGTTTCCTTTATCATATCTTTCCCAGAAAAACAACTTTCTGAAAGGTCAGTAATTTGTACAGGTCAAGTCCAAATGAAATGGAGACATTAAGTAAGGAGACCAAGTAAGGACATCTCCAAGAACTGGATGGGGAATTTATAATTTATCTCAGAATATGTTCACAGTAATATTCTGATACAAATTAGTCAAACGGGACATTTCCATTGAAAATAAAATTCGGTCTGAATCCTTAATTACCTTGGAAGCTAAAAGTATTTTTGTTAGCAGAATACATTCTAGTTTACTGAAATTTTCATTGAAGGCAACTTCCCTAGAAAGAGCATCAGTTTCCAGCACAGCAGAAAGTAACAGCTGAACTATAATGAAAAATAATGCACCTCTGGCCAATTTGGAAGCATCTACAAGTGTTAATGGGGCGCTCAGTTACCTCCAGTCAATGATGCCATTCTTTCAGTGCCTGCTTGATAGCCAGATGTTCTTGATTTTTCACATCATAATTTTGTATAGTTGTTAATTTAAAAAAAAAAAACATGCACGGATCAAGCTTTGCTAATGTCAGAAAAATGCTGCCACACAATTGCACCTAATCCAATATGGAATATGTCTGCAATGAAACAACAGGTTCATACAAAATGGGGCAGTAATGAATAATTTAAGATATTTTTGGGATATTTTGTTTCTTGAGAATATTAAAATTAATGTGAATTATTAAGACTCCTTGGAACTTTTTAAAAATATAGATCATGGCAATCTTAAATGAAACCATCTTTAATTTGGATTGAGTAATCTCATATTTAAAAAAGATTACTAAGGATTTTTGAAATTTACATTACTCTGATGTAATAAAATAATTTTCTGTAACCATTTTAAAACTTACCAGACTTGTACACTATGTAGCTCTACTTTTGCTAAAAATTTAGTATGTTATTGATATACAGGTAAAATTCTATTACAATGAATAGCTTTACAACAAAATTTTCATTACAACGAAGTATTTTTATGGTCCCAACAGTTTCCCCATATGACACGAGTCTATAGATATCTTGTTACTATGAAGTACATTCATTACAACAAAGTGACCTTGAAATGCTTGAATGAATCATCCACAGAGCAGTTAGTTCTGTGATCGCAACTCAGTTGTGCACAACAATCCCCAAACAGAAACATTGTTAGAAAATTTTTTTTCGAACTTTCCTCGTATGTTTTTTTTTTTTTTTGCTGTTTTTGTTTTCGGTGGTTTTCAGTGATACCTTCTGCTTATTGCTTATCAACATTTGAAAAACATCCATTGGAATTTAACTTATTGTCACCCTCCTAGCAGACACGAAAAAAGAATAACAGTTCATATTAGAAAAAAAAATTACATTTTTGCAACTCTCAATTGTGGCAAAAAGAAAAAAAACATTGCCAGTGAATTCAGAATTTTGCCATCGATACTGTCAACTTTCTTGTAAGACCGAGCAAAAAAAGAAGAAAAATCTCAGGTTGCAAATGTATGAGAACTGCTACATTTGAAGATGCAGAAAAAGCCGTTTTTATGCCGTTCAGTGATGCTTTTTCAAGAAACATTCCTATTCATGCGGCACTCATTCAAGAAAATGTGAGGTTTCTAAACTCTCTTAGGACCTCCCCCAAGTGGACAACATGCTGAAGAGTGCCCCAAAGTGTGATCACCTTGTCTGTAGAAGACTGTTTATCTGTTGTCGGGGCAACAACAGGCTCACAGCTCTGCTGCGGCTCGGCACTGAAGTAAACAGAAAAGAAGAAAAGGATGATTCGGCTTCTTATTGATAACTGTGCTGCCCACAACATGCTTCCACATTTAGATAATGTTCGCGTTGAATTCCTCCCACCCAATTGCACAGCAGTACTTCAGCCATTGGGTTTGGACATCAGTCGCACCCTGAAAGTGTATTATAGCAAGGAAATGCTTAGAAAAATTCTCATCAGCATAACTTGTAGACAGAAGATTAAAATTAATGTGAAAGAAGCTATTGAAATGATTGCAAACGCCTGGAGGCAAGTTAAAGAAAACACTATAGTGACAAATATAGAATCTCATTTTAGGTCCCTGGCAGTTCACTGTAAAAGAATTTTACCTGTAATAAAATAATAATGATAATAATGATGGTATTAAGAGATAGATTAATTCAAGTAGGACACCACTGAAAGCCTAGGTGTGAAATGCACATCCTGCAACTGCTTATTGTCTTTTTAGGTAGGGTTGTAATCAGAGTTATTATGTTCTAAGCTTTTAATCAAATGTATGCAAGTATGTCTAACTGCATACTGGGCATAAAAATCTAAATAAAACTTAGATTGGCTGTGCAGACACATATTAACATTAACACAGTATATAGTGAGATTTGTGGAGATGCTATATATTGTTGGAAACTTACACATATAGTGCATTACAATTGGGTATTTTTTCTCCAAGAAGATCAGTAAAACTTCCTTTTGACTTAAAAATCAGTGCTTCAGTTTTGTTCAAGTGCATACTCTATTTCATCTGAAACAACAACTGATAAATTTTAAATTTCACCTGGGACCTTTAGTGAGGTGAAAATTTTCTTAGCATGCCTATAACAATCTGAGCAAAACTGGACTTTTCACCTGCCTTCTGTCATTGCTCCCAAAGTCTCTCAAGCCTATTCTGAATAGTATCCTCAAATGAATTTGTCCTTTTCTTCTTTTTAATTTCCACTGGTAGGCATGAGAAAGAACACAAAATTAAACTCTCAGTTGGGGAAAGGTGAAAAGTTTGATTGTTACTGAAAGACCCAATGAGAGAGACATGTGCAGTTAATAACATCTATGGGGAGTTATCACAAACCGATAAAGTGCTCAGATGAAGTGGAGTCTGGAGAATCATTTGCAATGCTTTCTCCCCTGTAGCCTTCTTGTTTCTATATAGATGGACTCCAAAATACAGTTAAAAAATTTAAATTCTAAAATGAATTTAAAAATATTAATAAAAAGGTACCTCTTCACTCTGTAAATGGGTACAGGTAATAAAATAGCTTTAATGTCTCTGGTCCAGACTCTGAACAGTTTAATAGTGTTTACATATCAATACTTACACTATGTGCTTGTTTAGCTTGGGTTAGATGTAAGGTATATGTATGTATATTTATGTTCAACACAATTTGAAAATCACCAGAGATCAATAAAAATTTGTGGAACTGTGAACCCATTATTTGCATCCCTACTTCACTCTTTTATATTGTTGATTGTCAAAATTTGCCAAATATTTTTTTTGCATCAGTTATGCTGTGTTTCCTGGTTGCACTGTTCACCAGATATTTTCCTGGAAATTTTCCAGTGCTGCAGACATAGACAAACATTTTTTCCCCCAATGCCCCAAACTTTCATCACTACTCCTACCTCCGCAATTCTCCTGTCACTCTCCTTCCTCCTCCCACCACCATCTGCTCTCACTCCTCTGCTATCCATTTTCCATTGCTTGCTCTCAGCTGTCCATCATCAGGCGAAACTCCTTCTCCCCCTACAACAACCCCCACCCCACCCCTGAAACCACAGCAGTTTTGCTAAGGAAGTGACGACTCCAGTTTCACCTTCGTTACAAGTCATTTGTCAAATTATTTTTTTCTCAGTAAAAATTTACAGCACAACTGAAAAGCGGGAAAGAAGGTAAAGGGGTGAATGTTGAATGTCTTTTATTATTTTGTAAGTACACATATTAAAATGTCTACATATGTGCATTTACAGGGCAATTTCTCAGGCTTAAAAGCTCACTGTTTATGAAAAAATATCAACTTTTTTTTCATTCTGAAGGGCACAAACCACTTCGAATTTCAGCCGTTGAACACACAAAAATTTCAGCAGACCAAGTAAATAAGCACAAAAATACTATCAGTTGCTTTTTATACTTACCATACATATAAAAATGTGTTTACCATAGCCCATATTATGGGATGGTGTTTTTCATTTCAGATCCAAATGCAGATGGAGACAAGAACTACCGTGGAAAAATATGAATGCCTTAGGAGTGATCAGGAAGAAGGTATGGCAGCGCCACGATTTAAACTTATGTGTCTTTGTGGGCTTGCGTAGCTTTTTTGTCAATATCTTTACACCTACTTTTAAGGCTTATTGACTGAAAAGAAATTTGATGAAAAAGTAAAAGCTTTGATATAGGACATGCCTTCTACAAGATAATGAAATAAATATAGAGTTATATATTACTCTTTTATTTAAACCTTTTAAGTTCTTATACATAACCCCATTTGGCAGTTTTAGTTTTTTTGTCTTTCTTCAGTAATATTTTGGTATATCTGTTCCCTAACATTTCAGTGCAAAAGGATAAACAGTATTTAAAGTTTTCTGTAATTTTATGAAATTACACACAATATTGAAAGATTAACATGAAAGCTACATGTTTTGGTAGCTGCTGTTTTAATTTTCAATGAAAAGAAAAGTCCACCAAGAGAAATCATCAGTGAAGAAGTCTCAATGCATGCTCAATAATCCAGTTAAGGAAATTCTAGAAAGTTGATTCTGTTCATCTGGGGAATGGCTGTAATCCCCGCATTGTAAGATGGTGAAAGATGTACCCAGTTCTCTGTGAATGGTACTGATGGCGATTGATCAATGGACAATTTGCATATCATTGATCACACGGCCCATTGTTAGTCAATGGTGCTAGTTCGGTCATTAGGCCAAGGTACTTTTTATAAGGTTGGAGAAACCTGCAGTCAGCTGAAACTGAGGAAGTCAATTTGATAAATGAAAAAACATAAAAGAAAAAAAGCTATGTCCAGATGTACAGAATCAACTTTCTAGAATTTCCTTACTTGGATTATTGAGACATAAATGTCTATGCATCGAGACATTTTGACTCACTTTGGCAAGAACTGCCTAAAGCTAGTACGTATGAGCAAACAGCACGTAAGATGGCAGATTACAGGAACCACTTGAGATTCAGCATCAGATGTAGACAGGGCAGAATTACAGCTAAAAGTCTACAAATGAAATCATCAGTGAAGGGTCTCCGAGCTAAAAAAATCCTACAGAAAGCACAGATTCAGCTGCTAAATGAACGGGTGAGACAAACTAACTTTACAATTGATTTTTTGAAATCTAAAGAGGAGCCAATCCGACAAAGGCTTTCATTGCTTTTAGATGAGAAAACGCTTCAACAGGTGATTGAATTCACTGAGAAGGCTTGTCTAGGACAGCACGAAAAGTCTAAGACCAGGCAGCAGAGTTTGATCTACTTGTGGTGTGCCAGAAACATCAGCATATGATAGGGAGTATCCTCTACAGCCAACAGAGAGAAGGATGCTAGACACAAACCGAGGATTTGGACAAGTGGGTGAAGAATCTGTCTGACAGACAACTCACCCAAGCAGAAAAAAAAACGCCCTTAGCTAAAGGGTTAAACTTTGCTGTCACACCAAAACAAATTCCGCTAGTGGAACTGATCACAGCCACAGAATCAGCAATCAGAAATAACAACATTGCAGAGATGGAAGCGGAGCAACTGCGGATAAAAGTTTCGGCTTGTCTCAGCAATGCTAAGCCCCCTGCACCCAATATCAGTATTGAGGAGAGGAAGGCTCTCATGGCACTCACTAAGGATGACAACATCATCATCCTTCCAGCAGACAAGGGGAGGTGCACAGTGGTGCTAAACCAGACACACTATCATGAGAAAATTTTGTCTCTGCTTAGTGACAATAACACTTATGAACTCCTAAAACGAGATCCAGGTAGTGATTAAAGGAAAAAGGTGATAGATTGTCTCAAGCAGTTAGTGCATGACAACGCTATAGACTGGACCTCATACCACAGATTATACCCGGGGAAACTACATCACGTCTTTATGGTTTACCGAAGATACATGAACAGGATACACCGTTAAAGACCCATTGTCTGCATGATCAATTTGGTTACATATAACATCTCAAAGTTCCTGGCTGCTGTCCTCAACCCATTGGTAGGCAGCTCAAAACAACACTTTGGATTTTATGGAGAAGGTGAGAGATGTCATTATGGAGGCAGATGACACTATGGTCTCGTATGATGTTACATCTCTATTCACTTGCGTTCCAGTTACGGAAGCAGTGGAGGTGGTCCGTAAGAAATTACAGGATGACCCCACACTCAGAAAAAGGAACACTCTGTGCACCGACCAAGTGTGTCTGCTCTTGGAACTGTGTCTTCAATCCACATATTTCATATACAAAGACCAGTACTACAGGCAGAAACATGGGTGTGCCATGGGTTCCTCAGTTTCACCTATTGTGGCCAATCTGTATATGGAAGAAGTGGAAAAGAGGGCGCTATTATCTTATCCTGGAACACCACCGAGCCATTGGTTCATATGTGGACGAAAATCAAATCTCAGGAGGTACCACAATTCACTGACCACATCAACTCAGTGGACAAACACATCCAGTTCACCAGGGATGGCATGAAATGGGACAGGCTAGCTTTCTTAGATTGTGAAATTTCCATCAGTAATGGGGGACATTTGAAAGTTGATGTGTACCATAAACCAACGCATACAGATTAATATTTAAGGTTTGACTGTCACCATCTGCTAGAGCACAAAATAGGTTTCATCAGGAATCTACAACACAAAGCAAACACCACACCCACAGACACAGCAGCCAGGGAAGCAGAAGAACATCATATCAAAAAGGCCCTTATTAAATATGGTTATCCCAGCTGGACTTTTGTCAAAGCAGGAAAGACACCTAAATGCTCTAAGCCAGCGGTTGTCAAACTTCTTTAGAATTTCTTGCGTGGCGGTCCCATTGTTCGATGGCTCGCGGACCCTTTTATTAAAAATTTAAAAATCTATATTTCAAGAAAATTGGGGGAGCCAAATACTTTGCACAAGGGTGCCACATACCCATAGTGTGGCACTGCATAGGTACAGGCTGCTGTGAATAAAATATTTTTTGACAAACATTTATTTATTCAAAAAAATATTATGTACACCTTAGTTATTAAATTTAAGTTAAAATTTTAATGGGATGGATGCATCTGTTTTGCCTTAACCAGTTATTCTATGCCAGTGCAACTCTGATATCATTTGTTGCATCTAATCTGTTTCGAGATTTTGTTTTGATAGTAAGTAGTGTGGAAAAAGCAGCCTCACACTCATAGGTGGTTGCGAATGGAATCAGCACTCTTAGAGCCATCTTTGCAACATCGGGATAGGACTGTGCCATTTCAATCCAAAAATCACTACAACACATTTAACAGAAAACATGTTTTGCACCCCCATCATTTATCAAATCAAGAAACTGTTCTTGAATTAAATTGTCCTCCGAAGGCAGGTAACTAATGGAGAGTACAAACGGGTTATTTATAAATCGTTGGTATTTTTCAAATTTTTGTTGGTCAGGAAAATAGTGAGAAATTTCTTCGCTAAGAATTGATACATGCTGTTTCATCACCTCAAGGATATCGTCATCGATGTTATCTCATTTTCATCAATATATGTGTTCAGCTAGGGAAATGGAGCAAAGTCAGCGAAATAAGGGTGAGGTAGGAACTCCGTCAAGTCTTTAATTTTTTTGGATTGTGCTGTGCTATCTAGCATTATCGTGATGGAGGAGGACATAATTTAACATTCAACATTCTTTATTCGTCATCATTTTTTAATTAATGATAAAATATTTCAAATATGTAACACCATATTTATCCATTGAGAGGGTATCTCATAGAGTAACTTCTTTGGAAAAAAAGACTGCTTGTACAAGCATTTTAACCTTGTCTATCTTTCTCTTCTTATATTGTGGTACAGTATTCATTTTTTGTTCCGTATCACGATAAAATTCAGAAATGTCGCGTTCAAGTCATGTCAATAAATAAGTATGGGTGTTTACTCTCAGCAGGCGATTGTTTTCCTAGAGTTCGGGTAGTATAAAGTTCCTAAGCTTATGTATTTTTCCTATTTCTTTTTAGGAACAAAACACTATTTCACAAGAAGAATTTGGATCTTATCTAATTCTATGCACTGTTAGATGTCGTTCTGCTTCAATGAGACCTTAAAATTATATTCAAATCAAAATCAATGAAACGACCAGATCATCAAGACTCTTTTCTTCATTTTTGATTTTTTTAAACTGCCTCTTAGCAATCGCTTTATTTTGAATTGTCTCATTATGAACACTTTTACTTCATTTGCGTTGAGCGGACAATTTCACCACTTAAAAATACAAAAAATGTAAAATATGTTGTTTGTTGATTATCTGTATCCAACTTTAGCGCTCTCATTTGCTCATAAAATATGCAAAAACTGTTCGCGAGTGTTTTGATTCTATGAAAGAATCGATAATTTTTGATTATGATAAAAATAATAAGGGCTGGTTTGTGCCAAGCAATAACGGTGGGAAAACAATGCGGTGGCAGCGAATAACGGAACAGCGGATTAGTGGTCGGGTCTAAGTGGTGGGGGTAATGACAGAGCTCAGTCAGTTACTTCCCCTCGGATGGTAAAGGTTAGTAATTTTAAAAATATAAACAGTATAAATATGCAATCATTTCTCACGATCCCACTGAAAATACTTCGCAGTCCCCTAGGGGAACGCGGACACCAGTTTGAGAACCGCTGCTCTAAGCAATCCAGGAGAGAGAAAGGACAACCGCTGCCTAAGCAAAAACCTTTGGCTATCGCTTATGTGTCAGGAGTATCGGAACAGCTGAGACGCATTTTTTCAAAACACCAGGGACCTCATGCATAACGCTGAGCGTGGAATTCGCTCTATAACATGACACAAGCACAAAAGCTTATGCACAGAAAAATCCAGATGCAGGAATCTGTACGTATTCCAACTTCTACGTTCTTCTGCTACATAAATCCAGGTTTGCTTGAAAAGTAACGCACGTGCACGCGCCTGCTGTCCTGCTCCAATTCCTCCCAGAATTATGCCTCTTTGAATATGCAAGTTAATATCAATAGCCCTTAAGCTCAGCGTTCTGTGAAAAGAGAATGGGAAAAGCACGGGGGAAATATAAGAATTTCAGCGAATACCAAGTGGAGGCAAAGGAAAAATATACTAATTTTTGATTTAAACAGTGGTATAATCAATAAAAGGAAGTCGATCAAGTGACATAGCGTGTTGGAGAAACCTGAAAGCTCAATTTCACAAAGTCGCACAGTGCCTGAAATAAAAAAGAAGTCATGTATCAAAGTCGTCGTGAAAAGGCGAGTTGTAGCCCACCGTCTGAGTGTCATATGAAAGTTTATTAGGGTACAGAGAAAAAAAAAATAGGCACACAGTGGGAAAAAAGCACGAAATGTCAACTTTAATCTCGAAATTTCCACTTTAATCACGTGGTTTATTTTGTCATTAAAGTACAGTAGAACTTCATAAACTTCATCTTAAAATCGTTTAATTTACTAGTTTCTCAAATCGTATTGTAACTAAAGTAGCATGTTAAATGCTTTGTTTTGTATTTGATCTTCTATGTGCTCTATGTGTGTGAATCACTACGTGCTTCTGTTCTTTCTCTTTCTCCGACAGGACACAGAATCCATTACATTCGTGATATTACAACACTCTGAATAAATAAAATACTGAGATGTATACGTGATTTTATTTTCATGATGATTGGAATGAAAGCATGTTATTAAACATGGGAACATGGTGACGCAGTGATTGTTTATGTCTCACACAAGATGCTGCTGTGCCATGTGCGACCTTCGATGAAAGAATTTATTGAAGCAGTACTGTCTCAAACGTACTAACCTCCAATTCTTGTCCTTACTTTTCTTTCTCCAAATACCCAATCGCCACACAATGAGCTCTGTAACAGACGTTAAGCCATCTGTAAGCTTAGAGTGACGATTCTTCAAAACTTTTAAGGAACATTGAAATATCTTCATAGTATGTGTTTAATTATTCTATCCGTCTATTCTTCCAGTGTCGCGCCAGCCTCAGCAAATATACAGCGCGAGGCAGGAACAATACGTGAACTTGCTAGCGCTGCGGCACCGTGTCCTCACATGTTTAATTATTAACAACACAGATTATTTAAACAAAGTTAAAGTTGTATCTGTATAATATAATCAACATATTTTGCTGCATTTCATCTTAAAAATGATGTTGTCATCATATGTAAATATGCGCTTTATAAAGTGGCACAGGTTGTGTAATATTATAACTCTAGTGCAAGTTTACAGTGGGGTAATTGTACTTATAACTACAAACAGTTCTACAAGGAGCAATTGATTGAGTGTGTTTATAGTTCTTGGGATGAAACTGTTTCTGAACCGCAAGGTCCGTACAGGAAAGGCTTTAAAAAGTTTTGCCTTGGCTGAGGCAGCATATGCTTGATGCTGTATACCGATAATTCTCTTTCCGATCAGCTGCCGCTGTGATTCCCCACTCAGATACAGTGATAAAAATACTGCGAGTGGTGCAGTGAGAGTAATATGGAAAAAGATGGCCCACTGTGGCAACCCTTAACGGGAGCAACTGAAAGAAGAAGAAGAAGGTGCAGTGAGAGTAACAACGCTAAAGCAGTTATGGTATTTGGAATACTATGACTATTCCCTGGACCATTATATTGTTACAGGTTAATTAAAATCAGATGCATTACACTTATATGCAGTTAGTTTCAGTGTATTTATAAAGCCATGTCAGGAATGTGGATCTAAGAAAGAAAGGGTAACCAAACAAGAACAATAGCACTGCTTTGATGCTGGGTGCCACCAGTCTGTAAAACTGAGCGGAGAGCTTGCATACGACAGGGTATGAGGTACCGTGGAAATGTGCGTGGCTTTACGCAGTTTAGGTTTTATACATCGCGATTTGAACGTGGAAACGTTCTTATGCAACATTTCTGTACATACGCACTGTTTATACATGAGGCCCCTGGTCTTGGTGGCTTTCAAACCCCAAAACACGATATGGCAAAAATTGGTTCACCCCAAGGATCGGGGGCCCCAGCACAAAGTAATATAGTTTACACAGTTAAGTGCCAAGAGGATTGCCGTGAATCATACATCAGGGAAACCAAACAACCATTGGCAAAGCGGATGACACAACACAGAAGAGTTACCTCATCAAGCCAGGACTCCACAGTCTATTTACATCTACAGGACAGTGGTCATTCTTTCAGTGATTAAGATGTGCACATCCTGGACAGGGAGGAACACTGGTTTGAGCGAGGAGTCAAAGAGGCCGTTTATGTGAAAAAGGAACGACCATCTCTGAACAGAGGAGGGGGCCTAAGGGTACATCTTTCACCATCTTACAATACGGCAATTGCAGCCATTCCCCAACTCTCTGTGAATGGTACTCATGGCCATTGATCAATGGACAATTTGCATATCATTGATCACTCTGCCCATTGTTAGTCAATGGTCATTAGGCCAAGGTACTGTTTATAAGGCTGGAGAAACCTGCAGTCAACTGAGACTGAGAAAGTCACTTGGGTAAGTGATGAAACGTATCAGAAAAAAAACTATGTCCAGATGAACAGAATCAACTTTCTAGAACATCAGTGAAGAAGAAACAGTTTGCGCTGTATTTTTCTTCTTTTGGCTGGTTATAAAGGTTTGCTATAAATTACTTTAAGAACTGAAAAGAAATTAATAGTTCCCATATGTATAATACATGTTTACCAATCTGGCTTACTTGCAATATTTGAAGTACAATTAGTTACATTTCTTTTGTTTTATTCCAATTGGAGCACAGGCAGGTGAAGTCACTTGCTTGTGGTCACACAGTATCAAAACCAGGATTTAAACCCAAAACCTCTGGGTTTGAAGTCTAAAGCCTTAACTACTATGCCACACTACCTGTCTTAATCATGCATTTTCTGTTTTATGCAAATTAATTCACAGTTAGTACCTTTTCGTAAATTCAATGTTAGATGCAAAAACACAATTTTTGTTTAAGGTGAAGGTGATGGCAGTAGAGTGGAGACCTAGAACGAAGATAAAATAGGAAAATACTATAGATAATACTGGAATATTTTTTAATGAAACCATCGATTGGTTATGGTGACACAATAGAGAAAGACAAAGAAATGCTGTGGAAATGATGACAAAAGAAATGAAGCCCACTAAACACTGTGTAATGTGAATGGACCAAGATGGCCCAAATCAGATTTTGAGAAGGAGCATTTATCAATAAATTAAATTCCAGATATATATGTTGGTCATAGAGATTTAGGTATGTGTTTTAATAGTCTGAACTGTATTATGTACTGAACTTATTGCCATATACTTGAAAAAGTAATATAAACATGAGCACAGTTAGTGTTACCTAAACACCAAAATTGACAGAAGTAAATTAACACTTTAAGCATCTATTTTTGGTCCATGGTTTCTAAATATACATTTTAAGTGCAGCTTTGACATTATAAGTTATATATAACACTAGTAATTTTGCTGTGCAAATAAATATTGCTTGATGATGAGTGGTGTATGTTGCTGTGAATTAAATAACCAGACTTATTTTGCAAAAATCAAGTGGTTTTTTATTTTTTATGATCAAGATCTTGACAAGTGAAACATACCATGAAATAGCAACATTCAGATGGAAGTTGAATATGGCATTTTTAATCATTTTTGTTTTCTCCTTAGATGATGTGATATGTGTTGGACGGCTTTCTTTGGCATCTAAGAGGTAAAAAGAACACATCCAAACTCATGTTGGTAGATAATGCAGCAATGGTACAGACATACATTTACAGAAGTATTATAGTAAAACATTTGTAGAATTTGATTTTAAATAGAGAAGTATGAAATTATCATATTAATAAAAAATTAAAACAATTTTAACAGAATAGTCCAATTTTGCTGGAAACGTCAGGTTTGTTAAATGTAAAATTGTATACGTGTATTTTCTTAGACTTATTTGTCACTGTGACATATCCTTAATACTGTACAGGCTGTTTGACGAAAATTCCCCACAGTTCTAAGGTTAGTATTTAAAAAAAGGTATAGAATATTTTTAAGAAAATAAAAAATTTGCAAACAAGAAGAGACCTCTCAGTCCATCATGCTTGTTTGTTTAGTGAGTATTTCTAAATACTTTAACTATCGATTTCTGCTTCTACCAAATGAGTTGGTTTATTCCAGTTTACCAAGAATCCTTTAAATTTTTATCTTATTATAGGGAAGAACAGTGTTTGATTTTAAAATTTACTATAGTTATTTTGCTGCTGAAATATATATATATATATATATATATATATATATATATATATATATATATATATATATATATATATATATATATATATATATATATACTGTTTTGGACTTCTTTAAAGTTTAATTATAACAGAGCAGCACCTGAACCTCATCTAAGCCGAGAAATCAGAGAACATCATGCACATTTTAAGTGATGATTGCGTTTTGCTTTCCTTTAGAGAAAACCCATGATAGATAACTTAAAATAATTTAACATTTTTACATTTAATTTCATATAAACCTATATTATTTATTAATTTGTTTCTTTTTTGAAGTTTTATTTGATATTTTTGAATTTTGCTTTATAGCACAACTTTCAGGAAGCTTTTCCTTAAATGTAAGATTGAAATATATTGTTTTTTTATGCCCTTGTTTTACTGCATTAGAAAAAACATTGTTAAATGAAAGTACTGTACATTGTTGTTGTTTGTAACTTTTTGTCAGCTGATGGTGTCATCCAGTGTTGTGGAAAAGTAGTCATTCATGGAGACCACATAAGAATGCAGAAAAATTCTTTATTTGCACATAGATATGCACAAATGTCTCAGTCCATTGAGTGAGCACTTAATTAAACAATTCATTCTCTTTTATACTTTACTTATACTTAACATAACCTTATCTAATACATCACGTCATCTGACTCATAATATGCAGAATTCTGTCATCTTAACCAAACAACTACAGCCACCAGTAACTTCGTATACATGTAGATCCTTCTATTATTTTAGACATTGCTTCGTTAATAGTGATGTCTTATGGATTTTTAAATGATGCTATTACTGCCTCATAATAGGGATGTTTAGGCTTTCTCATTAGTTTTTTCTTACTTTTTTAGGGGGTGTTCAATACTCATTTGCTTCATTTTTACTTTAGTAATTACATTGGTGGCTAATCTCTAAGATGAGGCAGACCTAACGTGCTGAAGCATTAAGCCATGTTTAATTAACCCTTTAGTTTAGTTCCATTCAGTCCTTTTTTCTTATGTTTTAATTATTCATTGTTACGACTTCATTTAAGTATATACTGAATAATTTGTAAAGATTATACACTAACTAAAAATTCCATACTAGTAAAAAATGTTTACTATCGATTTTTGAAAATGTAGAAAATGGTTCATTAAATTCTGATGTTCACAGACCTCTTCATCATGCAGTTCTTCCAGGTATATTGTAACACAGGCGTAGTAAAAAAGCAATACTTTTGTATCTTGCAAAAAACGATGATTGTTTTGTAAGATTTTTGCTGCATCATTTAATTTTATTAACTTATTCTTTTAGTTGTTTGTATATTAATTATTTTTTACCTCAACTGTATTATTTTTGTTTTATTTCATTTCCCTCACAAGTGTACATGCCACAAGTTCCATCTGTTGATGACGGACAAATCAAATTCAATGCTGATTTGACTATGGGTTTATGGTCATTTGGAACTCTGTGTAACGCTATAGCCTCACCTGGAAGCCAGTGCAGCGCAGTGCAACCAGACAGACAGCAGCCAGACACTCATTAAGCATTAAAGCAAGCAGCAATAAATAACTAACCAGATTTTTAAATATATATATATATTGTAATAATCTCAAGAGGAGACAGCACAAAGGTTTGGGGTTTTCCGGCCCCGTATATTGTAGACGATCCACAATAAATCAAAAAGAAAAATCAGGTCAAAATATAAACTAAACAGTTCATATGCGCGACGGCGAAACATGGCGTCGGCGGCCATTTTATGAGGGAGGAGCTGGAAGTGGAGGAATGCTGGGAAGGAACCGTGAGGGATGCTGGGATCGATGACGCCAGGACAAGATAGGGGAGGAAGGGCGGAAGTAACGTACTGCGGGCAAAGCCGGCTTATGGCGGCGGAGCGTCTTTTTTTCTGCAAGAAAGCACAGGGAGAAAGTTAGTACCCCACCATTCCCTGCCAGCGAATGTCTTCCCAGGTGTGTTAAAATCCGTCCACGTTCTCCTACTCGTGCGTGCGTGACATGATCCCCCCCTTAGCCTAAGACCGTCAGGTCGGGCGGACCTAACCGAGAGGTCATGGATACGAGAGAGGGCATCAGCATTGGCCTGAAGGGTGCCCCGACGATAAGTGACGGTGAACTTATACGGCTGTAAATCCAGAAACCACCTGGTGACCCGCGGATTCGACTCTTTATGTAGGGACATCCACTGAAGTGCAGCGTGATCAGTCATCAGAGTGAATTCACGACCCAGCAAGTAATAACGGAGATGGGTCACCGCCCACTTTATGGCCAAGGCCTCCCTCTCCACTGCCGCGTACCGGGTCTCCCGGTCCATCAGTTTCCGGCTGAGGTACATCACGGGGTGTTCGACACCGTCGACGCTTTGGCTCAACACGGCACCTAGGCCTGTGTCCGAAGTGTCGGTCTGGAGAATAAAAGGGAGCCCAAAATCGGGCGTCCTTAATACAGGTGTTGATGTAAGGGCCTTCTTTAGGTCACTGAATGCGTGTTCCGCCTTGTCATTCCACACCACGTATAAGGCTATTCTTTGTTAAATTGGTCAAGGGTGCGGCCCTTTCGGAGCAACGGGGCACGAACCGGCGGTAGTACCCCGCTAACCCCAAGAAAGCTTGCACCTGCCTCTTGGTATTCGGATGGGGCCATTCCAAGATGTCTTTAATTTTTGAACACTGGGGTCTCACCTGTCCTCGTCCCACAAGGTTGCCTAAATACTTGGCCTCCTTCAAGCCAAAAAAACACTTTCGAGGATTTATGTGGAGGCCGGCTTTAGCTAGTGTCGTGAGGACAGTAGAGACCTGCAATAGATGTTCTTCCCAGGTGCCGGAATAGATGACGACGTCATCCAGGTAGGCGGCACTATAGGACTGGTGGGGTTTCAGTACTCTATCCACCAGACGTTGAAAGGTTGCAGGGGCCCCGTGCAGCCCAAATGGGAGGACCTTGTATTGCCAGTTTCCACTAGGGGTGCTAAAGGCCGTTTTTTCTTTTGTGGATGCCATTAAGGGAATTTGCCAATACCCCTTCGTCATATCAAGCGTAGTCAAGTATCGAGCCGTACCCAGCCGCTCAAGGAGGTCATCAATGCGGGGCATCGGGTAGGCATCGAATTTGGAGACCTGGTTCAGACGTGTAAAGTCGTTACAAAATCTCCAGGAGCCGTCTGGCTTGGACACAAGGACGATAGGGCTGGACCAAGGGCTATGGCTCTCCTCAATAATGCCCATATCTAACATTCGTTGCACCTCTAATTCCACTTCAGCACGTTTTGCCTCCGGGAGTCTATAGGGCCTCTCCTGGACGATTACGCCGGGGTCTGTGACTATGTCGTGAGCAATCAGCGAGGTCCAGCCAGGCGACTCGCTCACTACTTCGGGGATGGCTCAGAACACATACATTAACTCCTGTCGTTGTTTGGGGTTTAGCTCATCACCGAGGTTAAGGGCAGTCGTGCATGAGAAAAGGGAGAGAGACCTAGGGGCGTCGGGAAGCTCCTCCCGATCTTTCCAGGGTTTCAACAGGTTTACATGATAGATCCTCTCAGTTGGTCGATGATTGGGTTGTTTCACCAAATAGTCGACCAGTCCTTTTCGCTCCTTAACCTCGTATGGCCCTTGCCAGTGAGCGAGTGGGAGTGGAGTGGGAGGTAGGATAGAGAACCATAACTCGGTCCCCCGGGCGGAACTCCCGAAGGACGGAGTTGCGGTTGTAACACCGGGCCTGCGCTGCCTGCGCACGAGTCACGTGGTCCTTTAGGAGGGGTCTGATTTTGGTGAGCCTGTCACGCAGTTGCGCCACATACTCCAATATGTTAGAGGAGGGTAGGGCCTCGGCTTCCCAGCCCTCTTTTAGTATATCCAAAATGCCTCGGGGTTGTCGCCCATACAACAACTCAAAGGGGAGAAGCCCGTAGAGGCCTGAGGTATCTCCCGGTAGGCAAAAAGCTGATCCCAGTTCCTACCGTCCGTGCTGACTACTTTGCGGAGCATCTGCTTAAGCGTCTGGTTAAACCTCTCTACCAAACCGTCTGTCTGAGGTTGATAGACAGACGCTTTCAGGTGCTTTATTCTGAGTAATCTGGCCACTTCCCTGAACGTATCCGTGGTAAAAGGTGTACCCTGGGGCCTCATGTATAATGCCGTGCGTAGAACTCGCACTATAACATGGCGTAAGCACAAAAGCCGAAATGTGCTTACGCACAGAAAAATCCAGATGCAGGAATCTGTGCGTACTCCAACTTCCACGTTCTTCCGCTACATAAATCCCGATCAGCGTGAAAACTAACGCTCGTGCATGCGCATTTTGTAACGCCCCAAATCCTCCCAGAATTACGCCTATTTGAATATGCAAATCAATATAAATCGCCCTTAAGCGCAGCCTTCTGTGAAAAGACAATGGGAAAAGCACGGGGAAAATATAAGAATTTCAGCGAATACCAAGTGGAGGCAAAGGAAAAACATACTATTTGTTCAAATAAACCGTGGTATAATCAACAAAATGAAGTTGATCGAGTGACATAGCGTGTTGGAGAAACTTGAAAGCTCACATTCACAAAATCGCACAGTGCCGGAAATAAAAAAGAAGTCACATATCAAAGTTGCCGTGAAAAGAAGAGTTGTAAGCCCACTGTCTGAGTGTCATATGAAAGCTTATTAGAGTACAGAGAAAAAAGGCACACGGTGGGGAAAAAGCACGAAATGTCAACTTTATTCTCGAATTTTCCACTTTAATTACGTAGTATATTTTGTCATTTAGTAGAACATCATAAACTTCATCTTAAAATCGTTTAATTAACCAGTTTCTCAAAATTACATCGTAATTAAAGTAGCACGTTAAATGCTTTGTTTTGTATTTGATCTTCTACTGTATGTGATCTATGTGTGTGAATCACTACTTGCTTCTTAAACTGGCTCTCTTCCTCCAACTGGACACAGAGTCCATTACATTTGTGATATTACAGCTCTCTGAATAACTAAAATACTGAGATGTATACGTGATGTCATTTTCATGATGATAGGAGCTAAAGCACATTATTAAACATGTGTTTCATGAGCCTCATGCTCATGACAAGCATTTATCTTTTGTCGAAATTTGTCGCTGCGTTTTTAGCTGTGTTGTTATTTTCTCTTTCTGTTTTATATTCAATATATATTGGCGTGGCGCCCCAAGAGTCCTTGCTTTTCTTTCCCCAAGTAACCGATCGCCACACAATCAGCTCTGTAATAGAAGTTAAGCCATCTGTAAGCTTAGCGCCGATTCTTCAAAACGTTTAAAGAACATTGAAATATCTTCGTAGTACATGTTTAATTATTCTATCCTTCACGACACTCCCAGTGAAGAATATAGATTATTTAAATGAAGTTAAAGTTTTATGTGTATAATTTAACAAACATATTTTGCTGCATTTCACCTTAAAAATGATATCGTCATCATATGTAAATACGCTTTATAAAGTGGCCCAGGTTGTGAGATATTATAACTGTAGTGCAAGTTTACAGTGGGGTGATTGTACTTATAAGTACAAACCGTTCTACAAGGAGCAATTGATTGAGTGCATTTAAAGTTCTTGGGATTAAACTGTTTCTGAACCGCGAGGTCTGTACAGGAAAGGCTTTAAAACATTTTGCAGTGGCTGAGACAGTGTGTCCTTAAAGCTGTATACCGATAATTCTCTTTCCGATCAGCTGCTGCTGTGATTCACACTCAGATACAGTGATATAAATACTCCGAGTCGTGCAGTGTGAGTAATATTGAAAAAGATGATCCGCTGTGGCAACTCCTAACGGGAGGAGCTGAAAGAAGAAGAAGAAGAAGAAGAAGAAGAAGTGAGAGTTACAACGCTAAAGCAGTTATGGTATTTGGAATACTATGGCTGTTCCCTGGACCATTATATTGTTACGAGTTAATTACAATCAGATGCATTACACTAATAAACAATATGCGGTTAGTTTCTGTGTATTTATAAAGCCGCGTCATGAAAATAATGAGTAATCACACAAGAACAGTACCATTGCTTTGACGCTGGGTGCCGCCAGTTTGCAAAACCGAGCGGAGAACTTGTGTACGACAAGGCATGAGGTACCGTGGAAAAGTGCGTGGCTTTACGCCAAGTGTAGGTTTTATACATCGCGATTTGAACGTGGAAAAGTTCTTACGCAACATTTCTGTGTGTACGCACCGTTTATACATGAGGCCCCTGGTACGTGAGGACTTCTTTGGGTATACCCACTCTGGAGAACAAATTAACTAATTCCCGTGTGATGCTTTTTGTGTTAGCGGAGCGCAGGGGAACCGCCTCTGGGTATCGGGTGGCGTAATCCACCATAACCAATATATATATTTATAGCCACGGCTTGGGGGCTCCAAGGGTCCTACTAAGTCGACCCCTATTCTGTCGAAGGGGATGTCGATCAGGGGTATAGGGACGAGAGGAGCACGGTCCCTCCTGGGAATCTGGCGGGTGTGACACTCCGGACAGGATTGACAGAAGCGCCGGACCTCCTCGTTAATCCCAGGCCAGTAAAAACGGAGCTTGATCCTCTCCAAGGTCTTTTCGGCCCTGAGATGGGCGCCAAGGAGGTGAGCATGAGCTAATTCGCATACCTCCCGCTGGAAGCAGATCATTTTCCAGCACAAAGAAGGGTTTGCGTGGTGTGGAATCGTCGGCTTGTGAGCTATTAGGCAGAACTACCGCATTCCGGGCAAACCACAGGGAATCATCATTCCCTCTTAAATGAGGCCGGCATGGACCGAAATTGGTGATCCAAGCTACCCAGAGGGTCCTGTGGCCTGAACCCCGGAAGAGTTCCCTGGCTAGTCCCTTCCCCGGCGGAATCTTCCGGGTCAGAGTCCGTCATTGTGGAAACGTCCCCCGAGGCACCAGCGCCACGAGGGCCTGTCCCAGAGCCCGGCGTGGAGACTGCGGGAGGGGCGCCTTGCCCCCTCATGACCAGATCCAACAAGGCCCCGGGAGCAGTGTGTGTCTTACCGCAATTTTTCTCTGACCAGTCATGTTCTAAAATCACCGGATGGGGGGTTCGGGCAACACAGCGACCAACAATTTAGTTAACTCCCCCTTCCAGGTGATATAACATTGTGCAGAACGATATGACTTGGTCCCTCCATGCACACAAGTGTCTTGTAGGTGTTGTTTCAGCCACTGTCGCAGTAACACATAATGGCGAGCCACAATGGTAATTTTGCTGCCGGAATTAAACAAAGCCACCACCGCGTGCCCATTCAATAACACCACTCCCGTGTTCGGACTCGCCAAGGGATGCGACGGGGTACAGTACCTCTCCGTAGATGCCCAAGTGCAGTCCATCGGCTCGGTCGCGGTGTTCAGGGGACAGGCTGGCAGCAGATGGCCGGTCTCGCCGCACTTGTAACAGCGCGGAGAGGCCGGCTTTTCTCTAGGCCTAGGCGGCGCTTCCACAGCGCGTCGAGGGGGCTCGGGGTTGGCCGCCCGTCCCTGTCGGTTCCCACGAGCAGACTTTTCTGCCTCCCCGACTTGGAGAACCGCAAGCTGACGCACCAGGACTTCCAGGAGACCCGGCATATCCTTATAAGGATGTCGCCGGACCTGCTGGGCGAGGGAACTGGGCATGGCGTTCACCAGGCCCTCACAGGCCACCTGCTCCACGACTCTCCGGGCCTGGGGCCCCTCTGGCCGTAGCCAGCGCCCCATCTTGCCTCAGAACTCGAAAGCCTGGGCACAGGCAGTTGTTCGGGGTTGAACTGCCAGTTCCGCCATTCTGCCGCCTGCTGGCCCGGCGTAATGCCGTAGCGGGCCAGGATCTCCGGTTTGAGGAGGTCGTAGTTTGCGGCCTCCTCCTCGGGAAGGTCATAATAGGCCGCTGGCGGGCCCCTTCAGGTAAGGCGCCAGAATGGGCGCCCACTCGGACCGCTGCCACTCGTTCCGGGTGGCCGTCCGTTCAAAAATGCCCAAATACGACTCAACGTCGTCTGCATCGGTCATAGGTACCAAAGGGGGAGGCGTTGGTCTGGGCGGGTCTGGCCTTACTTGTTGGGCCTCTGCCAGCCTGGCCTTCGTAGCCTCCAACTTCTGGGTGGTAGCGGCTTGCGCTTGCTGCAGGGCTTGGAGTTGGGCATTCATCCCCTGCAGCACGGTATTCAGGTCCTGTCCCTCTGTCATCTCTGGGGATCTTCTTCTATCCTGCCGGCTACGCCAATGTAATAATCTCAAGAGGAGACAGCACAAAGGTTAGGGGTTTTCCGGCCCCGTATATTGTAGACGATCCACAATAAATCAAAAGAAAAAGCAGGTCAAAATATAAACTAAACAGTTCATATGCGCGATGCCGAAACATGGCGTCGGCGGCCATTTTATGAGGGAGGAGCGGAAGTGGAGGAATGTTGGGAAGGAACCGTGAGGGATGCTGGGATCGATGACGTCAGGACAAGATGGTGGAGGAAGGGCGGAAGTAACATTACTGCGGGCAAAGCCGGCTTATGGCGGCGGAGCGTCTTTTTTTCTGCAAGAAAGCACAGGGAGAAAGTTAGTACCCGCCATTCCCTGCCGGCGAATGTCTTCCCAGGTGTGTTAAAATCCGTCCGTGGTCTCCTACTCGCGCGTGCGTGACTATATATATATATATATATATATATATGTATATATATATATTTAACAAAGTTTTGGACTTAATGGTAGGTTGTTTCTGTATTTATCAGATGTTCTGCCGTTAGTTTCGGCTATGGGCCTCGTGTATACTATTCAGTGTTTACCGGCTGGTGTTTTAAAGTTGGAGGCGAGGCTAAGTACAGTCTGGATGTCTGAGAATCGAGAAAGACAGCCTCAGGGGGAGTACATTTTGTTTAGCAGTGGATGTACACTGTAGCATTTTTCTTTTTTGTTTTCTTAGTAACCTTGAGGTTAGGTGAAATTATGTTTTGTTATGTTAGTTAGTGATCAATTATGTTTATTTTGTTTGTTGACAATTTGATTTCTGTTTGAGGTGTGCAATTCTCCCTACAGGACCGAAATGGTGTCTCCCTGTGTGTATGCATTCTGTATGGGAGTTGTCTTTATAAGTACAGTTGTGGCTACAGGAGGTGAAGTTTTTTTTCTTATCGATCATGGAGATTCAGGTGACAGGGTTAGCATGTGCGAGATGCAACAGACATTGAGGGGTCTTGTGGCCGAGCAGTTGGTTGCTGTTAAGGAGCAGCTTGAGGCTCGTGTGAACCGATTTTTTTTTGAGGAGTTGCATTTATGGAATAGACTGAAGCATTGTCAGGTTTTTGTTGTTTTTGTTTTCTTTAAGGCTGCTAATACCCTTTTAGGGAACTGAATAAATATCAAGGTAAGAGCCTTTGTTTCATTTTGTTTTTCTTACTATATCTTTATTTCTCTTTTTTTCATTTTCTCAGTAAGAATTGTTTTAACTCTAGACTGTATTTTTTGTCATTTAGTGTATCATACACTTTTCCCCTGTAAATATTTACACCAAGAACTTAAATATTTTTTAAGCTCTTCTGGAATAAAAATCTACCTTTTTTGTACATCTGCCTCTCTTGTGCCTCTTTTATTATACCCTCTGTCCAGGCCAGTCCCAAACTACTAGTAGGCCGTCTGTTTTAGTAGATGTCTGTGGACTTTGGTAGACACTGTGCACTTTGGTTCATACCAGGGAACATCAGCACCAGTAAAAAAGATTTCCTGTTGGTGACAGTAATGACTTTTTGCATTGGATTCCTTTATATTTGTAAGTTCAGTTTCCCTTTTAAGCTTTTTGTACTGAAACTTGATAGTTTTAATATGTTCAGTTTATTGTTGACTTATGAAAACTCTGAACATTAAACTACTGAATGAAAAATAAAACTTTTTCTGAAGGCTTATTTTAAAGACAAAGAAACATGATTGGCTTTTATAAGGATATTTACATTACAATGTGTTGTAAATGATTTATTCTGAATGAGAACTGTGGATGAACATTTTATATATAGGTATGTTTAATGTTAGTATGCTGTAACAAACATTTAATTTGAATATCTGTAGAAGTCTTTATCCAAATATTGTCAGATTTGTGGGTGCTACCAAAAAATATCAATGTATTTTCATAGCAAACAAGTATATTCGTGGAGCAAGTTCTCACATTGTACTTCACAGTTTTACCTTTTAAATTCAGTTTTCAAAAATTAGCAAAGTTTCTATTTGAAAATGTGAGTAAAAAAGATAGTGTTAGTAATTTTTTTTTTTCTGGACCATTCTAAAGTTTTTATGTTACCACTATGCATCGTTTGAAAAAAAATCCTTTTTACTGTTCATACAAGTTAATATTAATGTACTAGTACTCAATTAAAAAGAAAAATAAAACATTGATTCTTAAAGAATAATTATGTTTATTATTTCTGTCAAATTCTTCCTTGAGACCATTCAAGATATCTTTGTAAACAGTTACATTTTGCATCCGCAATAAAAATCTTGGCATTTAATATTCAAGAAACATTCTACTTTCTCAGACAATTTAAATTGTTTTATTGTCTTGTTCGTGTAGTTATCACTTTATGTGCTTTTAAAGTAGCTCCATGAGAACCTCAAATTTAAAGAACTGTTGTTTAATGCTTAAGCTGGAAAGTTTTACTTGCAGTTTTTGTGAAACACTAACAGTGTTAAATGAATTCTAATAGTGTTAAGACAACCTTTTAAATTGCATATATGGAAAGTATGCACCCTGTAACAAAGGCGCTATATAGGCGCCTGACCCGACACAGAAAGACACGGAGGCACGTATAAAAACACAAAGACATTTATTTTTCTTCAGCTGTGGGACACGTCTTCCCTGTGCCACACAGCCCAAACACAGTCTCAAAGCACAATAAACACAACCAACAATCCTTCTTCTCTTCTTCCAGCACTCCTCCTCAAGCTTAGTCCTCCTCCTCCTCCCGACCCTGGCTCCTCGAGTGGTGGTGGCTGGCCCTTTTTATAACCCACCCGGAAGTGTTCCAGGTGCTTGACCACCTGGTCCTAATTGCACTTCCGGGTGGTGCTGAAGATTTATCCAGCCAGGCTGCCAAGTCAATGCAGCTCCCCCTAGCGTCCATCCGAGCCCCCAACCAGGCTGTGGAGGACTCCATCTTCCATGGAGCCCTGCGGGTGGTTGGGGAATCACCGTCAGCCATGGAGGCTGCCACCAAGCGTCCCGGGGGAGGTACTGGACTGCCCATGGTGGCTCCCCTGGAACATAAGCAGCAGGGGCGACCCGGCTGTCCTTCACAACCCTTATATGCAGTTACTAGCAAAATACCCACACTTTGCAGCGGAGAAGTAATGTGTTAAAGAAGTCATTAAAAAAGAAAAGGAAACATTTTAAAAATAACATAACATGATTGTCAATGTAATTGTTTTGTGACTGTTATATGTGTTGCTGTCAAGGATTTGATTATCATTATTTTGTTCAATCAGGTTCGTATTTGGAGGATGTGTTGTGTTGAAGTTACATTCCGTGTTTGTCAACCATTGTAAAGAAAACAGGTTTCATTCATCGAAGTGTTCACTACCCAAATCGCTACTTGTGAATCTAAGATGTTTAACAGGCATTCCCGGTATTAAGTTGTGGATTTGCCTGCGAATATTTGGCGGCAGCATGTCTATGAACTTAATTTAAACTTAAGCTTTACACCTTGCTTTCCTATTGATATGTCTACAAAGGCTTGTTCAGCTTCAGAGGGTTGTTCCTTTCTTACTGCATCAATAAACAGCTTATCTTCCTCTTTATCTGAAACATCACACACTGCATGCATGGGTTTACCTTTCCCAGTCCTGCAAACTTTAGCGAAGTGGTTCAATTTACCACATTTTTTACACTGTCTTCCTTTAGCTGGACATTGACTTTTTCCACTGTGTGCTTTGTTTCCGCAGTAGCTGCACTTATGAATATGCTTGTATGCATCACTCGCTTCATATTCTTTTGCTGCCTTCTCAATTGTGCAATACGTTTTTTGTTCAGCGCTCTTTGGAGCTCTTGCTTGTTGTCTGCGTACTGTGTTCACAGTCAGTTCACGTGAGGTGCTCGGAGTTCATGCATCAAAGGTTCTCAGCTGTGCTTGTGCTATCTCGTGCAATCTTGCGATGTCCACAGCTTTATTTAATGTTAGCTCAGACCTGGCACTTAAGTTTCTCTCGCACTTTCGCTGAGTTTGTAACAAACACTATTCTATCCCTGACCATCTCATCTTTATTTGCATAAGCACAGTCCTTCACCAGTAATCTTAACTCTGTTACAAAGTGATCAAAAGTCTTGTTTATACCCTGCGTCTTCTCATTAAGCTTGTATCTCGCGAATATCGTTTTCGTCTTAGGCATGACAAGTGCCTCAAAACAGTCATAATAAGTTTTCAGTACCTTGGCTTCCTCCTGGGTGAGAGTCCATGTGTTAAAAATGTCTCTTCCTTTTTCCCCAGTCCACAGGAGCAGGTAGCTGCATTTCTCACTCTCATCTTTGCCTTTTAGCGGGCCAGAAAACATCAGCTCCATGTGCTGTCGAAACTTTTTCCATTCTCCCGGCAGGTTAAGAGAATCTCAGTCAATTTGTGGCGAGGGAACTCCAACAAAATCCATGACTGTCCTCTATTCTTACACCTGTCTTGTTTTCACAAATTGTGAAAAATGAAATGATGGCGAGACTTTCTTTTAAAGTATGCAGGGGAACTTTATTTATTACAGCTCTTACAAGCACAGCATCCATGCTCTAAATTAACTTCCATAATAGTAACCTTGAGGTCCTCTTTTCTGGTGCCTTCCTGATGACATAGGTGCCTAAACCATGCCTGATAATAATACATTTCAATATTACACATATAAATATTACAGTGATCACCTCGATGGACATCTCATCACCCAAATCACTACTTGTGAATCTAAGATGTTTAACAGGCATTTCCAGTATTAACTTTTTGATTTGCCTGTGAATATTTAGCGGCAGCGTCTCTATTGGATTGCTGTTCATGGACGGCCTTATATGGACAGGCACTCAATTACGTGGGAGGCGTGAGTATGGGGGACGCAATATAGGCAGGCAGCCAACTTCGTGGGAGGTATGGTGATGGGGGACGCAACTCTGCCTACCACGGCGACCGAGCTGCAGGCTGTGGCTGTATATATGTATGTAATTTGGATTCAGTTATGACCGTTGCGCATAGAATTTCTAAATAAAACCTGCTCAACTTTTGTAAGTAAGTTGTAAGGAATGAGCCTGCCAAATTTCAGCCTTCTACCTACACGGGAAGTTGGAGAATTAGTGATGAGTGAGTCAGTCAGGGCTTTGCCTTTTATTAGTGTTAATTTAACAGTGGTGATTTTATTGTGTATAATAATATAGATTTCAGAGAAATTAATATAAATATACCTGGAAATTAGAAGTTTCAACTTTTTAGGATAATTTTTCGACTTTGATGCATTGAATAATACTTGGATATTTCAGGTTGATTTTACAAATTATTTCTCATGTTGTAGCTAGAAGCTGAAGAAAAACTTGATGTGGCAATGGCTATGGAATACATCCATTTCAAGAATGTAATACACCAGAGCCTGAAGCCTGCAAACAACCTTGTATGTTTATAGTTTTTAAATTTGAAAATCCCGCCCCCCAAAAAGAGTTACAGGGTTAGTATGGTTTCAGTATGATACCTCTTTTGTCAAATAAATGGGGCCCATTTATGTCACATTTAGACATTCTTTATGTGATTTTGGGCCATTCTTCTACATCAGTTAGTAATTTTAACATTTTGAAGACTAAGCCTATATTTACTTTGTGCAAAAAACATTGTAAACTTTTATTCTGTTTAGGTAAAAAACATCCCTGGCTGATCATTTCTTTTTCATTAAGTAAACTCATTTTTATTTGTGTATTTTTGTCTTCTAGATTGACGGGAGCAGCCAAAAGGCCTATGTTTAGCCAATGTTTATGACTCAGTTTCGTTAAGGCATCGGAGCCAAACATCTGGCCTTTTAAGTAGAACTCTCGGTAGTACTGCTATTTACACACTCCTGAATGTCTGCTAATTTATCATCTTTGCTCAGTACATTCAGACATATGGTCCATCAGTATGACATTTTTAGAACTGTGCACAAACACTGTACCATGGTCTGTAAAGAGCTGTGCCAGTTAATGTCAAAAGAATCGGCTCTGAATGCTTAGAAAACAACTCAATCCATTATGTACACAAGTAATATGCACATGTTTGAAATATACACCATCTTCAAGAATTTCAGTTCTTCTGTTAAAATAATTAGATACCATTAATTGCAAAAAAACACTGCGGATACCATTAGTAATTACAGTATAATATGAAAGATGCTTTGCTTTATTAGTCCCCAAGATGAATTTAAAATGTTTAGTTTTTTGCTGTCTTTAATGTGTTATGTTAACTTTTATATACAGGAAAAGGAACATAAAATTATTTTGATTATATAATTCAACATTAGCCAAATTGTTTCATTATTGTTGCATAATATTTGATTGTGTTATCACTCATATTTCAACATTTTTGTTAATTTATTTTTGAAGTACTAGAGTAACTAAGTGCAAAAAGAATTGAATTATTTTTCCTAATTAATGAAAGTGATGCTTCTTAAATAAAATATAAAAAAAAAAAACAAACTACAGTATGTCATACCTTCATAATAGTAAACGTGTACACCATTTATAGTTCTATAAGCAGTTACAAGGCTTGAAAACATGCTTGTGCTTGCAGGAAGGCTAAAGTCTGTTACAGTCTTCCAGGAACCAAACTGCTTTCCCAGAGAGTGCAAATATGCAAGCAATAATGTATTTTAAGCTGTGTTACTGGTTGTTCATCTACTAAGGATGTACACATAAAGACTGGAAAAGCAATTGCAATACATTGTTGGATTTAAGTTGCCTTTTTCAAATGGGAAGAACCAATCTCTGTTCGTAATTTGTATCACATTGAAATTATGCCATTTTTAATTACCCTGTGCAGATTAATTGGTCTTTGAGAGAACCACTAGCAGAAATATTATTGTTAAGGAATATGTTTTGTGTAAGGAATAAATATGTGTTGGTGCCATATTGAACAATAGAACGTTTTTAACAATTCTGAGGGGTACTGTGATTTTCTAATGACACAAAACTGCAAGAGTTCCAAGGAGCTGCTTCTTTCAAATATTGTCACATTTTTGTTAAAAAACTAGACAGCCTTTTCATGTACACAGCATAAAACATGTAGTCAAAACTGAAAAACAGATATTTTACATGGAGAAAAAACCAAAGTGAATGTACCTTTGACATTCAGATACATTCTCTAAAGAATTTCACAGGTTTAAAAAGAAATTAAATTTGGAAAAGTTTAAACAGACAGGTATCAACAGCAGAGCAAGGAAAATGTAGATCATTGCTAAATGAAAACTCTTCACAACTTTCTACATTTCCATCTCACTACCACATTTTTAAATACTTTAAATACTTCTAGAAACCTCGGTCGTAACAATGCATTTGCTGTTTATCCTGACTGCCTACTCCAGCTGGCTTCTCATGGCCCTTTCTTGGCCACCAATATTGTTCTCAGCTTATGTCTTACTTTCATTCTTTGCTTCCCTTATTTCCTAACCGGCCTTCAAACAACAGGTGTTCGCCCTTCTCTGACCTCAGGCAGTTTCTGTTCATCATTCTTCCTTTTCTCTGTCTTTCTGAATTACTAAAGGTAATATTACAGATACTAAAGGTTCTATAAACATCCTCTGGGTTGTTTCAAATTGTTATAACACGTCTCTATGTATAAAAACTCTAAAAAAGTATGATTAAACCAATGTATTGCTACAACAATAAAATATATTCAAGTATGAAAATAATTGATTATTTTTTCATATATTTCATATTCTTGTACAACGTTACCTGGCTCAATCAAATTTATTCTGGCTGTAAGGGTTTTTATGTGATTGGTAGTCATTAGAAAGGAAGCCACAGCATCATAACAGAAGAACCATCCACTGATCTGGAAGAGTAAACACAGTGGAGCACAGCTGCCTGAAAGCAGATTTGGCGAAAGTCAGGTGTGCTTCCTTTTTCACAAGCCATAGTTTCTGCATACTGATGAAGATTGTTACCAACTCACAGCATATTTGGAGTTGCTATTAATGACAAAAGAAAAATGAGTGGAATGAGCAAAGAGCACTTTCCATAAGGCCATAGATACAAAAAACAACAGTATACCAACATATAAAAATAATATAATAACTAAAAAACAGAGGAAAAATTTGTTTGCAGCGATAAAGTGCAAAATATAGAATATTGGCAGATATGGGAAAATAAGCCAAGATTCCTAAAAAAAAAAAAATAATTAATTTAAATAGTACCTAATAGTAATTCAGGATTGCTACAATTGCTTGAACTCAGAATGCTTATACAGTACCTCTGGGAATCAAAGAGTTCTTACAACCATTGATGTTAATCATTTAGAACCTTAATTTGCAGCTGTATGGCAACAAGTGAAATGTGGGAAACAGATGATGATGTGTGAAAGAATTAAGCCAACCTTCTAACTCTTTTTGTGGTGCTGCTTCGATTCCCAGATGTGCAAGCTGCCAATTCCATAGGCACTAATGCACCCCCATACCATCAGAGATGCAAGCTTTTGAACTGAGTACTGATAACAAGCTGGGTATTCCCTCTGCTCTTTAGTCTGGAGAAAGCAGACTCCATTTTTTTAAATTTCAATTCATCTGACCACAAAACAGTTTTCCAATTTGCCTCAAACCATTTCAAATGAGCTTTGGCCCAGAGAAGACGGTTGAGTTTCTGGATCATATTCATATATGATGATTTATCCTGCATTTGTGGATGGTGCAATGAGTAATGTTCACAGACAATGATTTATGGAAGTGTTCCTGAGCCCATGCAATGATTTCCATGACAGAATCATGCCAGTTTTTAATGGAGTGCTGCCTGAGGATATGAAGATCACGGGCATTGAATATTGATTTATGGCCTTGTCCCTTGCGCACGGAGATTTCTACAGATTCTCTGAATCTTTTGATGATATTATGTACTGCAGATGATGTGATATTCAAAGTCTTCACAATTTTACATTGAGGAATATTTTCTGAATTTTTTTTTTTACAGATTGGTGAACCTCTGCCTATCTTTAGTTCTGAGAGACTCTGCCTCTCTAAGATGCTCTTTTTATACCCAATCATGTTACTGACCTGTTACCAGTTAGCCTAATTTGTTGTAGAATGTTCCTCCAACTGTTTCTGTATTTCACAGCAAGAGATGGTGCAAATTGCTTTGTGCTTTTTATTTACTATGCAAATAAATCAGAAGTGTAAAGCAGGCTCAATAAATAAATAAATGATCCATGAATAATCCTTAAAATCAGTGTCCTTCAGTGGGAGTAATAGCCATTCATAAATTGTATCCATAAATAGGTTAAAATTGAGAATGAAAACACAGTCAGGATCTGTCCATTAAAACAACTATAAGCCTCAGTACATTCTTCCATGCTCTCATCTGTGCTGCTCACCCACAGGGTCTGCTTGGTTAGTGGAGATGCACTCCAAAAAGCAAAGACAACCCCTTACTGGCTTGTGTTCCCACCACCATCCTCGGGCATCTGTGAGGTCTCTGTGAGCCCTGCTTCCATCTCCCACTACTATCGCTCCGTATCCATGGGACTTCTCGGAGTGGCTGGCTACTCCTGCTGTACTTCGTTGCTCTATGGGAATCACCCTGATTACCTCTCAGCTGCACTGATCCTATCACAATTTAGACTTTCCTCCACACCGATCTTCCTCTACTTGATTTTATCTCCAGGTTATTAATTTCTCAATCTTCTCTCTTTTTATTTTCTGAATCCTCCCATCTATCATTCCTAGGCTCCTCATATACTCTGTGGGTGCAAGTGTGCTATGCCTAATAATCCATTGAACATCAATAAGAAAACAGCCAGGTTGATCATGCCTTCATGTGCAAATATGACCGTCCATTTTCTTATTAACCATTTCAGGGACACACCACTTCACAGTTGCATGATGCTACATGAACAGGACCTGAGCAGAACTTTTTTATTGGCTAAAATCTCCACAGCCATGGAGCCCTAACACTTTTTACCACAAGCTCAGAAAGAATGTGGTTATCTGAATTGACTTCAGAAAGGTGCTATTTTTTGTGCATGAATGCATATCTGTATACCATGAAAATCTGAATTTGCTTTAAAACTACACATATAGTACAGCCCGACAAGTTTATCATATGCCTGAACAATAATAACTCTCTACTCACATGGCATATTGTGCAACTCCCACTTTTTAGTCTTTTCAACTTATTTACACTATCTCCTCGATGATGATAATGACTTTATGGGGAAACTAGAGTTTATTGTAGTACGGTTTTAGCCCCTTTATAATGAATATATTTAATATATTTTAAAACATAACAGTAAACATCTGCCCATGATTCTGCTGACTGTGCTTATTCAAATAATTTTGTGTCACCTGGAAATTTGAATGATTTTTTTGGTTACCTGCTTCTAGCTGAGCGTTTCCCAACCTCTGAGCCTAATTACTCCCCTTTCCGCCCACTACCACTGTGACGATCACATTCGATTCAGCAGTGTCACAGGTGGATCGTGGCTGACCCCTGGACAAATTCCATCCACTAGTCTGATGATCGCACTTGATCGCTGATCCTGGACAACCTCTCCAACCCTCAATCTGCCGATCTTCCTCGATTCACCAAGGACGAAAACCATTGATAATCATGCTTGATTCATAATGCTGTGGTAAACATTGTGCAGGGGAAAGCTTTGAGAGATCTTGCACATGATTCATTGAGAGGAACCACCCCACTCCCCCCTCTCAGATGATAATGCTAAATACACGGATGGGCTCCCAACCATATCACCTCCTCAATTGGCTTTGAACACACTGACATGTCACAAACTAAGTCATGACACTACAAAGATCTGGAAACACTGTTCTAGGATATTTATAAATTACATTTAAAAACTAGTAGTCCTAACATGGATCTTGCTGTGCCCCACTCTTGAACACTGCCTAGTCTGAAAAGATTATCTATATCTTAATACATTGTTGAATTGTTTTGAAAAAGAAAGGTTGTAGTTTGAAAATATTTTTTAGCTTCTACTCTCATGCCAGTGTTAACGCATGATCATTTTTTTCCACTACAGGATATATTCTTTTGTATCTCATAATTGAAAAGACAGTTAAGGTGAAACAGCAGAATATTAGTATTATTTTAACGCTTCTGCTGCGCTAACATGCTAAAAAAAATCACTCCTGAGAAATTTGAAGAATCCTTTTTCATGAATTTTCTTTAGAGAGGCCATGCCCATATCCAAAATGGCAGTCACAACTTCTGCTAACCCATTTTTGTAAATTTAGTTTAGATTAGTATTTTAAAATCAATATTACAATTATATCTGCTGAATCCATCCATCCACCCATTATCCAACCTGCTATATCCTAACTACAGGGTCACGGGGGTCTGCTGCCAATCCCAGCCAACACAGGGCGCAAGGCAGGAAACAAACCCCAGGCAGGGTGCCAGCCCACCGCAGTAGCTGCTGAATCTTTATCATCTATTTTTCCTAAATATCTTAGTAATATCCACTTATACTTTATATGTATAGAAAACAGTGCTCATTATGTACAGTATGTAGGGAGTTCAGGACAGAGCTTTAAATTAGCTGCTCACTAAAAGAATCGCTACAATGAAAATAGATCTTGTACATTGTACATACTTAACATTAACATCAATTAAGTGTAAATATTATTTAAATTGAATATTCAAAACCAAATGACATACATTTTCCCAACTAAACACAGTTTAACATGTCTAAGAATTATGCTGGGTTGATTCTAAATTACTCACACAACCCATAGTACTTTCTTGACTTCCTGTTCTATTCCAGTTTTTCACTCCACTGATATTTTTTATCTTTTCCATCCAACCTCGACTTTCAGTTATTGTTGTGTGTTTGCTTTATTATAATTCCCAGGCACCATGCGTGGAAAACTATATGGTCTGCAGTGCATCCTACTGTGTGTAATGGCAACTTACAAGTAAACCATCTATACAGTCTTTTAAAATGTTATCATAAAAACAGTTAAGACATCCCTACTGCTCACAAGCTCTGAACACTTTTGTTAATTTTTTACAAACATATATTTCTATTAAACTTTCATTTTACTATTTGCTGTAGGATATTAATTATGAAGAAAAATTCAGATATCCTTAACATTCCACAGATATGTCACCAGTCTGGAGGTTCTTATGTGAACAGATGTGATTCAGAGATATAAGTCTTTTCAATTCCCATTGGGATTGGTTTGGCAAAATAGACAAGAAAAGACATTTCTGAAAAGTGCACTTTTTAAAAATAGATTAAAACATTGCAGTATTTGAGGCATGCTCTTAATGAATTTGACAGGTGTTGGGATTATTATGGAAATTGTACTAATTACTTAATTATTAATAGTGGCAGTTGGTTGAACCACAAATTGTACAGTCATAAGTGCTTTAGAAATAATTAATTATATTTAGTATTATTTTATTTCATTTTTATTCTCCAACGTCAAACTTATTATACTGAAATTAATCATTTTATATTTGGTACAGAGTACTGTAAATATGCAGATGTCATTTTATATATATATATATATATATATATATATATATAGAGAGATAGATAGATAGATAGATAGATACTGTATATATATAGTATGTGAATGCTGCTTGCTTTACTGCTTAAGTAGTACAAATAATGGCAGTTCTTTATCATTTTATTGCTAAAAGTTTCTTTTAACTTTGCTATTTTTTTACGTTTTCAAATATAATATATTTACAGATGGCTCATAGGTTTGATCCCAGTATTTGATTTTCTAGCTTTGAAGCATTTACAATCAAATTTGTTAACCCCCACTGAAACTGGCGCAAACCCTTCCAGAAAAAAACAGTCACTTCTTTTATCTTTTACTACCTCAAAAGCTCACCCACACATCTCATAATAGGCAGTGTAGGACTAAATACTAAAACAGCAGAGAAAAACTGCACATAGGCTGACTAAGACAATGCATGTAGCACATCAATATCATGAAACAACAGCCTCTGGTACAACAGTAAGATTAATTTATTCTCTGAAGTTCATGACTTGTGTGGAAGAAATCAACACATTATTTAAAGAAAAAACTTGTCCTCTTCTAGGACAAGTTTGAAAAAACCTCTTTTAATCAGTTTAGTTTACTTATACATCACAGCAGTCTGGTCAAAAAAGGAAGATCAGAATTCTATTTTATAAGCAACTTAATTTACACAACAGTGCTGATTAATGCATACATACCCCACGAGATTTACTCGGATTGGTTTATTGGCTTACACACCCAGTTAACTAAGTACATAAAAGTCTGTTTTAGTACATTCATGTTTTTCTCATATCTCTTAGATTCAGCCATCACCCTTGAAATTTGTCTTTATGTGACAATTGTCCAGCCTTGTTGTTTACAGGACATATGAAGGTAACCTAATCATCCCCTGGTACTACCTTCTTCTGACACATCCTTGTCTTTCTTGTTCACTTGGCCCTTACTTGATTTCCTGACTTGCTTGAAGATGTTTCTAACATTTATTAACGCATCATGCCATGGCTTAAGATGAATGATATGTTACCTTAAAATTATTCTTTCACCAACTGTACATAGGTGGACTAGTTTGGGGAAAAGGTCTAAATGCTGAATAAGTCAATAGCTTCCAACAAAACAGCACTCACATGTTAACCATGTACACATACACTAGGAGGTATTCAAAGGGCTTGTGTTTTTCTGGTAATTCCACCCTGAATTGAGAGAGGGCACTGTTATTGACATGCACAGACCAGAAGACCCAAATCTCGAGGATCCAAGATGTCACTGACACTGTCTTTTAATCATGCTTTATAAGGTTAAAGAAGCTATGTAAACTTCTACTCTTCCAGCAAGGAGCTAGTCATTGCATGGACTTCCGCCTAAGAAAAAAAAAAAAAAAATTTATTTTGATTAACCAATTATTTGTTTCTACAATATATGGGAATCACTGGCTGGTACCCCAAATCTGTCTCTGACTTTTTGTTTATTACTTTACAGCATTTTTGACAGACAGTTCAGGAACAAATGTGGAGTAAGCTCACCTTTTATTAATCAAGTGTTACATTACATTTTCATACAAACAATGTAGCTCAAAGTGCTTTACATGATGAAGAAAGAGAAAAAAGACAAAAGAAATAATTAAAATTAAGGAACACTAATTAACATAGAATAAAAGTAAGGTCCAATGGCCAGGGAGGACAGAAAAAAAAAAAAACCCTCCAGACGACTGGAGAAAAAAAATAAAATCTGCAGGGGTTTCAAGGCCACGAGACCACCCAGCCCACTCTAGGCATTCTACCTAACATAAATGACATCAATCAGTCCTCATGGTATTCAAGGTTCTCATAGAAGAATTTGATGATGACGGTCATGTGGACTCCTGGCCTTTAATCCATCAATGTAAGGACATCACGGTACTTTGATTAGATGGTGGTAGTCCAATAAACAATTCAATAATTCAATTTATATATCCTTTCTCTTTGTTTCTCCCTGGAAACAAAATATTTAGAGAGATTCAGCTGTAATCTTGTTTTCTAGTTTGTCACTGGATGTTTACATTTCATTATGGCCTAGTTCACAGCTTATATAGTGTCTCATAGTCTAAAGACAAGTTAAAATGCTTTTATTTGTGTGGATATTTCCAAGCTAGCTCTACAGTATGTGTAATTAAACAAATATACCAATAAAACACATACAAAAGGGAATCATTATTTGATCCCCTGCTGAATTTAAAGGTTTGCAAAGAAATGAACAGTCTCTTATTTTTATGGTAGTTTCATTTTAACGGAGAGAGACAGAATATCAAACAAAAATCCAGGAAAACCACATTACATACAGTAAAATTCTAAATTGATTTGCATGTCATTGAGAGAAATATTTATTCGATACCCAAGCAAAATATGACTTAGTACTTGATGGAGAAACCCTTGTTGGTTACCAGGTTTTCACACATCTCAAGAGGGATTTTGCCCCACTCCACTGTATGCCTGTGTAACCAATTAAAGCATAAATCACATGTATGTACTAATTATTATGTATAGTCACTGCACATAACAGAAGATTTTTCAACTCCTTCCAGAATTGCTAAGATTTATTTTGTAATTTACTTCTTTAATTGATGCAGATTTAATTTTTGAAATGGACTATTTTTTTATTTTATATCAAAATGTTTTGTACACATTGATACGAAAAAGTGGTGCAAAGCGTAAAGCATTTTAGTTATTTACTTTCATTGTTAAGAACATATTGATGAGAGGGTTAGAGAGTGCTTCAGGCAAATATACCTTTCTCTTAATTAAAGTTGAAAGTTTTCAAGTTTTCAGTTGAGGTTTTCAAGTCTTCCATAAAAAAGGTATTATTACTCAGCATCCACCAGCAAGCAAGTCTTTTTCTTTTTTCGGCTGCTCCCATTTGGAAGTCGACACAGCGGATCATCTGTCTCCACCTAACCCTGTGTTTAACAACGTTTTCTGCCATACTGACTGTATTTGTTTTTCTTTACCAGCAAAGCAAGTAACAGTGCAGGTACGAACCCCCCACTCGGAAACCCGGTACTGTCCCAGCTTCTCAGAATTCAGGTCCTGTCTCCATTTCTTCTGGGCTTCCATAATCCTGCCGACTACGCCACTGTCACAAAAGCAGACCACAGACATCAAAAAAGGTTTGGGGCAGCCACCCATATATTGTGTCTTGGCTGCAAATAGGTTGAATTGGTTGTGATGTTCACAAAACAGAACTGATTGTAAAATGAAAAGGTGGCAGCTTTAAAGCCTGAGACAGAAAGTGATGTCATCAGGGCCAGAAGTGACGTCATCACTGGTGCCGGAACCGGAAGTGACATCTATGAGACTGGAAGTGACATCATTGCGGTGGCCTGGCGCCCCGCCCGGGGTTTATTTCCTGCCTTGCACCCTGTGTTGGCTGGGATTGGCTCCAGCAGACCCCCGTGACCCTGTAGTTAGGATATAGCGGGTATGATAATGGATGGATGGATGGATGAAAGTGACATCATCCATGGTGCCAGCACCAGAAAGTGGCATCATACATGGCACCCTGGTACCGGAAGTGACATCACTGCCGCCAGGACCTAACAAGATTTCCCATGGATGGTCTGCAGAAGATTGAGAAAGAGAGTTAGCGCAGCTCTCGACTCCCTGGTCTGGTGTGGTAGTACTATTCTTAAGGCCTTTCAGCTGTCTCCCAATCACACGTGTGTAACACTATGTATTAACCATTCTTCTTCTCGATATATGCTGGCATTCCACATAAGGAGTTTACAACTACAAAGATCTAGAGTAAGATTTCACTGCTTAGCCAACATTGGAAAACCTCCTGATTAACACAGGATTTTTTACACATTGATTAATTCTTACATTAAGTAATCAGAAATAACTATATGTAGTGTTACAAACTCCACACAGAGCCATAGCTAGGTTTGGGGCAGCCACCCATATAATTGGTATTCTGGTTGCAATGTCATAAAAATGAATACAGTACTGATGTGCACAAAACTGAGTCCAAGACAGAACTGAGGGAATAGGGAAAAGGTGGAGGCTTTTAAAGGGGAAGACAGGAAGTGAGGTCAAAGGAGTCGAGCTCGTGAGGGTCTTCAACCATGGGCTCGAGCCCTGACGTGACATCACAGGGGCCGGAACCAGTAAGGTCTTCTTCCATTGGCTCGGTCCCGGAAGTGACGTCAAGAGGACCAGGTGGAATCTCCCGTGACTGGTCTGCAGGAAAGGGAGAAAAAGTGTCAGTGCACTCTGTCACATCCTGGTCTGAATCGGAATTGCCCTTACTCAAGCCCTTTAGCTGCCGCACGTGTGTGACAAGGCCCCCCTCAGCCCAGACCCGTCAGGTCGGGCGACCCTAACCAAGAGGTTGTGAACCCGAGAAAGAGCATCGGTGTTGGCGTAAAGAGAGCCTCGACGATGAATGAGTAAAGACTTGTATGGCTGGAGGTCAAGAAACCACTGGGTGACCCACGAATTTGACTCCTTGTGCAGGGCCATCCACTGTAAAGGTGCATGGTCCGTGACAAGGATGAATTCCCGGCCCAACAGGTAGTACCTCAGCTGAGTAATAGCCCATTTAATCACCAAAGCCTCCCTCTCCACTGCCACATACCTGGTCTCCTGGTCCAACAGTTTCTGGCTCAGGAACATGATGGGGTGTTCCACACCATTGACACTTTGGCTCAGCATGGCTCCCAGGCCATTGTCTGAAGCATCCGTCTTGAGGATAAAAGGTAAAGAAAAGTTAGGTGCTTTCAAAATAGGTGGTGTAAGGGCCTGCTTCAAGTCACTAAATGCAGCGCCTGTCTTTTCAGTCCATAGCACAATGTTTGGGGCCCTCTTCTTTGTCAAATCAGTCAAGGGCGCCGCTCTCTCCGAGAGCAGGGGCACAAACTGGCGGTAGTACCCCGCTAACCCGAGAAAGGCCTGGACCTGCTGCTTGGTTCGCGGACGGGGCCATTTCAAAATGGCATCTACTTTGGAGCACTGTGGCTTCCCTGTACCCTGACTCACCAAGTAGCCTAAATACTTGGGCTTTACTCAGCCCAAAGAAACATTTCTTGGGATTAATCCGAAGCCCGGCCTCACCAAGTGTCCTCAATACCGCTTTTACCTGCTGTAGGTGTTCCATCCATGTGCTGGAATAGATGACTACGTCATCCAGGTAGGCAGCACTGTACTGTATGAGTTATGGGGCCTGAGCACTTTGTCCACCAGACGCTGAAAGGTTGCTAGAGCCCCATGTAACCCAAATGGAAGGACACGATACTGCCAGTGTCTACTAGGGGTGCTAAACATGATCTTAACCTTCACGGAATCCGTTAAAGGAACCTGCCAGTACCCCTTTGTCATGTCCAGCGTGGTCAAATATTGAGCTTGTTCAAGCCTCTGGAGGAGGTCATCCACTCGTGGCATTGGATAAGCATCAAATTGGGAGACTTGATTAAGTTGACGGAAGTCGTTGCAAAACCTCCAACTCCCGTCAGGCTTAACGACCAATACAATGGGACTGGTCCAGGGACTATGACTTTCCTCGATTACTCCTAGTTCTAGCATGTGCTTGATCTCAAACTCCACTTCAGGTCATATTGCCTCTGGAAGTCGATACAGACGTTCTCGGACTATAACCTTGGGCTGTGTCACAATGTCGTGCTCAATCAGAGAGGTTCTTCTGGGGTTTTCACTCACTATCTCAGGGACGGACAGGATAACTGTTTCCAGCTCCCGTCGCTGTCTGGGACTTAAATCCGCACCGAAGTTAGGGCTAGCCGTGTCAGCAAAGAGGAAGGACCGGAGGAGGAATCAGGATCCCTGTACTTCCATGGTTTCAGCAGATTTACATGATAAACCTGCTCCCTCAGCCAACAATTGGGTTGACTCACCAAATAGTCAATGAGTCCTTTCCTCTCCTTAACTTCATAGGGGCCTTGCAAATGGGCAAGTAACTTAGAGTGGGAGGTAGGTACTAGGACCAGGACGCGATCTCCCGGGCGGAACTCCCGGAGAGACATGCCACAGTCGAAATATCGGACCTGTGCTGCTTGTGCCTCTTCCATGTGACTTTTAAGGAGGGGCAGAATTTTACCAAATCTATCACGTAATTGCGCAATATACTCCAATATATTTGTGGAGGGAAGAGCCTCTTCTTCCCATCCTTCTTTTAAGTTATCTAATAGGCCCTGGGATAGTTGCCCATACAATAATTCAAAAGGGGAGAACCCCTTGGAGGCTTGAGAGGCTTCCCGATAAGACGAGGGGGAGGTGCTGATCCCATGTTCCTTCCGTCCTCCTTGACCACCTTACGAAGCATTTGTTTGAGAGTCTGATTGAATCTCTCTACCAAACCGTCGGTTTGAGGATGATATACCGCGGTCTTTAGATGCTTTATTTTAAGTAAATTGGGAGTTTCTTGAATATTGCCGAGGTAAAGGGTGTCCCTTGGTCCGTCAGAACTTCCTTAGGAATGCTGACACGAGCAAAGACCCCCAGTAATTCCCATGCGATGACTTTAGAAGTAGCTGAACTCAACAGAATGGCTTTGGGGAATTTGGTAGCATAATCCACGAGGACTAAAATGTACTTGTGTCCTTGGGTGGAGGGCTCTAGGGGTTCAACTAAATTGACCCCAATTCTGTGAAAGGAAACATCAATTAGGGGAATAGGAACGAGAGGAGCATGGTCCTTCCTAGGAATTTGTCTCAATTGACACTCCGCACAGGAAGTGCAAAAGCGATGAACCTTCTTATTGATTTCCGGCCAATAAAAGTGGAGCTTGATCTGCTCCAGGGTTTTCTCAGTGCCCAAATGGCCACCTAGAAGGTGAGCGTGTGCTTACTCGTGGACCTGCCGCCGGAAGGTCCACGGGATTAGCAGTAGCTGTCTCTCCTGTCCCTCATGCTCAGCTACACGATACAGAAGGTCATTCTCTAAGACAAAGTGAGGACCCTGTGGCATGGACTGGTGAGTGTGCTGACCATTAACAAGGACTACTGCATTTTTAGCAAATTTAAGGGAATCATCATTCCACTGTTCCCTTCTAAACAAAGCCGGTGTTTCTCTAAATTGAAACTGTAAGAGGGAGAGAGGGTCCTGGCCGATCTCAAGGGGCGTGGTTTCCTCCTGTTCCTTCTCGGCGCTGGAGGATGACGTATCAGCTCGCGACAGTCTGAGAGTTGCCACGTCACTCAGGGAGGCTGCTTCGTCTCTCTCTGCTGGCTGGTTACATGGCGTGGAGGCCGCTTGAGACGGCTCATCTGAATCGGAATTACCCTTACTCAAGCCCTTTATGTGCCTCCCATGTGCAAGTGTGTGACAATACTTACAGGAAATGAATGAATAACAAATGCATGTGAGAAAAACGATGAAATGCATAAATCAAAAAAAGCAATGAAAATGGGACAAAAGATTTTTTTTTTTTGTAAATGAGGCCATTGAAACTTGCTCAATGCTTTGCGGAAAATGTCCTATGTGCTCCTTTTGTGAAGGGATTGGTAAGGAAATACAGAATTACACTTTTAAAAGTACAAATGGGAAAACCCTTAAAGTTTAAGTATATTTTGAATACCTTCATGAATTATTAAACATTTAGTGCAAGTTATGTTAGAGGACTCTGCATTCATCTTTGTAGAAATATGTCTTTTTAAAAGTTATTGTAACTGCATGCATGTTCAACAATAAAACTAAACACTGATATATAAATAAATCCATTGCATTATTGGGAATATTAAAGATGAGAATAATCTTTGAAACCAGTAAAAATGATGTGCTTCCTAGAGAAATCGTAACATATTTAATTTCTTGCAAGACAACCATTAATGTGACACTGAAGTATAGACCATGAGTAGGTAAGAATTATATGATGGTTCTTGTTGGAACTCTTTACCAAGCTAACTATACTTATTGAATAGCAGGAAGATTATATATTTTTTTTAAATAATCATGAAAAGATGTTACTAATAGTACTGCTAAAGCTGCAGTTGTAGATAATGTAAAGGAAAAAAAATTTGCATTTTTGACGCACTATTGATGTTAAATCTGAAGCTAAAAGTGATTGATCATGCAGGATTTTTTCTTTATCAAGCTGTAGTACTGTGCTGGTTTTAGAATAATTATGGTGGTGGAAATGATAATCCCAAAGACAAATTCTGTAATTCAGGACTAAGTTCAATTTCTTGCTTGATAATAATGCATTCAGTCACATCCATCTTCTTGTAAAGTGGAAAGATTGCTATTTTATTGAAGACAATTCCCTAATAAGACTAAGTTATAAATAAAATGCACATTTATTGACCTAGAGATGGTAAAATCTTTTGATCAATATGAGCCAAGCTAAAATATCTTGGTAGATTAAACAGAGACACCTACTAAAATCAGGCAATCAAAATATACATTGTGGTGTATGGCCAGCCGTTTATCCCGGACAATACCCCCAAGCCGCCAGGTGGAGCCCTCCTTGCAGTATAGAGGTCCCCAGAAGACCAGCAGGGCATCATGGACATTGTAGCTTTTATACACAGCCCTGCTGGATGCCATGGTGGCCACTAGGAGACACTGCAGGGGGGAACAACAGTTATTTTCCCTACGCCCCGGAAGCACACATGGACAAGGGGAATGACATGCTTCCGGGGTGAAGAAAAGGACTTTTTACCTGACCTGGAAGTGATACAAGATCACATGGACTGGGGATTGGGAACACTTCCAGGTCAGGGAATATAAAAGGATTGTGGCAGCTCCCAGACGGCGAGCTGAGCTCGGTGGAAGGGTGGCAACGCGTCTGGGAGTGGAGGATTATTGTATTGTGATTGGTTATTGTTATTTAATGAGTATAGTGGTGGAGAGTCAACTTGTGGACTTTTACCTGGTGTCTGGAGTCGTGTACAGGGGTCCAAGGGAGCGAGAGCGCCCCCTATCTGTCACAACTTCTATAGTGAATAAAACGTGTATTTCCTGAGCGTTCTGTATAATACAGTATATCAACAAATCTGAGGTTTTCAATGAAAAATCTGATACCATTTATATACAGAAATTTGGAACATTTAAGTGTTATTATTGCAGAGATGTTGTGTCATGCATTAAGATCAAAACTATATTCACTTAGTAGACTATTTCTAGACTTGTGGCTGCTGGACAGCTGATTCAAGCACTCTTTGTATTCTGTCATAAAATAAATGAAGAACCCAGATGGTACACCAGATTTTTTCGGTTGTCCTATAAATATTTTGAAATGTTGCTGGATTATAAGTGATATTTACAAATCTTATTTTAATCCATTTTTATTGCAAACTCACATACTCAAAAAGAAAATATTTGTCAAGAGACATTTCAAACAAAGTCAAAAACTGAAATTTGCTTGTATAGGTATTCAGATCTCACAAATGTATGCCTCTTTTAAAACTTTAAAAAGTTATTTACTGCACTTGGCTGCCAGCTTTACATGCTGGTTAGAACTATTTTGCAGAAATGTATTTAACTAGCCACCACTTTATTTATTTACAGCACAGCCATGAATCATGTCCATAAAATAAAAATAATGTACCAAATTAGAGTTTAACATTTTATATAAAAGTGTTGCAGCATTAATTCCGTAAACATTGCAACTGTACTATAAACTTGTGTACAGGCAAACATTTGAAAAAATCAATGTATGTAATCTTTCATTTATTAGTCTACTATGAGATTTTTCCTTGTTTCTCACCAAACACAAAGTGCTAGTACTCACTGAACTGCATAGTGAATTAAACGTTTAAGTTGCCTTATTTGAGTATTAGTTACATCTTTTAATAATATCACAAAATAAGAGCATTTTTTGTAATATCTGTCTACCCATTTCACTTATAAAAGCAGTGCTCAGTCTCTGTCATTATTATGAAAAACCATTTGCAGCAGAAAAAAAAAATATAATATATAGTTAGTTATATATAATACTTTATTTGAAGTGATTCCTGAAATTTAGAGATGGTTATGTCCTTGTGTCCTGATTTACATGCTCTTCTGCTGTTAGGTCAGTTATTAGCTTCTAGAAATGTGGTTGCTTTTTGGTCATTGGTAGCAAGATCGTAACTACATGTTAGTTTTTGAAATACGGTTAGTCTGACAGTACTGCACACGTGCACATTAGTGTTTAGTATGGCATATTTTTAACTCATCTTTGTCATGTTAGTTCTGTAAACTGGAAAACAGGGAGTAAACAGCCATTATTGATGGTTATTGATTTGATGTGAGGGCATGACTTAAAAAAACACAAATGGAAAAGTTATGTACCACTTGGTGAAATTGTCGATGGCTTTGTTTAGTAGTTAGAAACTGTTTCATGTGTTGTCTGTGTAACTTGAAAAACGTTTGAAGCAGATAATTTATGTTAAGCAGATGTCGTTTGAAAATTTGGATAAGTTTGTTAATGAAGTTAGCTTGTAAATAATAGGAAACGTTTGTTTTGTTTAATGGTGGCAACTAGTTGTGCTACCCTTTTAAGATTAGTTAAAATCTAAGTAATAAAGGTAGATCTAATGTTTTTATTTTGAATCATGAGTTATCCATTTGGTCTTGTATAATAATTTCCTTGGCAGTGGACTTCTCTTTGGATAGAACCGCCTGTATTTGCTGCTTCCTCTCGGCATCACTCATACAACTGTATACTCTTATAGTGGAAGTGTTTTGTTGGGAAAATGTGGCAGTGGTCACTACTGCATTGGCCTAGTTGAGTGACCCTAGTCTAGTCATGTTGGGCTTTGGTTTCCCAATGTGATTGTTTATTTATCATTATTTTCACTCATCTATTGCCCACCACACAAAGATACCAGCCTTTAACATTACAGCTATAAAGCATCTTTGCGTTATCGTAGCGGGTGCAGGAAAGTATAACATTAGACAACAGACTGGGCTTTTTTAGAACTTTATTTGGGATATTTATTATTGTTTTTTGATTTTTTTTAACCTCCTTCTACATGTTTTGCCAAATTAGCAACCAGACAGTCACACACATACACAGACACACTACAGAGAGACTACTTCTTCTATTAAGGTGCATTAATTAGGTGACTTGAGCTCTGCCACTTGGCCTCTTCCTATTCAATGCTAATTGTGGTCCAGCCACTTACCAGGTATGGCACAGCAAACAACAGAGAGAACCTGCCTTAAATATTTCACTCTAGTATTGTACACTGTGCCATTACAAAAAGTTTCCAGTCAAATGATAAAGCAAGTTTAACTGCTCAATAACTGTGGTTTCTAAGAGAAACTTAGACAAACTGGCCAAAGTATTGATGTATTTTGTTATTTCAAATTGAAAGTTACAATACAACAAAGATCAACAAAACGGTAATAGTTTGAGTCAGTAATAGTCACTTCCATAACTTCTGCCTCTAGTCTGATGCTGTATAAGTGAATGGTCAAACTAGCGAGAGACAAAAAGAGGCTGACCTTTAAAGCTTGACTCTTAATATGATTTGTGGAAAACTTTGTAAAATGCATTAAAGGTTAAACCCCTTAGGTAAAATAGCAAAAAAAAAAAATCTGTAACAATATTTAATAGGTGATTCCATGTTTTATACGTTACGTTTGACATATATCAGTGGCTTTGCTGTGTCTCTACGTTTTGAGTGGTTAATAAGTTAAATTTTATTAAAAAATTGGCTGAACTTAAATGGAAATTTCTATGCACAGTGAAAGTTAAAGTGCTGAATGAATGGAAACCTAAAAAATACAGAGTTTTGTTTCCACTCATATTTGTATTCACACATTATAAGTGACATGTGAAGAGGATAATAAAATAAAATTATACGGGTGAAGGAATTAATGGAAGTGTAGTGGTAAACAGACATAGTCCAGCCTTCCCTCTATTTTCTTATTTGTTCTTCACTGACAGTCATGTAGTGTTGCCCTATTAATTTTCAGTAGAATAGGAAACAGAATGGGCTTAACAGAATGTCAAGACTATAAAATAGGTTTGGTGACAGACAGGGAAGCCATAAGACAGCATCAGGTGACAAACTTGTATCTGTTTGAGTAAGTCTTTAACTTGAGTGACACCCATTTAACTTATCATGTGGCCCCTTAAATTTATACTTTAGATTTAAGCATCACACAGGGCATACAGATTTGTTTGATATCACCCTATCAAAAACACAATAAATGTAGAAAAATTTACAAGGTGAGGCATACAGCAGTATACTTTATTTTTCCTATAAATCCTGTTTTATGTTGTTTACTTTTAATATTCTTTTTTGCTGCCAGTTGCAATCTTTTGTCGGGCCCTCCACATTGATATTAAAGTGCTGTTTTTTGTTTATGTTATATTGTAGATTGATCACAGACAAACTTCTGAGATAAACATGGGACACATCTTCTGTTGAACAAACAACTTAAAAATTGTTTTCAGATCTCTACACAAGCCAGTGCTCTACACAGTTCTTTATTAATGTGAAGCAGACACAATGGGATTACAATACAAAAAATGTTTTTTTTCCTCTGAATGTCTAGCTTTTTCCACTGCTTTTACAGTTTATTTGGTCAGACAATCTGCTTTAATAGAAAAGGAGCAGGACTGGAAACTATACTTGCAGGTTCATTCTTTAGTAAGTTATTTCAGGAACTTTGCTAACTGACTTAGGCTGGCTGCATTCAAATTGTACAAGAACAAATTTCTGCAAATTGTTTTATAAATTAACTTGTAATATTTTTTTATTTAAGTTAAACAGTGTTTCCATTATAATGCATCCAAAATGAGTGAGGTGCATTAATTTGGGCACCACAACAGAGATATTACATCAATACTTAGTTGAGCCATCTTCTGCAAATATAACACCCTCTAGACGCCTCCTATAGCCTTTGATGAGTGTCTGGGTTCTGGATGGAGGTATTTTTGACCATTCTTCCATACAAAATCTCCCCAGTTCAGTTAAATTGGATGGCTGCCAAGCATTGACAGCCTGCTTCAAATCATCCCATAGATTTTCGATAATATTCAAGTCAGGGGACTGTGACGGCCATTCCAGAACATTGTACTTCTCCCTCTGCATGAATGCCTTTGTAGATTTTGAACTGTGTTTTGGGTCATTGTTTTGTTGGAATATCCAACCCCTGTGTAACTTCAACTTTGTGACTGATGCTTGAACATTATCCTGAAGAATTTGTTGATACTGGGTTGAATTCATCTGACCCTCGACTTTAACAAGGGCCCCAGTCCCTGAACTAGCCACACAGCCCCACAGCATGATGGAACCTCCACCAAATTTGACAGTAGGTAGCAGGTGTTTTTCTTGGAATGTGGTGTCCTTCTTCCATGCAAAGCACTTTTTGTTATAACCAGATAACTCAATTTTTGTCTCATCAGTCCAAAGCACTTTGTTCCAAAATGAATCTGGCTTATCTAAATGGGCATTTGCATACAACAAGTGACTCTGTTTTGTGGTGTGAGTGCAGAAAGGGCTTCTTTCTCATCACCCTGCCATACAGATGATCTTTGTGCAAATTGTGCTGAATTGTAGAACAATGTACAGACACACCATCTGCTGCAAGATGTTCTTTCAGGTCTTTGGAGGTGATCTGTGGGTTGTTTGTAACCTTTCTCACAATTCTGCGCATATGCTGCTCCGGTATTTTTCTTGGCCTGCCAGACCTGGGTTTAACAGCAGCTGTGCCTGTGGCCTTCCATTTCCTGATTACATTCCTTACAGTTGAAAATGACAGTTTAAACCTCTGAGATTGCTTTTTGTAGCCTTCCCCTACACACTACATCTCCGCTGCGAAGCACAGGTATTTTGCTAGTTTAAAAATAAAGTGTGAGGGGAAAACATACTTTAAATTAGAGTGCTACTATGAATACATTGGTTAAATTTCCAAGTTTTACAACAACAACAATTTGTATAGCCCAAATTCACATAAGGAGTACCTAATTGGGCTTTAAGAGGCCTTGCTTTTTGACAGCCCCCAAGAAAAGGTTTTGTTAGAAGGCAACAAAAAAATCTCCCCACACCCCCTCAAAAAAACCCTTGTTGGGAAAAAAATTGAAGAAATATTGGGAAAGTCAAAAAATTGGGTAAATATCCATCCATTATCCAACCCGCTATATCCTAACTACAAGGTCACGGGGGTCTGCTGGAGCCAATCCCAGCCAACAAAGGGCACAAGGCAGGAAACAAACCCCGGGCAGGGCGCCATCCCACCACAGGGCACGCACACACACACACACACCAAGCACAATTTAGAATCGCCAATGCACCTAACCTGCATGTCTTTGGACTGTGGGAGGAAACCGGAGTACCCAGAGGAAACCCAAGTGGACATACAAGCTCCATGCAGGGAGGACCCGGGAGGCAAACCCGGGTCTCCTAACTGCGAGGCAGCAGCACTACCCAGTGCGCCACCATGCCGCCCTTGGCTAAATATATTAGACAAAACAGAACACAAGTACAGTGACTTTACATTTCTTTAAAAGTTCTCTTAAAGGTGTAAAAATCCAGCAGCGATGGCACAGCTGTCTCAAAGCTCCAGGAACAAGGGTTCAGTTCCCATCTCAGTCACAGTCTATGTGGAGTTTGCATGTTTTCTTCTTTAGATTTTTATGAGTACTTCAGCTTTCTCTTACATCCCAGGTTTGGGTAACTAGTGATTCTAAATTGGCTCACTGTAGGTGTATACACAAGAGTCCTCTGTTTACACTTGTCTCCTGCCTCGAACTTAGACTTATACAGGAACCAACAGATGAATTTATGAATGTATAATTAGACAGTATGTACTATGCATTACAAGGTGTGCTATATAACAAAATGAAGTGAGACAATCCATAATAATCTTTTTAGTAAAATGCGTGTACTTTGGTGTGTACCATACAATGCAATTTTTTATATTGTTATATAGTACACACTGCATGAATATTGATTGAATTATCATGTAGAATACCCCTGATTAAGCAACTTTGGAACCCCATAAGCCACCTGTATATGTAGCTAAAACTGGACCATGGCCAACCGTGACTACGTCATTTCCTCATGATTCACAGGCAATCATGGAACCTACTAAAATAAAGTTGCTTTTTGATTTAAAAACTGAATTGCAATGAAATGCACAACTACAATTTTTAATCAAAATTAACTGTATATTAATCACATTGTTATGTATTTTCCTTCAAACGTAATAATATTGTTATGTAAAGAAAAAATATCTTAGTGAGTACTTTCTAAAAAAACACTTTCAATAACCACTTGCCTTGGCATAATACATTATTCCAGATAGTTTATTGAACAAATAACTGAATAAACCATGAAACAATAATTAGTCAACAGGGAAAAATATATATATATATTTAAATTCTGAACCACATCACAATGCAAGTTATTCTGGCACTTTGATTATTTTTGTCAATAATACTGTCTTTAAAATCATATGTTGATAAAAAAAAACATGGATTTTCTTTTTAATTAGCCAATTACTAAAGCATACTAGTTTATTTAAACTGGTTGGTTCATGGGATGCATTTTTTTTTAATAACAACATGTTCACAATGGACAGCAGTGGACTGTGATGCTAAATATTGTAGCAACCCGGCAGTCAGCGCTGGCGGAGTGACGCCTTGTGGGTAAATTATGTAAATAGTTGTGGGGAATTTATGGGAAATTTATGTGAAAGCTTATTGTTGTGTAAAGATTAACTAAGTTCGTAATTGTCTTTCCTGTTGTAAATGTTATATGTGTTTGTGCTCAGCCCGGTGGGGTGGGTTGGGATATCGCCGTCCGGGGTTGTAAAAATGTAAATAGATACCGCCGTTAAGAAATGTCGTTTTGCTGTTGACCTTGGCAGTGGTTAAGCGGATGAAATTGAGCTTTGTTTACTGTCTATCTGTGAATAAAAGGATACAACAGGACAGAGCTGTTTTTATTGCTAAGATTTCGTCTAAGCAATTAATGCCGAGACACTCGGAGTCGTGCGGTGTATGAGACACGAGTGCTCGTTACTTAAGGAGCTGGGTACAGCTGCGTGCTACCGAGACACTCGTAGTCGGTGCGGTGTATGGGACACGAGTGCTCGCTACTTAAAGAGCTGGGTACAGCTGCATGCATAACGCTGGCAATCCGCTAGCCGACAGCTTGGGAGAAGTGCACGGCAGAGTTCAGCTTTAAAAACTTCAAGACTCGACCACGGGTCGCTACAATATTATCTAATTATTAATTTAGCAGGAACTGGGTATTTGTCCTCTTGTAGCTTAGTAACAGACAAAGTCAATTTCTTGCACAAGTCTGAATCATTCCACAACTGTTTTCATAGTGGAAGAGTGAGGCATCAGTGGCCTGGGCCGCAGGAACAAATTTTTCGGTAAGGGGTGCAGCATCCTAAATAGACTAACCTGCTTATCCAGGGCTTTGTTGCAGGGCAGCTGGAGCCTATACCAGCAATCATTTGGTGCAAGGCAGGAACAATACCTGGACAGGGCATTAGTACATCACAAGGTGAACTCAAGCACACACACACACAGACACATGCTAGCCCAATTTAGCAACACCAATTCACTTAACCTGCATGTCTTTGGACTGTGGGAGGAAACCGGAGCAAACACATACAGAAATGCACAAATGATGCAAACTCCGCCAGGGAAAAACTTAAGACACAACCACTATATATATATATATATATATATATATATATATATATATATATATATATATATATATATATATATATATATATATATAGTAATAGACAGAATGCAGGGACTGGCATCTTGGCCAAGGCTGGAGAAAGATCCCTACCCAGGCCACTGCAATCTAAGGACCAGGGGAGATGAGCATTGCTGATTATTCTCTCCCCCAATGCACTAGGTAGCATCCTCCCTGGACTAGGATTTCCACACGGATGCCCACAGGTCATGCTGGGACCTGTAGTCCTGTGGGGCAGCCCTGTTGGGTTCTGTAGGGGCCGCTGGGGAGGCTGGAAAGATTCCCAATCCCTACTTTTTAGGACTTCCAATTGTACTTCAATTGGGCTATACCCTAGCACAAGTACTCCCGTGTCCGAGATAAAAAAAGCACTTGACCTCATCCAGGCAAGTTCAAGTCAGGTGTGTAGACAGACAAAGATCATCTGGGAAATGTAGAGGTGAAGAAAAGAGTAAAAGAAGAACTGCATTACACTGTATGAGTTTTTCAGAACCTTTTTGTAAGGTATTATTGTTAATAAACCTTTTATTTATCTTGGGACTTGTGCTCTGTAAGGTTGTCTCTGAGGTTTGGGGTGCTGCAATACATCTTACTGGTCACAATATATATATTGAGAGAGAGAGAGAGAGAGGGAGAGTCTGCAGTGTCAAAGCTTTTTAGCCATCAGATCACAGCATGCGTGTCAATTATTAAAAAGTTTTCAACCATCTAATTTGAGTGAGAGAGAACGAGAGAGGGATGGAAAATTTAAATATTGTTGTGACACCTAAATATTTTTCACAATATCTGGTAACAAAAGAGGCATTAGAGTTTACGGTTTGAGCAAAATCCTCACCTTCATATGTTTCACTGTCACTAGAAGCTTTTTAGCCATCAGATCACAGCATGCGTGTCAATTATTAAAAAGTTTAATAACAGCATAATGCAGTTACTGGCCATTTATGAAGAATGTTTATTAATATGACAAATCCCTTTCTTTGTTGCGCACATTCTGACAACCCATATTCCATTTTCTCATGCTGCCTCAAATGCTCTTTCAACACCTGCTGTTCACTGGACATCAATAAACTTAGAGTAGGTGGTGTGCGTGTGACTAGTGGTGAACGAGAGATCTCAGGAATAAAGGTAATGAGGTTAAAGAGGACATGATCGGTTAGTGTAGATTTAGGATTTCTGTGAAGTAGCAACAGGGGTTGAGAACCTCATGTACCAGAAACAGTTTCTACTACTCTGCACAAGTGAAGTGTGGTCAGGTTACCTGGATTTGATTAACACATTTAATTGCAGCATTAAAAAATGTAATCACAGAAATTTTTCATGTCTATGCATATGTAGAAATTGATGAAAATGCATCAGTTTTCCATGTCTTTTTTGCACTTTTTTTTAAAAATCAGACACGTTTTTAATCAGTGTTACCACACACAGATTACTGCATTATCATTTTGTGTTTAAATACATTTTTCTGGTGAAATAAAATCACTGGAGTCATTTCCTGTCATGTACAGACATTTTGCTGAGCCTTGTAATACATATTGTAATGTACGAGTAATGGGATGCCTGCTTTGCCAAATATAATGGTAAGTATGGTGACTGCAAACCTAAAGATGTATGAGAGACAGAGGCGATACTGGACTCCTTTATAGAGCTTGGAGTGTGCACGCACTCTGTATCATCTGCAGGAAACAGTCCAGTTTCTAGGGAATGACATGAGGCATAAATCTGACTGAGAATGTTATGTTTTAATACTCTTCCTTTTTTTAACTGAAAGGTACATTCTTGTAACATCTGTCCAACTCAGAATTATACCAAATAAGCTAAAGATACAACAATAGATGCTCTTATTATACAAAAATAAATCAAATTAAGGATGGGTCATATTAGAACATAAGCTGCCAAACACCAGAAATCATCAAAATCATTTTGCCTGCCATAACATCATTTAAACCCTTATCTCGAAGGTGCAGTGGCTCACACATTTGCCTAACTCATGAGAAATGCAAATCATTTTTGCTCTCACCCCAAATTTCTCTTTTCCTCCTTCTCCTGAGAATTCACCATTCTGCAAGTTTTTGAGAGCTAAGCATGAGCACCCCTTAGATACATACAGTATACACATGGTACTGAGCAAGACCCTATCACACTGTAATAGCTAAGCTTATGAAAAAAGTGAAATAATGTTGATTGCATGTGGTGATCCAGACTTCACAGCTTTCAAAATATATTAGATTATTGGTTTTTAAATTTGCTCCTAATAAAACAACGTCAAATATAGTTTTGCCTATTTGTAAATAATGTGGCTCTTAAATTTCAATCAGGCACCAGGTTAATTAGTAGGACATATGCAGAGACCACACTGAGATAACTGTTGGCATCTATAGAGATTACTGGAAGTGTCAGGAGGTTTATTATCATTGAATTAATGAGTTTTTCATGCCCATTAGTTTCAGAGGCTTTGTAATACTGTGTCCACAAATAAAAATGCACAGTATTTAAATCAAATACACATCTTTATTAAATCTGCTACATTTACCAAAGGTGTAAAAATTATGTTTGACTTAGAATCAGTCATATACAAAAATACAGTGCTATTTTTACTTTTGTGAAATCAATCAACTTGTATTATAAAGCACCTGTTCATAGTAAAATATGCAAGTTACCTTACTTACTGAGGTTCACACTGTGTCAGTGGCAGGGGTGACACCAAGGACTGTATAGCTTAAAGTGTAATACTTTACAAACATGGTCCACAAGCTTTAGTTTTTAAATACTGAATCATTTAAATGCACTGCTTTGTGAAAAATCATTTTGTCATGTGTCTTTATTCTGTTCAGGAAAATAATGCTACAGAGCTGTCTTCTTTGCTTTTGTAAATTTAATCTCTCTTAATATACATCTGCATTTTTATCAGTCATTTAATTGTTGCTAATGAGCCCTCTAATCCTAACTCTAATCCTAATAGCTCATTCCTTTTGAGACTGATAAGCACTGATTATGTTCATTGAATGGAGTGATAACAATCAAATCAATTGTTGCCTCTTTGTAAGACCTCAAAATGAACATGATGGCAATGTCAAAACTATAGTGGTTCCACCTATATCTCTGCTAACCTGCCCGTATACCAAAAATTTGTGTCAAAAGTATGGCTATTTTTAATAAAACAGCAGACAGGCACAAGATTCAACTTATAAAGGGGTTTTGTTTTGTTTTTTTTTTTTTTTTTTTTGTAAGAAGAGGTTAAACCATATAATACTTTTACAATGTCTGCAATGGGAAAAAATTACTAAAACTACCATCTGGTATAATGTTTGAAAGGTAATGACTTAATACCACGCAGACTTCAGTATTTCCAAATTGGTGTCATTAATTCCTTCACACTGATCACCAACACTGGAACTCCACAGCTTTATCAATATATTTCCTGATGACACCACCCTTACATGCCAGATCACCAATAATAACAAGAGGGTTTACAGAGAAGAGGTTTACTTTGTGATATAGTGGTGCAAGGAAAGTAATTTCAGCAAAACTAAGGAGTTGATTAGAACATTAGAACAATCTTGACGAGAACAGGACTTTCAGCCCAACAAAGTTTGCCAGTCCAATCTACTAAATTCTTACAAAATAACGTCAAGTCTAGTTTTGAATGTCTCTAAAGTTCTACTATCTACAGTACTACTTGGTAACTTCTAAATGTTTGTGTGAAAGTTATCCTTAACAAGTTTCCAACTGTCTCATCATGTTCTCGTTGAACTGATTTTAAAGTCTCAATCCACTGTACTAATTACTTTTATAATTTTAAACACTTCAGTCATGTCTGCTCTTAATTTCCTCATAATTCATCCCCTGTACTCCTGGAATCAGCCTAGTCCAGGGGTCTCCAACACGTCGCTTGCGAGCTACCGGTAGCTTGCAACCCCTTTCTAAGTAGCTCGCCAAAGGGTTAATGAATCCTACATAAATTTAAAACTTGATTAATCAAATTAGAAGTGGGCGATCTTTCCAAAAAATCATATCACAATCCTTTTAACACAAAATTATGATCCACAATCTGAATTGCAATCTATCTTTTCAATGTGGCATACACTTAAGAGAATATTCAGACTTAAACTCTTCAATATCAAACAAAGTTGAATTCAATTGTTCTCTTGTTCGCTAGCTAAGCAGAGTTAAGGAACATTTCCTCCAAAGCTGGCGAATGAGTGAGGAGGGCCCCCTCCCTTCGGCCTATTGTGTGGATCTCGGATTTGCGCAAATAGATCGGTACTGCAAGCGAACTATGGTACAAAGCAAAATGAGAGAAGTTATAGAAAAAAACCCGATCTATATCTGTTAAGTAGTTCTCTCATGAAAAGCGGACAGACATACAGACAGAGAGACATTGGATTTTATCTATACTAATAAAATTTAAAGCCCTCACTGACTGACTGACTAACTCACTCACTCATCACTAATTCTCCAACTTCCTGTGTAGGTGGAAGGCTGAAATTTGGCAGGCTCATTCCTTACAGCTTACTTACAAAAGTTAGGCAGGTTTCTATGCGTAATGGTCATAACTGGAACCTACTTTCGTCCATATATACGGCCATAGCCAGCAGCTCGGCCGCTGTGTGAGGCGGAGTTGAGTCTCGCATCATCACGCCTTCCACGTAATTGAGTGCCTGCCCATACAAGGTAAATATTCGCGGGTGAAGGACTGTGCTTAGCATATTCATAAGTGCAGCAACTGCGGAAACCCTCTGACACTGAACAAGCCTTTGTACACATATCAATAGAAAAGCAAGGTGTAAAGCTTAAGTTTAAATTATGTTCAAAGACACGCTGCCTCTAAATATTTGCAGACAAATCCACAACTTAATACCGGGAATGCCTAATAAACATCTTAGATTCACGAGTACCGATTTGGGTAGTGATCACTTCGATGAATGTAACCTGTTCAAAAAACGCATTACACAATTGAGAACGCAGCAAAAGAATATGAAGCGAGTGACGCATAGAAGCATATTCATAAGTGCAGCTACTGCAGAAACAAAGCACAGTGTAAACCTTAAGTTTAAATTAAGTTTATAGACTCGCTGCCGCTGGCGTTTGTTATGCCTACGATGAATACGATATTCGCGAGACACAAGTTTAATGAGAAGACGCAGGGTGTAAATGAGACTTTTGATCACTTTGTAAGGGAGTTAAATTGCTGTGATGGAGTTAAAATTGCTGGTGAAGGACTGTGCTTATGCAAACGAATAGGAAAGCAAGGTGTAAAGCTTAAGTTTAAATTAAGTTCATAGACACACTGCTGCTGGAATTTGTCATGCCTAAGACGAATACGATATTCGCGAGATACAAGTTTACTGAGAGGACGCAGGGTATAAACAAGACTTTTGATCACTTTCTAACGGAGTTAAAATTGCTGGTGAAGGGCTGTGCTTATGCAAACGAAGATGAGATGGTCAGGGATAGAATAGTGTTTGGCACAAACTCAGCGAAAGTGCGAGAGAAACTTTTAAGTGCCGGGCCTGAGCTAAAATTAAATAAAGCCGTGGACATCGCAAGATCGCACAAGATATTTACAAGATACAAGTTTAATGAGAAGACGAAGGGTATAAAGCCTTGATGCTAAAGACCTGGCGAAGTCATGGAGAACATGGAAGGATGAGTTCAGATTATACACAGAACTTGCAATGCCGGAGGCAGAGGAAAACACTAAGGTCAGATTTTTCCGTTATCTTATTGGAAAGAGCGGCAGAGAATTGTGTCAGGCGCTGACCGGTGATGTAAGACCTGATGAGTTAACCATGAGCTTGATGATACGTAAATTTGATGAACATTACAACCCGAGAATAAACAAAACTGTAGAGAGGTTCAGATTTTTTTTCAAGAAATCAGGCAAGGGGAGAAAATATAGACAACTACGTCACAGATCTGAGAGCGTTAGCAGGCACATGCAATTTCGGGGAGATTGAAAGTTCCCTTATATGTGACCGAATTGTGTGCGGAACCAGTGATGCAAGTTTGTAACAAAGATTACTGAGAGTAAACAAACTAACTTCAGAGAGGTGCATACAAATATGCAGAGCCACAGAACTGTCGAAGGAGAACAGCAGAACAGTCACATGGGCTTCCCCGTTCTATACTTCTCCCAGTGCATCTCTCTAAACCCCTTGTGCGGGAACATTATCATAAGGCTTAACAATCTTATTGTTACACCTTCTACGTGCACCCAACCGTCCTTATTACGGAGTCTTCCTTGCTTTACCGCTGGCTGCTTCTTTCCATTCACCTTCCTAGCTCTTTATTTAAACAGTTTTCCTTCTCACTTTTCCTCTCCTTCGCTGTCTTCTCCCTTTTCATTCAAAATACGTGCCTCCTTGCCTTTTTACAGTCAGTTCCCCTTACATCACACCATGGTACATTTAGTTAATACCGGGAATGCCTGTTAAACATCTTACATTTGGGTAGTGAACACTTCGATGAATGAAACCTGTTATCTTGTTATCAATGGTTGACAAACACGGAACGTAACTTCAAAACAACACGTCCTCCAAATACGAACCTGATTGAAAGAAATAATGATAATCAAATCCTTGATGACAGCAACACTCATAACAGTGACAAAACACATTGACAATCAGGTTATGTTATTTTTAAAATGTTTCCTTTTCTTTTTCATAACTTCTTTAACACACTACTTCTCCGCTGCAAAGCGCAGGTATTTTGCTAGTATATTAATAGTAGTAAACCTTCAAAATAATGCATTCTCAGCATTTCTGGAGCTTAGTAGAGCCTACCTTTTCTGACATGAGTGTCATGAAATCAAAGTTCAGAACAAGACTGACAGAACATTTATATGACTCCATAAGAGTGAACCTAAGTGGCTACACTCCACCATACACCTCTCTTGTTGACTCCATGCAGTGCCAGTTATCTGACAAACTAAAAAACACATCACACATGAAACTGGAAATGTGAATACTCTTGTGAAGTGAAACAGTGACATGGAACAAAATGACAAATGAATAAGTAATATCTGTGTATTTGTAATTGCATTGTTTTGTTTTGACAGCATTCATGTTTTAATTCAGTTGTGTGAGATACACTAGAAAATGCATATAGACATACAAAATGCACTTACAGGTGAACTAAATACTTTTTGTTACGTTTTAATGCAAAATGTGAGTTATGGACACCAACATTTTGTAAATATTCACGCAAAACAAGCTTATTGAGTTTGTTTGGGTTGAAATAAGCTATGAGAATAAACTTTAGAAAACATGAGTAGTTCCCGGCCATTTTCGTTTTATAAAAGTAGTTCCCAGGGGAAAAAAGGTTGGAGACCCCTGGCCTAGTCACTTTTCTTTGGACTTTTTCTAGCTTTGCTATGTCCTTTTCGTAGTCTCGAGACCAAAATTGTACACAGTACTCCAGATGAAGTCTAACCAGTCCATTATGTAGTTTGAGCATAACCTCCTTTGACTTGTACTCCACACACTGTGCTATATAACCTAACATTCTGGTTGCCTTTTTAATGGCTTGGAACTGGAGTTGATAGTGATGAGTCCACTACGGCCCCAAAATACCTTTCATAAGGTGTACTTTCAATTTTAGACCACCTATTGTGTATTCAAACCTAACACTTTTACTTTCTACGTGTAATACCTTATATTTATTTACATTAAATTTCATCTGCCACAAATCTTCCCAAGCCTGTATGTATGCTGTCCAAGTCCCTCTGCATTATTAATCCACCTAGCTTCATATCGCACATGCTGCTTTAGAAAAACATAGATCATTCTGAAATTCTTCAGCACAGACCCTACACTTAGTACTGTCAAACAATACAGGATCTTTACCACTCACACTTACTAGATTTAGGAACAATTTTTATTCTCAGGTCTTAAAACTACTCAACTGAAGATTGCAATTGTATGAGTGTTTCTTGTATATACTGCCTGTTGTTGCATTTAATGTATAGTCATTGCCTGTCAGGCTAGGAAAGTATTTGTCTTAGGGTTAAGATTAGTATTTTGTGTTATACTATAATTTGTGGGAAACATTCATCCATCTTCCAAACCTGTTTATCCAGAGTAGGGTCTACAAGCATCTACACCCAATCCCAGCAAGCACTGGGGCCTGGGCAGAAACAATCCTAGGATGGGGTGCCAGTCTATCATAGTGTGTAAAACATGCAAATAAGAAGTTAATTATAGTATGTAAATGAGACAATACATCTGAACTTGAACTTCAGCAGAACAGCAAAGTGTAGCCTTAATATCTGAGTCAACCACACTATGCCACCTCAAAGCAATACATTTTATTTTTATGTTTACACTATAGAAGAAAAAGTAGTAAATATAAGTCCAACTAAATGGTTGCTCTGAATAAAAGATGGTTTCCCAAATCAAATGCACATAGCATTTATCATTTCTTTATCTTCCATGAGAAAGGACATGACAGTGTGTATTGTACTTTAAGAATTATATGCCACAAACAAAGAAGTTCATTAAATGTCCCTGTTTTACACTGATTTCAGCATCTGCTCATCTGCTATGCATCTTTTGCTGGCTCATTATCACTCTGTATAATAAATCATTTTTTACCCTAACCTAATGACATGTTTTGCATATTATTGCAGTGGTATTGTGGATTATTTTCTATTTCTTATTTTTACAGAAACGAAAACAGACTGCTTTTTACTCTTGAATCCTCCACATCAATCTTATAAGTGTTGCTTCACTTGCTGAATTTGTAAGTGCCTCAAAATAGTTTCAAAACTAATATATTCTTTTCTCCACTGCCTGTGGTTTTCTTTTGTGCCTGAATTTTTTTTCCATTAATGTTTTATAGCTTTTCAGTTCCTCAAAATAGATGCTAGTATTTTCCATAATTCTTCAAACTGTGCAGTATTGTATAAGCATATATACTACACACACACACACACACACACACACACACACACACACGCACACACGCATGCACACATACTTTTGTACAGTGTTTTTTAAAAGTAACCTTGTAAAGATATAGTTTGAACAAATGTTTATTTCCAACATCATATCTACACAACTTAATGAATTGGAAATTTAAATACTATAGAAGTGGTAGTAATAATAATCAATAGATTTAGTAGGCAAGCCTAGCCTTTGTCTTAAGCTGTCTTTTAACAACATGATTCCATTTTACTGAAATATTCTACTTAAATATTTCCCTTTTTCCTTTTTCAAAACAAATATTGGTGACTAAAATGTAAATTATTTATTTGTCCTTTTGAATGATTGATCATTGTAATAAAACTGAATTGGACAATTTAAGTATGTCAGTATTCAGTTTCAGGTTATTCTTAAATAAAAGGCTCTCCCACTTATGAACGTAGACATTTTTTAAGTCTGCTTAACCCGATTCAGGGCCATGAGGAGCTGCAACCAATCCAGGCAACATTAGTTGCAGGGCAAGAACTAATCCCGGATGAGATTAAAACTTACCAAATATAGAAAAATAAAATAACTGAAACCACGGACCATACTGTTGAGTAGGAACAAGGCTACACTCTGTAAAGTAGGGGAGCATGGGCAAGTCTTAATTCTGAGACCAGGAAAAAAGAATTGCTCAGTGCTTACCACTGTAGAACTATCCTTAAAACACATTAACTAGGTGTGCATTAAAATGTATTATTTCGTAGCTGTCTGTCACGGCTCTGCCTGTGTAGTAGTGAAACAGGACAAACTTTAACAAACAGATATTGCTAGCTAAGCAGAGGCAAGGTATGCTCCAAAATGTGGCCCGTGGTAGACTGACTTGAACAGAGGCTGGCACGTGAATGAGGAGGGCCCTGCCCATCTCCCTGCTCCTGATGTTACGCTTCCCCCTCCCCTTGGCATGTAGCTTCTGTCTCGGATTAGTGCGAATATATCAATCCTGCAAGCAAACTATGATACTTAGTGAAATGAGGTAAGCAAATTATAGAAAAAACCCGATCTAAAACCATTATGTAGTTCTCTCATGAGAAGCAGACAGACATACAAACAGACAGACAGTGGATTTAGATAGGATTACAAGTCATAAAAAAGTGTATTTCGAATATTGTTAGCTTTGAATATTCTTAATAACTACAATCTTATACTAAATAAACCAACAGCAACAGGAAGGCCAATATTAAGCAGCCACAAGCATACATGTAAGCTGTCAAGACTATAGCAAGTTAAATGATGTCAGAGAAAAATGTACACAGCTACAGAGCAGACAGTTCCTAATAAAAAAATAAACAGTTTCGCATTTTGTACAAAAGAGACTATCTTGGGCATTAAGCAATACATAAAGTTCAAAAACTTCACCAACTGACTGCAAAACATAACAGGAAACTAGCATTACTTTAAAGCCAGTAAAATTTCAAGAGCAACAAAACAAAGTACATAATACTGATGAGGGAAACTGAAACACAGACTAGAATAAATGTTACAATAGGTAGTTTTTTTTTTTTTTTGGTTTTTGTAGATTTAATTAATTTGTATGATTTGTATAAATAGTGTTGCTGTGTTTTCTATAATCTGTTGTTATTGGTTAGTCCACTAACTTGCTTAAGAGCATTGTAACAAAATTAGGAAATTATACCGGCAAAGTGCAAGACATTGCCAGAGACTGTCTAACCTAGTGGAAAATAACCAGAGAATGGGGAATATTGAGTTACTGCCATCTGGAAATTTTAAGACTTTGAGTAAGTCGAGTGTAATTGTGGAAAACCATTTAGATCAGTTAACATCAAATGTAAACATGGAAAACAATTTAGATCAGCTAACATCACATTATAATGTGACCTTGAGAGATGCTCTGGATACAGTGGCTCCCCTTAAAACAAAAGTGATAAAAGCACATAGAGAGTCTCCCTGGTTTAATAAAAAAACTCAAGCTCTTAAATTAGAGTGTTGAAAACTGGAGCGCAAACAAAGCTACATGTCTTCCAGATTGCATGGACAGAGAGTGTTAAAAAATATAAAAAAGCTTTCTTTAAAGCTTGCTCAGAATACTATTCTCCAATAATGGATAGCAATAATAAAAATCCTCAGGTACTGTTTAGAACAATTGCTAAATTAACAAATGGGAATTCAGATATACAGTGCAAAATACTAACAGATATTAGCAGTACAGACTTTATGAACTTCTTCAATGAAAAAATAAAAAATATAAGATCCCAGATAGCATCACAGTACAAACCGCATACTAGATTAGCAATCCCTGCCTCACATTGCATTCAGCACTTTAGTAATTTTAATCCTGTAACTGAGCAGGAAGTCTTAACTTTAATTTCTAAAATGAAACCCACTACTTGTTCCCTAGATCCAGTGCCAACAAAACTAGTAAAAAGTGCAATGGACGTTCTTGCAGTGCCTATTCTAAACATTATCAATAGTCCATTATTGCATAGCACAGTACCTGATGCACTAAAAGTGTCAGTCATTAAACCATTACTTATAAAGTCAAACCTAAACCCACACACACTAAATAATTATAGGACTCACTATAATTCTCAGTATTCTCACTAAAATACTAGAAAAAGTATTCACCAATCAGCTTCAGTCACACCTTAAGCATTACAATTTATTTGAGAAATTCCAGTCTGATTTCCGCACTGGTCATAGTACAGAAACGGCATTAACGTGGGTTGTAAACAACATTCTGATATCCTCTGATGAAGGAAACTCATCTGTAATTATGTTGTTAGACTTAAGTGCAGCATTTGACACCATTGACCATTCTATTTTACTGCACAGGCTAGAAAATGATGTTGGGCTTACAGGCACTGTGCTCGCTTGGTTTAGTTCTTATTTATCAAATCGATTCCAATATGTACAGAAATGTGCTGACAGTACTCCATTATTACACGCAGAAGTGAGATATGGTGTCCCGCAGGGCTTAGTACTGGGACCTTTACTGTTTTCACTTTACATGCTTCCACTAGGATCTATCATTAGGAAAAAATGTTAATTTTCACTCATATGCAGATGACACCCAGTTATACCTTTCATTTAGATCAAATGAAGTTTGTCCAGTGTTGTCTTTAATTAGTTGTTTTAGTGAATTAAAGGAGTGGATGGATGAGAACTACTTGTCTTTACACACAGATAAAACAGAGATGTTAATTGTTGGAGGGAATGACCCTGATCACAACAATATTTTGTCATCATTTAACTCAGTTGGAATCACCATTAATTTTACTGAATCAGCCCATGATTCAGTAAAGTGCATATTACAAATTTGTCCATATCATGTTTCTTCCATCTTAAAATAATCTTTCTAAATATGCGGTGTTCATTGGAGGTTCAAACTGTTCTTTATACAGCCTCCAGTTAATCCAAAATGCTGCTGCTGCATGAATTATTACAAGAACAAGAAAGTATGAACATATAACTCCAGTTCTTAAATCCATAGTTATCCTTAGTTAACCAATGTTAAAAACAAATCTCCAAAAGTCATGTCAAGCCAATTTTATTTATACAGCATGTTTAAAAAAACAACAATTGAAAGTGCTGTACAGTTTCCATAAATACACCAATAAATATACAGATAAATAATACACCAAAATAAATAATTAAAAAAAAAACAGTACTCTCATGCAAGTTTAAAAAGGACCGGATTTAGAAGTGACTAAAACTGGTTCCGACCTAATATAAAAGAATAGACTATTCCAAAGCTTAGGGGCAGCTACTACAAAGACATGATCCCCTCTGAGCTTAAGTCTAGATCTCAGCATAACTAATAATAATAACTTCTGTTCAAATGACCTATCTGATTGCAAGGAAGAGTAAGGAGGTAAGAGGTCAGTAAGATAAGATTTGGCTAAACCATTTAGAGACTTAAGAAGAAATAATAACATTTTAAATTCAATCCTGTAGTGAACGGGAAGCCAGTGAAGAGAAGCTAAAATTGATGTGATGTGATTCCATTTTCGTGTGCCTGTTAGAAGCCTGGCTGCAGAATTCTGGACCAGTTGAAGATGAGCAAGGAATGGCTGATTAACTCTAGTGTATAGTGAGTTGCAATAATCAAGCCAAGAAGAGACAAAAGCATGAATTAGTTTTTGAAAATCATCGGCATAAAGATAATTTCTTGAATTTAGCTAATACACTGAGCGGTTAGAAACAGGCTTTAATAATGGAGTTAATATGTTTGTAGAATTTGAGCATTATCAAAAATCATGGCAAGATGTTTTGCGAAAGGTTTACAGTAGGTTGACAAAGGGCCAAGGTTACTTACAGGAGCATAAATAAAATCAGAAGGTCCAAAACACTCCATATGTCTGTTTTTCTTGTCATTCAGCCTAAGAAAATTTAATAAAATCAATATTTTAATATCTTTCAGACATTCCGATAAGGGTTTAAAAGAGTGTGGTTTTCTTTGCTTCAGGGGATGATATATGTTTATATCATCTGTGGGGTGATGAAAAGAAATATTATGTTTTTAAAAAATGGACCCTATGGGTAAAATGTACAGTGAAAAAAGAATTTTCCCAAGAATAGATCCTTGAAGGACCCCCACAGATGAGAGGAGCTCAGGAAGAGGAAATATTGCCCAGGCTGACAGAAAAACCTCTTCCTGTAAGATACTGTAAGACCTGAACAATTTCAAAGTAATACCTTGGATGTCCAAATACTGCTCAAGGCAAGTGATAAGGATGTCATGATGTAGAAGCTGAATTTAAACCCTGGTTCAGTGTGTACCTAGCATGAGATGTAGGTGCGCTGCTAAAAGGGCACCATCTTCATTACTTGCTGGGTTTGTGCTGAGTCTCTTACTCTTCTGAGCTTAGGCTTAAAGGCTGAAATGTTATTATGGTATTCACTATGATAAAGGTTTGAGCCTTTTCTTAAAAGGTATTTAAGTGATTTTAGTATCTAAAAAAAAAACATGTGCTTACTCATCTATTGTTATGCTTAGGCTAAGTTTCCTGTTGAAACTGGCCAGTCTGAAAAGGAAACATATGATCACATTAAGGTTTCAGGAACGGAGTGGACATGCTAGGGCACCATGCGGCAGTGTACTCTTAAACACCTAAAAAGTTACAAACTCCTAGGTTAACAGAACTGTCAGTCAGCCTACTGGATCAGGTCAATTGTGACCATTTAAGTTATCAATATTCTGCTATGTCCTGTTAGCAAATGGATGTAAACAATGATGTTAAAAAAAGTTTTCTGATTATATAATGAATTCCTTGGAACTGTGATCAAACCAATGATGTGTATAAATAAAGCACAGTACCGACTCCACCTTTGTAACACTTGCTAATTAGGTGCTTATTCTTCTGTAAGGGTTACTTACCTCTTGCAAGACTTAGAAAATAAAGAAGATTGATTGACACTTTCTCCTGCTTGCATTCATTGCCTCAATTATACAAGGAGAACATGATACCATGGAGGGGGTGCCGGTAAATTTTTTCCACAATGATCAGCTGTTTCAAATGCTGCAGTTAAATCTAAAAGCAACAAGACAGCAGTACCCCTAGAGTCACTAATTAAAAAGAGAATGTTTAAAATCCTTAAAAGTGCTGACTCTGTATTGTGGTGTGCCTTGAAACCGGAGAGAAATACTGACAAAATGTCAAGATGGATCTTAAGTTTAAAAAATCTGTAAAAAATTAGCTTTTTTATTCATTTCTCAGGGAGTTCAGGATGGTGCTGGTGTATGTGGTTTGCCATTTGCATTTGTTTTCATCTGTTTAGTTTTTGATTGTGCTGTTTACATCCTTTTTTTTATCTTCGGTGTCTTTTCTTTGCTGGTCTATGATTGTCATATTCCATTTAAACATATGATCAAATGAGAAAATGAAAAAAAGTTCAAAGTATATTTGCAAAATTGCTGAGTGTTATTCAGTAATTAAAAAAAAGATGCTGATGCCATGGAAATCCACAGTACATCCTGTGACATATACCTGGCTTGGTCTGCTTTGTTATTTAGTTGTGAGACATTTTCTGTAACACACTGGTATCAACAGCTGACATCCGTGCTAACAACATGGGGTCAAGTAACAGTTAAAAAATTACTTTTTTGGGTATTCTATCATTTGAGCCTGAAGTAATGTGTCATAGAGCAGGGGTCGCCAACTCTGGTCTTGGAGGACCACCGTGTCTGTAGGTTTTCATTCTAACCCTTAATGAGTGAGAGCTTTTGCTGCTAAATAACATCTTTTGAACTAATTTTAATTGACTTGCTCATGAAGACTCAGACCCTTTAATTGTTTCTTTTTCCTTAATTAGCAGCCAAAAAATAATGAGATACAAAATGAGCCAAAACAAGTAGTGTCCATCATACAATAAAAAATAAAGAAAGATGAAGGTCTCAGGAATGTCAGTCTTCTCAGGTCCCCAAAACATTTTGGCAGTGGTTTTAGAAAAGAGAAAATCAACAATTTCAGAAATGTCTGCTAATGCACCACGAGAGCAACAACAAGCCACAAAATTAAAGAATTGGTTTAGTTGATAACAAGAATTAGCACCTCATTAAGCAGCTGGTTGGAGTGAAATTGGTTGGAGTTTGAGGCCCTGACTTATTTGGTTTTCTATTGGCTCCCTCACTTCACATTTCATTTCTGTTTGGGTACCATCTAAGGAAAGAATTGAGGCCTTTTCAGAGGAATGATGAAGAAATTCAGGGGAACTGTAAAAGCCATTTTCCTAGTTACATAAGAGTCATAAATATTTTACAAGATGACAAAGCATAATCTAAGGGAGGTTCCTATAACCCCCATAAGTTGAGTAAAATTGGCCTATTCTAGTTACTTCTATCTGCTCTGACTAAACCTTATTCTTCAGTTAGTGACCAGTCTTGCCATGTGTAAGGTGTAGAAGGCACGTGCCTGTGGAGTGTGTAAAGTAACTTGTAAAACAGCGTTTATTTAAGTGTTGAGCCGTACGTCTAAAGCGTACAGAAAAAGAAGCTAAGAATCTTTAAGTATATAAGAAGTTAAGAACTTTTAAGTACAGAAATAACTAAAGTTTCTCAAGAAAAGCTAAGTTTAGAGAAGATACATTTTTCCTTTTTTGCCTTTTATTCTACATGTGAAACTATTTTTTCTTTTATTCTTGTGTGGATTATTTGCTTTTAACTTTCACTAGATATTTTTAAAACAAACTTTTGGACTGAGAGATTTCTTTTGACACACGTTTTACCCGTGCTTGATCTCGCCTTATACTTCAGCAGCTACAGGAACAAATCTTAAAAAAGCAATTCAATTAAAATGAATTCACAAGACGTTAATTAGCAGCACAAACAAGGCACTTATTTAAAAAAAAAAAAGGGTTAGGATGAAAACCTGCAGCCACAGTGGTCCTCCAGGACCGGACTTGGTGACCCCTGTCATAGACAATGGATGTTGCTGTTCAAGACTGACATAATCTTCATGTATTAAGTATAGTTTACTTACCAATATGTAATTGGGGGAACTGTCTAAACATGAAAACAGGATTTTTGCTAAGCTATTTTCAAACCAGTTATATTTTAAAAGTCATTGCAAGTTAAAAGAGCATTATATTCACATTATATCCATTCTCAAATTCAGCTTTGTAGATGTCAGAGCCTATCCTGGCCACACTGGATGAAAGGCAAGAAACAGCCTTGGACAGGACGCCATTATATCGGTAGACCCACATGCACACATTCACAGTTGCAGTCACATGGGGCCAGTTTGAAATCAACAAATAACATTAATAACTTTGGGAATTTTGGGAGGAAAACCCATGCTGAAACTTGGGAGTATATGCAAAAACAACACAAATAACAATTGAGGACCCAAGAAGGTGAACCCAGGAATCTTTATCATGCCACATAATATTAAGGCTGTTGTAATTGTTTTTAATTTTGACAACTTCAGTTGAGTGATTTATTTCACCATCACAGATAGATCTGACAATAGGGCCAATTCTTCCCCACCTGCCTTTTCTGGGGAGTATGTCAGAGCTTAAAATATTTTAACAGGTGGAAGATATTCTGTTTTATCAGAGGATTGTGTTTGGGGAAAAAACATTCTTTCTTTGAATCAAAATTAATGTTTAAAATATAAAATAATTGGTTTTATCGTGTTTATTTCACCATAATATATATATATATATATATATATATATATATATATATATATATATATATATATATATATATATATATATATAAAAACCAGTATTGAAGTATTGTTACATCTAAGCTAACGGCCTGCAACCAAACTGTGCTTGAAGAACATTAGTGAGGGGCATAATTCAGCAAAACTAATTGGGTCACTTAATGACAGTTTTCAACATTACTCACCTATGGGCTGTCAGGATTACATCAGCAATGATAGAAACATCTAATAAAGTATGCAGATACAAAATAATCCTTAATGGTCATGTCAACCCTGGCTCACTTTGCCTCCTCTATGGAAACACTTACCAAAAACAATTTATTTAATGAATGTGTTTGCCAAAGGCAGCTAACAACTTTTTGTTTCAATGAATCAGTCAGGTAAGATTGCATGGTTCTCTTTTGTCTGTTTAAATGAATATTGTCTATTTCACCAACAAAACTCTGGAGGTATTCTAGGAGTTTATTTCTTAAGCAGGTTCTTGATAGTTTCAATATTGGATTTCAAACAGCTTCCTAAAATCTAGCAGGGAAATTTAATCAAACATGTGACTTTATTGAGAAACTATTTAATCTTAAACGACTTACATTTTCCATCAACAGAGGGAAGAATAAAATACACATATAAAAAGTAGTCTGCGGAGTGTAAGGTCATCATATATCTCTAGCAGCAATTTGTCATGATAATTCATCAAGCACCAGATACAAAATCATTTCTCTGTGGTCATGTCTTTAGTTCCACAGCAGAAGACAATGATGGAGAGAGCTGTATAATCTCTCTCCGAACATACAAGAACAAGTCAATAGTATTGAAAATAGAGGAGACAGGCAAATTCAGTGTTGTGATGGTATCTTTTCTCATGCATTACTGTCCCAACAAGGAGACATATTTTCAGTGTTTTTCTTTGAAGTGTGACAACTTTAATCATCAATCCACAGTGCCATAAAGAAGCACATATCATGATAAAGCTTTATATCCTCTTGCAAAACTGGTTAGGGTGCTGTTTTAAACCCAATATTTTGTGTTTAAAGATGTATGACCTTAAATGATATCGTGCTGCATGCTGCAGTTGTGGTTTTTCTTCCTGAAAGAAATATATATCCTAATACTTTTCTACGAAAAGTGGATATGGTTTCTTCAGAAAACTTTTTTGATCAAATAAATTAAATGTTTTCACAATACAGAGCTCTAAATTCATTTCAACATTTAGGGCAGCCAGAGGTGATCCTTAAAGAACTGACTTGCCCAACCTGAATAGGACCTCAGTCCAGAGCTTTGTATACTCACATCTATCCATAAAGTTAATTGGTCATTTTATACCTATAGATTAACCTAACATACATATCTTTGAGGTTTGGAAGGAAGTTGGAATACCCAGAGAAAAGCCTACATAGATTGGAGTGCCCATAAAAAACTTATATACAAACTAACCAGGCCCTAAAGGTGTAAGGCAACATCTCCTTGCCTTTACATGTTTCTTTTTTTTTAGTTCAGTTTAATTGATTTAATTGCATATGTCACCAAGACTAAAAACAATTTCTTTGCATCGTTCCTCACTAAAGCAAGCAAACACATGTTATATATACATTTTAGAATATACATTTGAAAAAAACAGAAATGACTTAGGGTAATAGTGAATGAGAAATTCGTTAGCAGTCCTCCAGCACCGACTTTGATGTTACTGTCAGGCAAGTTCCAGAAGCTGAGCACAGGCCCACATGAGTCAACTGCTTATTGAAGCTCATTGTCACATGATGGCCAAAAGAAGTCAGGTATACTTATAGCACTGCCACATACATATTATCTGATTTGCCTTTTGTCTCTTTGCCGTCCTCAATGTAAACCCTGTTGCTGACTGAGCACCTAATAATATGGTGGTTTATCAGGCGCATTGGGTAGACAGTCGTAAGGAGGACCTTTTTCTATTGCTGTAGCATCTGGGAGTTGGCATGGAGAAGGGACGCTAAGGTACAGTTAAAAAAAGGCCACGAAAGGCAAGGGGGGAGGTGGGTTTTGAACATAACTTCAAAAGCAGGAAAAACAGCAATTGAAAAGATTGCCGCACTCAGATTGGGGTTCATTCCCATTTATGGGGGTGGCCACCTCAAAGACTTTGCCAACCGACACTCTCTGAAATAGAAGTAAATGGGACAGTCAGGAGAAATTAACGTGGATGAGCTAAAGGGTGATCCTTGCTTATCTGGGAAAGCACGTTTGGAGACTGGGAAAAAGAGAACAAGATGAAGTGTTAGAACTGCTTGGACATTGTGGGCTGTCTGTGTCGAAGGGTTTTCTTTCCTTCAAGTTATTCACATACTGTAGTTGATCGTGTGGGAGGGAGGGCGCGTTCATTGGTTTAAGTTGCTGCCATTTATGTTTGTATAGTTTTATAGATTAATGTAATACAATTATTTTTGCCTTGTTTGTTTCCCAATATCATTTTGGTGATATTATATAAACTATATTATTTAATCTATCAAAATCGCAGGAAAGGGTCTGACCTGCTGTCCAACTCACATACATCATCAAAAGTGGTGATGAACAGCAAAATCATCCAGGAAAGTTTGAAGCATTATATACTTGTTGTATATAATGTAAAATTATTAATGGTGATCTTCAAAAAATGATACATGTTGTTATAAATACTGTTAAAAAAGCTTCTAAGTGATTGGGCAATATACTGAAGCTGCGGTAACTCATTGGAGAATGGGTGCACGATATGAGTCACTGCTGCATACAAGTTAACAATTCTCCTTCATAGACAAGAAGAACAGGCATTGGGAATAACTGAGTTCTCAATGTAAATAACTGATCAAGCGAGATGTTTAAGTTCATTCCTGGAAACCCAAAGAAACATCTGTCTTCACCGATTTCATATCATTCTGCATCTCCTTCTCTCTCACAACACTAAATATCAGTGGGTTAAATTGCCACCGTCAGTGTTTATTTAGTAAGGAATTACATCATCATTACTTAAGTCTGTTATATTGTTAAATGTATTGATGACCCTGTGTTGATCTTGTGTGACAGAGTCTGAATGTTTACATGAATCTGCCCTGCTGTCTTGTCCATTATGGATTGCTAGTTTGCAATAATTTCTGAGGGGCTTGGCACTTCCTACTCCATATAATTTGTACAATGGATGTTTAGGATGCTGTTTTGTAAATTCTACTATAATAATTCTATTATGTGTAAATAAGTTTATCATTTTTGCAATGTTTTACACTTACTAATAAATTTAGATCTCAATGAAGATTGTTACTTGTAATATTGCAGAAGAATGGGGCACTTTCCATATGGTAATGTTTGCACCCACACAACAAGCTCTCTTTGATATAGTGTCACACACGTGTGACTGGGAGGCAGCAAAAGGGCCTGAATAATAGGGGGTGGCAACCTGCACTGACTTTCTCTCTCAATCCTCTGCAGACTATCCACGGGAAATCAATCTAGGTTTCTGTGCCATTGATGACATCACTTTTGTTACTGTGACCATTGATGACGTCACTTTCAGTACTGGCACCTTTGATGACATCACTTTCGGTCTTGAAGATGTCACTTCCAGCGCAATTGATGATGTCACTTCCCGTCCCGATGAAGTCATTTTCTGTCCTGGCCTTTAAAGCCTCCATATTTACACTCTTAAAACAGTTCTGTTTTGGGCTCCTGTGAACCTGTGAACAACAAAATACCCATTTGCAGCCAAGGCATAAAATACAGGTGGCTGCCCCAAACCTTTTTGATGTCTGTAATCTGTTATTGTGACAATAGATATTTTATTGATCTCTCAAATTTAAGTGAATTTAATTACATTCTATAAAGTGCTACAAAATGATGCATGATATGAATGACTACAAAAGAAAAAACAACATACATTTAAAGTCAGAACACTAGATACATCCTGTGAACAAAAAGGGGCACCCCAGAACCACAGACTCCAGACACAGTTGCAAATACAAAGTCAAGAATTCAAATAAAGCAAATTATATTGCACAAAGTACATTTTCCAGGTTCTTTCTCCAAAACAAGTACTCACAAGCACAATTTCAATGACAATTCTCCTCTACTCTCCTCCAGGCAAGCCTTGTCTTCTACCTCACAACTCCAACTCACTAGAATGAGGTCAAGTGGCTTCTTTTATGCCAGACCCAGGAGTACTTCTGGTGCCACACTATTATACACTGGAAGCACTTCCAGGTCAGATGGAACCCTTAAAGTTTGTAAATCATCTCCCCTCAACTCCCTCTAGTGGCACACATTTATCACAACAGGTGCTGACCATCAGGAATACAATTTACAAGGTGCCCTGCAAGTGTACAAATGGGAGGTCTACCATACTGGGGGACAACATGGCCCCAAGTTGCAGTCCTTTCTTGTCTCTCTATTATATCTTCCCGGGCAGGAATGGTTCCTGCAACCAACCTGGATGGGATGCCTGCCCATCCAGATCCTTCCTTTATGGTCACCCATCCGGATAAGGAGTCACACTCCCTCCTGGTTGGTATGCCAGTCCATAAATCTTGGCACAATGTCACATTTACTTAATTGGCACGTGAGAAAAGCTGTTTTCTTTACCACTGTACATTGAAAATTGTGAATAATTTCCTTTATCACTGAAGTTAAGAACTAAGAGTGTTAAGTAAATGCAAAGTTAAAATATAATATTTAGAAACCATGCCTTTGTTATTTGCAGTGGAAAATTTTGAACTGTATATCTGTTACCATAATCTGAAAAAGTAAAAAAGTAATATTACTACTGTATAAGTATTCAGTGAAAAGTGAGGAGCATATACATGTAAATATATTATATGGTACACATATCCTGAATTTTCTTATTGCTGCTTAAAGAGACATTCACGATTTTGACATATGTGCTCATAATGTGTATATAATTTCAAGCTATCTTTGCATCTTTAATACAAAAGATATACTTTAATCAGAATAAAATATCCCTCCCCTCCTCAAAGAAGCCCATTTTACATCATAAGATAACTTGTCTGAACATTTTTTTCCTGAATTGTTTAATTTGTTTAAACCAAACTTATTTTTTATTATTTTACATTTTGAAATTTTGAAGTACTAGGGGTCTTCATGCCCTGCTCGCTTTACTCACCACCCCCCGTGTTTGGTTTTCTGGATACACACTTGTAAGATTTTTTTTTTTCTTTGAATTGTTGCTATTTCATTAGTTTCACTTTTATTTCAGAACCTTTGTAAAAACAATATTTGGAATCTTTCATGTCCCAATATGCTGAATCTTTTAAATGAGGTTCGTGAGACATGTGTTTAATGACTTTGTACCATAATTCAGGATAGGTTTCTCTGTTTGGAATTTCAGCACAGACAAAACGATCCACATCATCAGCAGTTAATAATTTTTTTTTGCAAAGTAACCAATAAATGCATGTGAGTTAAACCCCGTTTTTGAAATTTTCTGACTTAAACTAATTTCCTTTTTTTGCGTCAATGCGATGTGTAGTATCTTTTTTTTGATACTGTAGCAACTGATGTAACAAAATGTCACAGAAGTTCTACTTTAACAATCGCCGACTGCATAACCCCAAACGCAACTTTCTAGCACCCTCTCCAACCCCTCCTATTACGGGTCTCGCCTCCCCCTTACCACATCAATCACCACCCACACTGATTGCTGTGTCTATGTATAGGGCAGTGGTAGATCCCGCTACAATAAATAACTGTGCTGTTCCTGTTTCAAGCTGGTTTGCTAAATTTCTGAGACTGTTTTAGGGTGCAAGACAGGGACTCACACGTCACAGTATGTAACTATGTAGTTTCCAATCGTTTGAAATCTAGCATCAGTTGCACTCTAAAACACTCTGCTTGGTTTTCTGTCATCAATACCGCCATTAAGATGCTGAGTCATCTCAACTCATGCAACCAGGACAAAATATGGCTGGCTGAGCTACACTGAGAAAAGTATTTTTTTTAACTACTGCAATTACAGAACAAAACAATAATGTAATGGAAATATCTGATACACTGTTAACAGTAGAGTAAATTGTCAGTTTGATATAAAGAAAATAAATAAATAAATAGCCCAAGTAAGGGATATCAGATGCGTTTCATGTTTTGATGTGGTGGTTCTGAGATTGCGGGCGGCACGGTGGCGCAGTGGTAGCACTGCTGCCTCGCAGTTAGGAGACCCGGGTTCGCTTCCCGGGTCCTCCCTGCGTGGATTTTGCATGTTCTCCCCGTGTCTGCGTGGGTTTCCTCCGGGCGCTCCGGTTTCCTCCCACAATCCAAAGACATGCAGGTTAGGTGGATTGGCGATTCTAAATTGGCCCTAGTGTGTGCTTGGTGTGTGGGTGTGTTTGTGTGTGTCCTGTGGTGGGTTGGCACCCTGCCCAGGATTGGTTCCTGCCTTGTGCCCTGTGTTGGCTGGGATTGGCTCCAGCAGATCCTCGTGACCCTGTATTCGGATTCAGCGGGTTAGAAAATGGATGGATGGATGGGTTCTGATATTGTTTGGTTCCTGTTGTTTTTGAAATAACATGAGAGCTGTTGTTCAATGGCTTCCATTCTCATTCAACCAGCCAGCTTTCAACTCAGTCTCTGACATCATAAAAGAAAGCAGATGAGTTCACATTCTTCATGCAATAAAATAAAATCTGATTACATTTTTGACTCTGTATGAACCATTTGAAAGTTAGTTAGATTATATTAAATTGAGAGCAGTATTTTCCTAATTAAGTTAAAATGTCTGCCTATATATTAGTGAATAGTTAATGGAAGGTTCTTTTATAACACCAACAAGCTAACTTGTAAATGGAATATTCTAATTATTTCTTGTCAATCTGACTAGAGACAAGTTTACTCTGTGATCTGCCTTGCAGTTGGTAAGGCAAGGAGAGCAAACAGTTTCACAGTATACTGAAAGTATTAAACACACTGAATGTAACAAAGTGAAGCTTATGTAATTTCACCATAGAAAAGTAAAACAGATTTTAAGTACAGAATGTAACTGAAGATTAAAATGAGAAAACTAAGATTGTAATGAATCTCTTTTTTGGCTTTTATTCTGTGTATGTAATAATTTGTTACTCTTTTTTTTTTTTTTGATTTGTTCTTTTTTTAAATTTTCACAAAATTTTTAAATCAAAGTTTTTTAGACTGTTGAATTTCTTTTGTTACACATTTGGCTCATGCTGGATCCTACCTTGCTCACTCAGTAGATTTTCGAACTGGACAGCTGTAAAAGACACAGCTAGAGTCACTCCACTTATCTAGAGTTCACATTTTTTACTCCATAGTATTTCTTAATGTTATTAACTTTTTTCAGCTGTCTATATCAGAGAGGCAATGTTACATTTCTGGCAAAATTGTGACAAAAGGGAATGATTTATTTTAATTAAAGCGATTCAATGTTCAGTTCCTGTCAAAACTAGTTTCTGTGAATTTTTTTTTTCAGTCGGAAAAAAATGGAATGGAATGATTGCACAGCCGTATGGTATCTTTTTGAAAATTCTTTACTTTAACACATCGACTACTGGACCATTTATTACCAAGAAGCTGCAGTATAAGTCCATTCATATATGATAAATAATGAACTCTATCGAAATTTGTAAAAAATGTATTAGAAAGTAATGGTTTAATTATTAACAATAACTATGTCAAAAATGTAAAGAAACTGTTAACTACTTCACTTTGACCAGCAACACGAATAAAAGTCTGCATTTGAATGACAGCACTAGAAGCATGGCACCACACAGAGTTCAGGCTTAAGGCACATGTGCCATAAATATAATGCACATCTTTGTGCTGTCCATGTTTCTTGTACATTTGGTAGTTGGTGACTGTTTGCACTCAGTTGGTGACAGAATGTCCATGTAGTGCTGCCCTGAAAGTTATGAGAAGTTGGACACCTTGTGATAAAGAAATGCCTTTGGGGCAACTATCTGTATCAGTACCAGAACTTACAGGCTCCAAATCATCCAATTCATTTTCACACTCTCGATTATAATCTTGCAACCAATATAGTTGTTTTAAAACATCACCAGCTGTATACATTTTTGCGCATAACTATATATAGCACTATTTTCTACAAGCTGTTTTGTCTAAAAAAATAAATAAATAAAAATTCTACAGCTATCCACAAGACGGTAGTACAATAGTTGATAGTTGAGATGTGGCAGCATAGCTCCACAGCAAACAGGTTGCCTATATAGCAGCTTTATTCTTTGATACAGGTTATATCGTATGTCACGCCTTGACAGACAACAACAACAAGAAGCAATTTATTTCTTGTATTTCCCAAACTCAAACAAGGAGTGCTACAATGTGCTTTAATAGGCCCTGTTTTTTGACAGCCGACTGTCTTGACTCCCTAAGAAAACAAGATAAAACTCCCAAGAAAATACCCTTGTAGGGAAAAAAATAGAAGAAGTCTTGAGAAAGGCAATTCAGAGTGGAACCCCTTTCCACATAGGTTGGGTGTGCAATGAGTATCAAAAATGGGGTAAATACAATACACAAAACAGAACACAAGTAATCATCTTCACAGATGGCCAATCTATCATTGCCACCTCAGGTAATACAGTACAACAGTACTATACAATAGTACAATAGTAATAGTACATACTAGAAAGTAAAATGCAAGATTAGATTATATCACTCACTAAATACAGAACTATCACACTATCACATGTTAGGATAAAGATTTGTTCAGAGTCTTGGAGTCCTTGGGCAACAATCTTCATTCCCCCTGCTAGCCATTTCACTGCTGACTCAGTGTTGGGACTGGCCTATCTGTTGAAGGGCCCTACCAGTACTCCTTTATCAGAAATGACTTTTTCATAGGCAGTCAAACAACTTGGTAGTAGAGCAGTGGCACTGAGTGCCACATGTGAGTACCAAGAAGAGCAACAGATTGGGGGAGGGTTAGTAACAGTTTATAAATGTCATATTACTTATTTTATAGTATTAATGACTAGCCAAAGAGATGCAGTATGCACAGCTAATCAGCAGCTCTACTCAGGGTATGCTTAATTGAAGTAGGGAGTCTCAATAAGATATGACTTAAATTGTACCTCACGTTCAAAGTGTTAAATGTTTTATATCAAAAATTGTCTTGTATTGTTATTAGTGTTTATTCGTATAAACATCATTTATTCATTGGTAACATCAAAAGCTGCTGTCAGTGCATCTCCTGTAAAGTTTAAGTGAAGAATCCAAGATTGTAAGCAAAACAGCTAAATCTGTTTCCCTACATGGTATGAAGTGCATTACAAATATCACAATACATGTCTTACAATATCTTACAAATTAATTTCAGTGCTTTGTGTCCTTTTAAAGAATTTAAAGAAAAGTAATTAGAAATACATGTACTATAAGATCAATATTTCAGTTTAATAATTCTCACAATTTTAGCTGAAAAAAATATAAGTTGAAAAAGATAAGTCACAAATTTTAGAATGTTAACCACCAGTGTTCACATTTTTCCTGTCTTTTTCTGTTTTCTAACATATTTAATTTATTTTGAATTAACTAGTATGGTTGTAATTAAGAAACTGTGATAATGCTATGGTCCTACATAATAGTACTGAATGCATTAATTGAGTTTTAGAATTAGAAAAGCTCATGTCAGGAACAGCAGCACAAACAGTTGTTAATAGAAATACTTACTATTTTCCTTCCAGTCCAGTGACTATTATCACAAATTCAAGAACACTGTATAATTTCATTTTTCAATTTGCATCCAGACTGCAGAAAAATTCCTTTTGATTAGTTTATGTTTCACTTTAATTACTATAAAAATTTTAGTAATTAATTTTTTTATACTTTTGCAATAGTAACTGAGCTAAGAAACCCCTTCAGATCATTACATGACAACCAATAATTTTCATTTAGAGCTTGTACCTATAAAGGGCAACTACTGATAACACTGAGATGAAGTTCAGAACATGCTCTTCTAACTTTTCCTCATTGATTGTAGCTGTGAGGCAAAGTGTGCCATGACTAGCTGACTAACATCTCCATTGCCATAGCTTTTTAAACCAATGAGGAAACATGAGCCAGGAATGGGTGTCTAGATGGTTGGAGTAGTACCTTTCACATTGTCACATATGATTGCACTGCATGGAGTGTGATTAAGGAATGGTTGCATTGCAAATTCCAATGACTTAATTCAAGTATTTTTTCAATGAAGGAATATGGCTAGTTAGTTATTAGTTATGGACCAGTTAATGTGGCAGGATGCTTCTACAAAGAAAGCAGATTGGTGAAGAAAAGGCATATTAGAGTAAAAATAAGAAAGTTCCAGGTGCCAGGTCAAGTATGTTTCAAGTGGGGCTCAATGCCATGATCTCAAAAATGGTGTGAGATCTCATCCTGTGACTTTAGGTTGCAGTGGCAGGTACAAAAGGGGCATTTACTATAGATGGTCTAATTGGTTTTATGTTTTGATTTGGTTTCGATTTCCTTCTTTAAAAACTCTGTTATTATTGAGTCAAAATGTTTATCTTTTGAATCAGTATGATTTTTTTTTTAGTTTGTACTGAATCCTGCAAAAAAATGTATAAAATTTAGAATTAGCCAAATTTATAGCCCAATTTAAAGCCACCAACATATAAGCAAAGGTTAAAGACTGGTGACGTCTGGCTGAGAATTATTAGACATCTTATTAGTACAACTGCTGAAATGGTTATTTGTATTTTTCATTTACTGTATTCTGGGGTTAAACAATATGAAGAGGACTGTGTACATGGGTAACAGAAAAAAAATAACTTGAATAAGAGTGTACTTTCCCAATCAATAGTGTTGCATGTCATTGTCTCAGAGCAGTTCAATCATGTAGTATTTATAGTGTCACGCTTGGGTCACAGATTTGCACAGAGACACTCGAGATCGTGGAAATAAGAAGGAATTTCATTCAAACACTGCAAACAAACATTTGTCACTTCAAACTTGCTCCTGGACAAAGATGACAGTTTCGTCTTTCAATTAAGGGTTTCATAAGTTTCTTCTTCTTCGAATGTAAACGTGTCAGGAGCAGAGGCAGTCTGAGAGAGAGAGAAAGCAAAAGAAATCAATACCAAATCTGACAGGCGCTGCGCACGGCTTTTTAAGTCGGCGGAGTACTGCGTGTTATAGTGCAAGGATAAGGAGCAATGTGAGGGTAGTCTGTGTTTCAGGCTTTGTGGTTTTCCCAGGGGCGTCTGTATCTTCTTGGGGTGTGATAAGCCCTCCAGCTCACAATAGTTACAAGAAAGTTATTTATTCAGTTTAAATTTCTGGTGTATAATGGAAAACATCAAAGCATGTTAGTGGATAGTCATCTCTTCCCTCACTTTAGCTGGAAAATATCCTTCCAAAGCTCTGATATCTTTTTCAAAAATATGTTGTGACTTTGTTTAATCAGAATGCATTGAAGGAATATATTAGGAAGACTATTCTAGAAAAACTTAACCTCCAGTGAACCTCCTGGTTCACTCATAAATATTATCGAAGTTTTGAGAGTAGCAACATGCAGATTAGCCAGCGAGATGCTACCGTTGAAGACTTGGGTCAGACAACACTCAAGAAGAGAAGATTAATATTATAATATTAACACTAAACAGCTATGTGGGCATAGAACAACTCTATGATATAAGGAACATGCAAGAATACTTGGTTTTGTGAGCAAGCATTCCTCTAAGGCACAATCAAGGCTTTGAATGGCAACTAAGTAACTTGGAAGAATTTCAGAAGAGTTACCCAGAAGTAATCCTGGGCTTGGCTTTTGAATGTCCCTTCTAATTTTGGAAAGAGCTTAGAGTTGAGAGGTCGCCAAGTATAAAGGCTCAGGCAGGTGAAAAAAGTAAAGCCTGGGGTGTATGAAGGATAATGGGTTATTCAGAAGGTGAGCAAAAAATAATATTTGAGAGTTTGTAAGTATCTGTGGAGCAAATATACGTCTTTTTACGCTGTATAGGTGGGACCTGAAGGCTTAAGTTTGTTTATTACCCTTTTGCATTGTGTAATGTTTACCCTGATATAATTACTACTTTATTAATAAATCCCCTTTTTGTTGTTACTTGTTATCCTTGTTCATCATATAGCTTTGGAGGTCACCTCTCAAGCATCTTCTGAAATTCACAATACACTTTGAAGGTATGGTCATGATGGTCAAGGAAAAGAAATATTGTTCAAACACCTCTCAGTATACAGTACTTTGATTTGTCCACTATTACCTATTTCCTAATAATCTAGTGTAAGAGACGTTTTAAGGCAGATATGCCACTCTCAGCTTCTCCCTTGCTCGATAATAACATTTTTTCTTGCCTTCTTTATCCTACTGTACGTAGGGCCTAATTAAGGGAAGTCACTTGGCGTTTGAACCTCTACACAGATGATGTATACTTCACCTCAAATATATTCTTCTATTCTTCAACTAATATGGTATTTTTCTCTATATAAGCTAAAAACTTGGCTGAAATTGTACATCTTACACACCTATCTCAACTAAAATAATATAAAAGTTATGTGGTACAAGGTTGAAGCTGCGAATGATGTCATATATTTCAGAATGCTCCATATCATATAGTGTTGAATATACATACACCTGAATGAAGTATCTGTATGCATTGGAAAGACTATTGCAATATAATTTACTATAAAGTAATTACATTAACTTCTTTACTCAGCTAGAAGAATTGTAACCATGGTAATTGAATGGGAATATGATGTCTTATTTCATGTAAAATTAGAAATCTTTTTTTTAATTTTATTTTATTCTATGAGAAATGGTCCTAAGCTGTTTCAAAGTCTACATTTACTTTTTTATGTCTCAATATATAAGAAGACACTGTCTGTTCACATAGCTGTCTGAACTGGGTAGTGGAGAGGTACTGAGTTTTACTTAATTGGATGTAATTTAAAATATAAAGGTTTGGACTAAAGTATTGATTGTATATTTAGCTGAATTGTGTTTTAATTATGGTGATTTATAAGTATAATAAAATAAAAAAACATTGAGGACAAGTTATTCATCATTTATGCAACATTCAAATAGATATAAATCATTTTTTAGCATGAAAACTATCACTTTTTTGTATAATCCTTTCAACTAGCCCATCTTTGGTCTTCTGTGTTTTCTAAGACTGAATATGCCAAAACAGAAACTAATTTTCAGTAACAGTCAAATTTCCAATGCTGTTGCCAAAAGGCTGACTTGGGTAGGATAAATTGTCATTACCCATTTTCCTTTGCTTTAACACAAGACTTTGCTTTTTAAAACAAATTGCCGGGAACTCTTAATTTCAGCTCAATTGTCAGTTCTCCTCACAGGGCTTTTTAGAAATGCAGGCTGTGGGCCTCATGTGATAAAATGATCAATCACAAAGTGACATGCAAGAGATGCTCTAGGACTGGCTATAACATTTGCCTAAGAGCAGAGACAGTGTTGTCTAGCATGTGGCTGTAACAAAGGCTGGAGTGATCTCTTTTACTCTACAGGATAAACTGGTGATTGATTGGAAGAGTGGAAGACTTGTCAGTATTAGAGTTAGACAAGGGTTACACAAGTCCAAACCTTGCTAAATTTGCATGAGCAAGAGAGGGGCCTATACAAAAGCCACACATTCATCTTAAGTATTCAGGAGTTGACTGATCAACAGCTGCCCAGTAGATGTAAACTTTATGCTAGCAAAGGATGGAACTGTGTGGAAAACTTTGAAGAGAAAGCTGCAGTACCACCACAACCTGAAAGGGCAATCAAGGCAAAGAAGGAGAAGAGCTAATGAAAAAATAAAGAAAAGTATGCTAAACAGATCCTTTTAGGTGTGCTAGAGTAAGCTTACTCAGAAGGATTGGAACAAAGCATCATCAGCACTGAATCATAAATACACCTATTATGATTCCAAGAACTATTTATTGTAACTTAGTAGTTAGAATAAAGCCAGCTAATGGATTATGGTGTTGGTATCACTGTAAATGTAATAACCCTTTTGAAGGATATGTTTTCCTAATTCAGTTGGAAAGTTCAGAACAGTACAGCATCTCAGACTCACACATGCACACGCACACACACACAGAAGTAACAGTGTGTATGAGGGGTTGTAAACCAGTGTAGGCTAGCTGTGAGCAAATGAACACCATAGTGTAGTCAGTAGAAACGTAATAACTAGCTAAAGAACGTATCCATCTTGAGCACATAAATTGAAAGATCAGAATCCATACATTATGTGCATTACTCCATAGGAGAAGAAAAGATCTATCTCTCTAAGCTGGGAGACTGAATTTATAACTTATATGCCTTGCATATATTTATCTTCTGCTATGCTATGGTAGAGTAGCACCATGCCCAAACTACAACATAGAAAGTAAAAGTTATTTAATCTACACTTTCACCAATTTATGAAACTTGTTTATTAATTGCTTAGATCTCTTTTGAGAAAGAGGAAACATGAAAAGAGACACAAGGTAGCAACAGTGGGGTACAGTTATTATATATATTATATATTATATTATATTATACACTTACATTATAATAATAATTAATATATTAATATATTAGTATATTATATTATACACTTCACGTCAGCACTTTGTCATTATTACAGTAAGATGAAAAATTTTCTGTTTTAGGTATGTGTTCAACATTTATTGCCTCGCAGATTGTTGTACATTGTGGATGCTAGGGGTCGCTGTTGCCCCGTTGAACCCGTCAGACAGATATCCCAGACACACGTTTAAAAGCACCAAGCAGATTTTATTAATACTTCTTCAATAAAGTGCCCAAAGCACCGCACCCTCCACAATTCTTTCAATAATAAACAATAATAAAGACAATACAATCCTCCACTCCACCCAGCAGCTCCGTCACACTTCCTCCCAACTCCGGCTCGGTCTGCTGGGGTTTCCCATAGTCCTTTTATACTTCGTGACCCAGAAGTATTTCTCCTCCGGGTCACTAGCACATCTTCCTTTATTAATCATCCCGGAAGCACTGCAGGCTTCCGTCCTCACGACCCCGAAGTACTTCTGGGTTGACGTCCTCATAATATCCCCCTGGATCTTGGTGAGCACCCCCTGGTGGCACCTACGGTACCCAACAGGGCTGAGGATATGGACTCCATGTTCCATGCTGCCCTGCGGGAATCAGAGGAGCCTTTTCCATCCAGGGGAGCTGCCATCTAGCGTTCCGGGAGATGTAATGTCTTGAAAAGGCTGTTTTTCTTGGTTGAGGGATGTCCCGGCCATCACAACATACAGGACCCACATGAAGTATATTTATTCCAAACAACGATATTTTATTTACCCTGTACAACTCCAGCCACCTCACACCCAGATAAAGAGACTTGAGCTGGGAGAACTTCTGCTGTGTCAGTGAGGGTATGGGATAGCAGGCTGCTTGCTGCCTGTGCTGATCTACACATTTGCCAAAAAAAAAACGTTGCTGATGGAGAGGTGCTAAGGGATTTAAGGTGGGCTGGGATTATGACTTTTTCGTAGGTTTCAGGGATTATAGTGTTAAGGCAGACAGAAAGGAGGCTGTATTTCATGGAGTCCTCAATTTCCATCTCCCACTGTTGATCTAGCTTCTGTATGCATTCTACCAGCTTCATTTGTGATGTTTTTAGCCTTGCTCTCACTCACACAAATTGGACTCCATTGCTTCCACATAACTATGAAGAGGCTCTTTTTTGGGTGCTTCACTGTCTCTGCAAGTGCCTCCAGTAAATTCATTGAGCTGATCTTTTAAACAAGCCCATGGCAAAGGCAGTGCGAGTGGGGAAGTGGTCATGTTGAGTTTTTTACTCTTCAGGGTTGATATGTATACGGAATCCAACAGGCTCATCTCATGGACCATCCCTTCTTGTGCTCTGACTTTAATGTGGTGTCCCAGGATAAGACCATGCTCTGGTAAAGCATTCGAGACAGGTGAATACTGCTTATGGCCTTCAGCCAACATTACAGGCTTGCAAGTAAGTGCATGTGTGTTTTTAAGGTTTACATGATGGTGTTACCACAGTCCCTATTTGGCCACCAATAATGGTAATCAACAATCACCAACAGGTAGGTCTACTTGTCTTACTAGAAGGGAGTCATTCCATCAGGTCAGTGTCCCATACCTCTCCAGGTTCACTCAGTTTGTTGATTGAAGATATCCTGCTAGTGTATCTGGTAGGTTCTTATACTGCTGGCAAAAAATACAGTGAAGAACATATCCTTAGATATGTTTCATGTGGGCCACCAGGCTAACTTCAAGATCTTCCTTAGGGATTTTAAATGACCTAGATGACTCCGATAATGGCTATAATGAAAATATTGAAGGATCCCTGAATCAGGACATCTAGAACAACAAGCTGGTGTTTGTCGTAAGCACTGGTGATGGATTACAACAGTAAATGGTTCCATGAAGTTCTTTAAAAGCAATGTGACCCTTTTGCACCCCAATATTCTTCATTACCTCCTTGCATAAAGGACTAGAAGTCTGACCTCAAGAAATTTCCTGCATGCTTAGAAGCAACTCCATCCACTGAAGTCTTATTTATCCTTAAAGAAAATGACAATGTTATAACATTTTCTTAGTTTCTTAATGTTTAATATACAGTAGAGTCTCACTTATCCTACCTTCGCTTATCCAACATTCCATATTATCCGACATTCCACCGCAAGCAAAAAAAAAACAAACAAAAAAAAATATACGAATCAATCGGCAACAAGAACTGCATGTTGCGAGCATGAGCGTAGTCTATTTTTTTTTGCTCCCATCTCTGGCGCAGCTAATTACAGTGGAACCCCTGTTTTTGCGAGCATAATTCGTTCTGGAAATGTGCTTACAGTCCAAAGCACTCGTACAGTACAGTAATCCCTCCTCAATCATGGGGGTTGTGTTCCAGAACCCCCCGCGATAGGTAAAAATCCGTGAAGTAGAAACCATATGTTTGTATGGTTATTTTTATATATTTTAAGCCCTTATAAACTCTCCTGAACTGTTTATAAATATTCCCTGCACAGTTATACAGCATAAACCATTTGTATTCTCTTAGATATTAGGTAAGATTCATTGAAATTGTTTATGTAAACACACTGTTTATATACAGTAAAATCTAAATATTATTTTAAAGATATCGAGTGTCTCCGATATCACATATGTTACAGCCATTACAATAGACAGGCCACCAGCAATAAATACGTACAATGCAAGAAAAATTGTATACAGTAAATGTGTGTACAGTGACACTAAACGCACGTACATGTACTAAGTACTGTAAGTAGAAAATTAATTATAGTTACTCACCAACAATGACACGATGACTTGTCCCATAACGATGAGTTTAGTTTTACTGCACAACAAAGGAGAGCGTTACAGCACTTCTAAAGGAGACTCTTCAGGCAACTGTATATCACTTTGAGCTACTGTTTGTATGAAAATGTGCTATATAAATAAATGTTGTTGTTATCACCGCTGTTGTTCTTCCGGCAGACTTCAATCCAAATCCCTAAAGCAGATTCCATCCAGACTACTGCCTTATTACATCCACTTACAACTCGTTTTGCACCCTCTTTAAAAGGACACTGCGGCTGTAGATCTTATATTCTTTTCCTACTTTTTAAATAAAAAGAATCGTAGCCTCATTGATGCCGTAATGGCGTCCTACAGGGGTGTAGTTTTTCTCTTCCTTCAACATATCCAAAACGTTTACCTTTTCGGCAATCATTAACATCTTCCGTTGGCGCTTGGGCACAGCCCCTGAAGCAGTAGCAGGAGCAGATCATTTTGGAGCCATAATGTAGGGCTTGACTATGCACAAAGATAAACACAAAACAGCACAAAAGTTAACTCTTTACACAGCAAAACACGTTGATGCTGAATGAGTGAGACAAGACTTTCTGGTTAACGCCGCGGAATCGAATTCAGCGCTCTGACGCTGAGCCATTCAGCACACAGGAACTTAACTGCATGCTCTGATTGGTTAACTTCTCAGCCATACACCAATAGCGTCCCTTGTATGAAATCAACTGGGCAAACCAACTGAGGAAGCATGTACAGGAAGTAAAAAGACCCATTGTCCACAGAATCCGTGAAGCAGGGAAAAATCTGTGTTATATATTTAGATATGCTTACATATAAAATCCGCGATAGAGTGAAGCCGCGAAAGTCGAAGCGCAATATAGCGAGGGATTACTGTATATCAATGCGAATTTCCCCATAAGAAATAATGGAAACTCAGATGAATCGTTCCACAACCCAAAACTATTCATATAAAAATGATTAATATAAAATATAAAGTAAAAATACATAAAGCAAATTAACATGCACTTTACTTTTGAAAAGAATCATGGCTGGTGTGAGTGAGTTTCTAAACTCTTGTGGGATTCCACCCAACGGGACGACACGCGGAAGAGCATCCCAAAGCTGCAATCGCTGACTCCCAGTGCTGTAGCAGTTCGATATAAAAGCCAATCCGAAAAGATCGTGGACATGCTATAAGCGCCTGCCATTGATGGGTGATACAAGGAACAAGGGACATTATAAATGCACTAGGCTCAGTATTACTTTCCCCCCGACCCTGCCTGACTGCTGTGTCTGTGTATACTGTAGGAGAATGGCAGATCCCACTAAAATAAATAACCACGCTGTTGCTGTTTCAAGCTGAATAAAGCTGGTGTTGTAAAAAGTACTGAGACTCAGCCTCGAGTTTTCGGGTGCAAGACGGAGATTCGCATGTCACAGCACAAACACACACACATGCAGTCACAATGCTGTAGTAAACAGTATATGCTCGTACGGATGTTGGCTATTTAGTGATGGTGTTAAGGCTAGAAACTGCAATTAATTACATTGAGCAACAAGAAGAAGCTACAGGAATCAACATAATGATGCTGCAAAGATGGCGAGACTTCACAGCGAAGAAACGGCACTCGTCAGGAAAGCAGACTACGATCAAAAATGTCTTTAAATCATCACAGGACTGAACTTTTTAAGTACAGTACATACTGTATTTAACGTCAGACAATTCTGTAATTGTAAGTTCATTTTTTCAGTTAATTTATTCTCTTGTTTTGTTGTAAAACATGATTATTAGATTCGTAATGTGTAAAATTATAACATAGTTTGACGTTTAATAGGTTTTTTCTTAACACCTGCCATTATCCAACATTTTCGCTTATCCGACGTTCGGCCGGCCCGTTTATGTCGGATAAGCGAGACTCTACTGTATAGCAAAACAATTGATAAGAATTCATAATCTATACTAATAAAAGGTAAAGCCCTCACTGACTAACTGATTGACTCACTCATTCATCACTAATTCTCCAACTTCCAGTGTAGGTGGAAGGCTGAAATTTGGCAGGCTCATTCCTTACAGCTTACTTACAAAAGTTAGGCAGGTTTCATTTCGAAATTCTACGCGTAACGGTCATAACTGGAACATACTTTCGTCTATATATACGGCTATAGCCTGCAGCTCGGTCGCCGTGTGAGGCGGAGTTGCGTCCCGCATCATCATGCCTCCCACGTAATTGAGTGCCTGCCCATATAAGGCCGTCCGTAAGCAGCTATTCAATAGACACGCTGCCGCGAAATATAGGACTGTGCTTATGTAAACGAAGATGAGATGGTCAGGGATAGAATAGTGTTTGGCACAAACTCAGCAAAAGTGCCGGGTCTTAGCTAACATTAAATAAAGCCGTGGACATCACAAGATCACACAAGCACAGCTGAGAACCTTCGATGCATGTACTCCGAGCGGCTCACATGAACTGATATTGCAGGACTGGGAAAGGTAAACCCGTGCATGCAGTGTGTGATGTCTCAGACACACTACTTCTCTGCTGCGAAGCGCGGGTATTTTGCTAGTCATTTTATATAAGTGAATTTTAGTACTGGTTGGTAGCAAATTAGGAATTTATTGAATATGCAGAATTTGCTACATTTGAGAAGCATTGTTTCAAATAACAGACTTTATCATGTAAATGCTGTTATTTAGATACTTCAGCTGAACTACAGAAAAAACTGTTTAGATTTTTTTAATGAGTAAATGTTTAACTTTACAAAAATAATGTTCATTGCATTAAATGAATGGAAACAATCACTAGGGTGATTCAGTGGGGATAGCTCAGTTCTTTTAATTGAATCAATATGTCCAGACTGTTATGTCAGTTAATCATGTGTTTTGACTCTCACTTAAAGAAGAGAAATGCTTGTTTTTAAAAGCAACAGATAGAAGGTGCATCTTGATTGCAAATTCAAATGCTTAGGCAATATGGAAATCATGCCAAAGGAGTAATATCAAAGACTGGATTAAGAGACTTTTGCAAAAATGCTTGGGATAGTCAGAAGACTGGACTCAGGGGAGCTACAGCAATTTCTAAACTAGATTTCAGAGCTTGATAGAAACCCCAGACTGCAATGAATGACAGGCTTTTTTTTGTTTAGGTATGTCTATTTTTTTTTCACAAAGAAAAAGTTTCTATTTTATGGTCACTTAAAAATTGACTAATGTATTACATTTTGTAAACAAACAATGACATTTTTAAACACTCATAAATTATTTAAGGTTTACATTTTATTCTTATGTTTTTGGTTTTAAGTCAGTCTAAATAATCATGAATGCTTAAACATATTGTATGTTTGTAGCTGTGGAGTATCAGGCAATGCAGACCAGATGGTTAAAACAAAGTTTAATTATTAGTTTGCAGTAGATTTTTGGTTCTGCCTGTGCTAGCTTAGCTATGGCTTGACATTAATATATGCGAATGTGAGTTTCTTCTTTTTATGCATTACTGCCAAAGTAAGTGACCGCTCCATCCCACCCTAACCTGAAAAAGACAAGTTGAAAATAATGGACTCAACAAAATCAGACTGTGCACTTCAGACTGTTTAGGAATGTCTATTTTTTCACCAAAGAAAATTGTCTAGTTTGTGGCCACTGGTTGTTTAATGTACAGCATTTTGCCTTAGTCAGGGGGGTTGTGTCAATGTGTATCTGCAAAATGAAAAAAGTGATAAACGCTAAACAGCAAAACGTTAATTAATTTATTAAGCATTTCAATGTATAAATAAACTGTCTATTGTTTTCTTTTTTTAGTCAGCTCTGTTGTGTTTCCCTTATTAAATTTTATTGTAACAGTTCTGGAAGCTAATTTCACTGTAATATCCAATTTTTTGCAAAAACAAAAAGCATACACCTTTTAGTCTTGTAAAGTTTCATACCAAATAAAATTTTATATAGTTTGTTGGAACACTGTTAAAGAAATAAAGCTATTTATAGTTTAAACTTATGCTTTACCAAATTCATGTCACTTTTAGAAATATCTATAAAACTATAATAAGGAGTGTGTCTCACTTTTTTCCCTTCACATTTGCTGCACCACTTTTTCTTTCTTGAAGCCAATAATTTCTAAGCTCAGCATGCATTACTGATAAGTGGATCCTTTTGAGCAATGTTAAATTGGCAAATTTAATCAATATGGTCCATCTTCTTGACTGTGAGTTTATTATTGTTAATGACATTATTTTCTTCCTATTTGGCTGGTTTCCCAGTTTACAAGATCAATGCCACTTTCTTCCTGCATAATTTGCTTTCAGACTATACCTTTTGATTAGAGTCATTCTATTTTCAGAGGATCAGGTTTCTGTGAAAAATGAATGTTTAGATATCATAGAATATTTTGTCAAGCAGAGCTTCCTATCTTTGCAATCTGAATAGAGGTTTTTGTTTAGCAAAGCTTTTCCTTGTCATTACCTGAAGTTTGCACATTTCCTTTGTAACTTATGACATACTGTGGTTATAATTTTATGACATCCTTTATATCATTTACAGACTTATCAGAGTAAAATAATTATCAAGTTTCGAAAATCTTTTAAGTACAATATAAAAGCATACTTTTAAATTCTGAGTTGATTTGTTCATGATTAAAGGAGAAAGGTCTCATAGTAGGACGGAGTAGAAGAATCTGTGCTGATATCCAGAAGATTGCGGGTTCAAATCCCCGCCACTGCCAAAAAAAGATCCTACTCTGCTGGGCCCTTGAGCAAGGCCCTTAACCTGCAATTGCTCCGGGGTGCTGTACAATGGCTGATCCTGCTCTCTGACCCCCAAGGGGTATGTGAAAACTAACAAACTCCTAATACAGGAAATTGTATAAGGCCAAATAAAGAACAAAAAAAAAAGTATCCAGTGTTAACTTTGCCTTATACTGATAATACAAAAGCACTGTGGTAATTCTCCTATATTTAGTTAATTATTTCAGAAACATGCATTTACATGCTCTTAATCAAAATACATATAATACATTTAATACTGTGTCTTCTACATTAAACATGTTACACTGTTAATGATAAACAGTATGTTGATGTGCCTTGAACCACATTCTGTAAACCCTGTGGCGGAAGGGCCAGGACCCCTTTGATACTGGGTCTGGGGAAGCAGCCATGGGATGCACACTACGTCCCCCGGAACGTGTGGTGGCAGCCCTCCTGGGATACATCGGGGCCACAGGCCTGGGACTTCAGGGCTCAGCCCTATTGGGCCCCGTGTCCACCACTAGGAGGAGCTGCACGGCTTAACAAGCCCCTGTGGGCTGGAATGCAGCCACACCCGAAAGTGCAGCCTGAATTTGGTTATCACCTGAAGCACTTCCAGGTGGGCTATAAGAAAAGCCTGCAGCCACTACTCATAGCGCCGGAGTCGGGAGGAGGATGACAAAGCTGCCTGGGAGGAGTGGAGGAAGAAGAGTGCGATTTTTGGGTGTTTTCTTTTCTGTGTGTTTTGGGGACTCTGTAGGGCCTGTGGGACACGGGGAAGACATGCCCCATGGCTGAAGAATACAAAAATAAATATTTTTGTTCATTTCACCTGTGCCTCCATTGTCAGTCTGTGTCGGGTTGGCGCCAACAGAGCACTTATTTAACAACCCAAATGCAATGTGCCACAAAGGCTGCTTTGCAAATGTCCTTGAATGAGTGTGGGTTTGACATGGAGCCGCCCACAAGTGGTTATGCTTTAATCAGTGAAAAATGTGCTGTTAGTGTAGGGTTCAGTCTGACAACAATTACAATCGCTAATGTGCACCTTTTGGCAAAATGTGGCATATACGTAACTCTTTTTTGTTTCAAGCTTTAACACTAGAATTACCAGAGCCTACAAAATAACTCGTAAATCCGTCCCACCTTAAATCGCTTCTTAAATCCCTTCACACCTCTCCGCCAGCGTCCTTTGTCCTCTAAATGTGCTGATAAAGAGAAGGTAGAAGCAGCCGGCTATTCCATCCCCCCACCAATTTAGAACGTGCACAAACTTCTCTCAGCTCATGCCTTGATTGAGTATCTGGGAGTGAAGTGGAGTTTTAGAGTGGAAATAATAGATCGTTACTTGGAACACACGCATTTCATGTCTGTTCCGTTTCTACAGTAATCTGTGTAAACACATTGTTAAAACAGAAACATTTTTTATATTCTAGTAGTAGATAACAAAATGTAGGCATAAACTATATAATGTATGAAGCCTGAAGTCCAGATATCAAAGAAACATTTTCACAAAAGGTACAAATTTAACACAACAGTTACGCTTTTATTCAAAAATATAACTGCAGAAACAAAAATCTGCCTTAACATGCGAAATTGACACCTGTTTATTATGATTGCCTGCGTGGCGCAATCGATTCTGCTGCCGACTGGGAACCAAAGGGTCACGAGTTCGAACCTACACTACTCTGTTTTGAGAAGTAAACTGCTTTTAGTCATACTAATTTAGAATAAAAGCATACATTTGATTTCAGTCTGTTACAGCCGGTGTAATTTATAATCCTTATAAAGGTTAGCTTCGTTTTTTTTTTTTTAATTCACTTTTCATTCTGTAAGTCACGTTCAGAATCAATCCATACAACCCCATCTGACACGGCTGTTTTCACATCTTACTTCATCTTTTTGTCAATATCGTGGACCATTCCCCAACTCTTTATTTTTGTCTCATCTGAGATTATTATCCTACAGTAGATAATTGTATTTTTCACTCCAGTATTTTGGCAGGCAAAATGCAGTGGGTCTTTCACAAGAAGACTCATGTAGTCCAGGACCATCCTTTTAAAGGTTTTCAAGATGTGTGACGTAAGTGCCACTGGTCTGAAGTCACAAGGTGAAGAGGCACTTGCCTTCTTTTGAAGTGTAACAATGTAGGATGTTTTCCACTGAAGTGACACTTTTTGTAGCCTAAGTGGAAGACTGAATATGTGACAGAGGACAACACAAATTGGAGCATTTTAAATTATTTATTCGCCAAAGAAACAGATATCCATTTTTTGTTTATTAAATATTTTGTAACATGGATATTTGCTCTAACCACTGCACCACTGTTTGTACCAGCAGCACAGTCAGGCATAAGTCACAAGTACATTTGTGCTACTGTTTCAGTAACTAGTACTGACTGCATTAGGATCTGTTTGCCGACAGGAGTGGCTGTTGGAAGTGTGAAAGTTGAAAGTACTGATTACAAAATATACAAGCTTAAATAATGTCAGTCAAGCTGAAACTGAAACTGTAAATTAATCCATATTAGAAGATGTACAGGATGCTTCTGAAGGATATTTTATCTTTTTTTGAATATGTGACATGCAAAATGAAATTGTTTAGGGTAGGGTGGATTTAATTATTGTATTTTTTTCACTCTGTAACATATTAACAGTATCTATGACCTTAAATTTGTTTGAGGAAATAAACAACCTTTTTTGAAATTTATTTTAGAAATCTAGTGCATCAGTTTTTTGGTGGGGCAGGTCCCTGGCCACTCTTTATACCCCACCCATGTTATTCCTATCCATTTCCTGACATCTTCTCTCCATTCTGTTTGTTGACCAGACAATGCCAAGAGAAAAGAAGACAGAAAACGCATATAACATCCAAAACATGCAACCTAGTACTAAATATCTTCTACATTATTTCATCATATCTAAGTCGTGGCTCTGTGGCTAGGGATCTATGCTGGAAATCAGCAAGTTGCCGGTTCGAGTCCTGTAAATGCCAGAAGTGACTCTACTCCATTGGGCCTTTGAACAAGACCCTTATCCTGCAATTGCTTTGTCCTGGGTATAATATTAATCTCCATCCAGTCCTACAAGCAGGTCCTCATAATTTACACGGAAAATGCAGTGGTTGGTGGCAGGATTGGCACTCCAGCCATCATTACAAAACCTCACACTGATCCAGAGTGATGCTGATGTGTCACCTGCTGCATTTGGTCTCAATATAGGTGGTTCATCGTGTGGTGGGTGAGGCATGCACTATTAGTGCATGCTCCCATCCTAAGTATTTAAATAATGCAAAAGCTCTTCTAAAAACATTGGGACATGTTTGATGCTTAGGAGGACTAAATTGTTAGTTTGAAATATTAAAAGTTAAAATTAAAAGAAGTAATCCACAGGTTGGTTTGTGTTAAAATACACATTGACAGATCTTAAACATAATGGAAGTTGGCCAAAAGATTTTTCTCTTCTGCAAGCCTAACCATAAAAATGGGATCTAAATTGCTTTGCCTCTCAACCCCTCAGCTCACCTCATATTTTGTTTGTCACTGTTTGTATTGTCACCTGTAACCATGCAGTTTTTTTCTGTTAGCTAGCTTTCTCCAGCAGCAGTGTCCCCCATCATCAACAAGGCTGAAGATACAGCCATGGTGGACTTTTAGGTTACCCTATTAAGTAACTGAAGCAGTCAAGTCAAAGCATTTTGTCACATGTGCTTTTGGTGAAAGGAAATACTGTGTAATCAGTAAGAATTCCACTGTACTCTGTGCACATACCAATAATGACCCCCTAAACCTATAAATATGTTTAAATTTATAGTCTTGAAAGTAAAGATTATATCTGAACACATAAACATAATAGAGTATCATAACACAGGGGAATGCTAAACAAGTTGGCAGTAAGTGTATCCGTGAAGATATGTTCATTATTTAGAAGTAGAATGCAAGGACTGTAAATGAAGTCACTTCTCATGAATTATTTATACGGTACATTGCACTGTAGTGTATTCGCACTTTTATCAGAGAGTGAAGGAGAAAGAAATGTGAATATAGCCATTTTTCCAGTTGTTGGTACAGACGCACTAAATTGTGAAAATTTAAATTCAGTTGACTCTGTGGTTGGTTTTGCCGTTGAGCTTAACTTACTATAAGACACCTAGTGTAATTTATATAATATGGGAACAGGATATAGTATCCAGGAAGAGTATCCAGATGCTGTTTTACTGCTTTAACCGATGGTTGTGTAAATCACTAACTTACTTTAAAAAAAGTGATTTAATGTTAAATGGAATTCATTTTATATTGTGATAAGCAATAAGCAGATAGGTAAGGTAACTAAAATGTAACAAGCAGACAGTGTGGCGTACTGGTTGTGGCTTAAATCTCGCAACTGACACTGTGTAACCATGAACAAGGCACTTCACCTGCCTGTGCTCCAAATGGAAAAACAAAAGAAAATGGACCAATTGTGTCTCAAATGATGGAAGTCACCTTGGATAAATGTACCAGCTAAATAATAATAATAACTTTTGAATCAGAACGAAGGACAAGAGATTTACTGGTGTTTCACTGTTACATTACTTATGTTCTTGAGATAACTCTATATATGTTGTCACACATATGTGAAAGGGGGCAGCCAACAGGCCCGATGCAGCATGAAAACAACAACGGATGGGGTTTGACACAAAATGCTAATGCCTCTCTCTCTTATTTGACAGGAAAAAAGAAGAACAGTGAAACCCTTACCTTCTGGAATTCGGTGAAAAACACACGCACTCCCAAACTATAATCCTCTTCCAGGATCCGAAGCTCTGAAACCCTTAGACAACCTCACTTCTGTCTTCCCACTGTGTCCTCATCTGTGGTTAATCACTTCAATTACCTATGTCACTTCCTGTCCGCCCGTTATAAAAGTCCCCCTGTTCCATTCACCTACAGTATGTCTCTGGTGTATTCTGTGATGTAACGTGTCTCACTGCACTTCTGGACTCAGCAGCAATCTGCTGGTGTCCCAAACCTTTATGCGTGTTTTCTGTTTCTTGTGTCTTCACAATGTACTGTATGTATAATTTTTATGTGATAAAGTTTGATTTGATTTACTTTGCAAAATATTCTTGTAATTAATCTGGGCCATGACTTCATTATTGCAGTTCTGCATGAAAACATGACATTAAATGTATTTTTTCACTACAGACTACATAGGGATAGTAACATTAAAAAATACCATTATTAAGGGTAGTATGCCTTTAACAAAAGTTTTGTGTTATGTAGCAATAGGCACAAAAATATATGCACTACAGCAAAAGCCTTATGCCAAAGGGGTTTCAAGTGAATTGTTATTTATCCCTCTGACTTGATCTTAAATATTTTGCGCTTTATAGGACAGATGGTACCAATGCCATGTGTAACCAACATTGGGCACTAAAGGACCAATACAGAGCTGCACAAGCCTTTAACTTAAATAAGCAAGGGCATGCAAGGTCTGTCATTGTGTTCCAAGTTGAGTAAGATACTAGGGAGCCAGTTTTGAGACCAATTACAATATATTTCAACTTCAAATTACAGCATCTTGGGTTGCCAGGGAAAGCTCTCATTTTACTTGCCTAGACCATTGATACTATGTCCAGAACCCTGAAAGGGAGTTTTGAAGGCTTACTTTTTAAAGCACTCAGCCAGGAACTACAGAGGTAGGTTTGGAGTTATCAGGGGGGTAACTGAAATGTTCTCACAATATAAGAGGAAACATCACCAATGTCATTTTAGAGGAAGGAGAGGGGTATTTTTAAGGGCTGCTAACGTGTGTTCTGTGTATGGGAAAGTGTGCCAGCCAGAAAGGTCAGGAACAGAAAGGGACACCACTGTTTAAGCACATCCACAGAGACATACGTGTTGGTATTTTATGTTATTGTGTTGATGCTCATTTGTAAATTACTTAAACTTGTTGATGTTTTGTGTTAGAATAAACCACCTTGATCTTCCTAATATTTTTCTACATTCAGGGTCTACACTAGCACCTCTATAGTTTTACTGGTTAACACTGAAAACCTGTTCATACTGATTAATGTTATTGTTGTTCACAATCCATCGGCATAACTGGAATTTTGTCAACATGTTCAGCTCACCCAAAAGAGGTCTCAGCTGACATAATAGTCACAAATTCATCAAACCCATTGCCTTTTATTTCCAGAGTCCATCACAAATGCACCTGTTCATATTTCTGAATTCGCTCACTATATTAAACACAATTACTTTAACACATATGTAATATTTAACATATACTGTATCATTGTGTCATAAAAATAAACCTGATATTTTTCCCATTCCCTTTGTCCAGCCCTTGCATTTTCATCTGCTTTCATATTAGTCATTTGATTAGGCACAGAATGTTCCCTCCAGTGCTGTACATTTTCCAACATTCCCTGCATAAGAAAAGCATTCTGTGCTGCAGTCACTCAATAAATACCATCCAATGCCATTTCACTGCCTTTGAAGCTGCTACGCCCCTTTTATACTACAGACCGACCCACCGTTGGCACGTCACGCTTGAAATATCAGCTTTCTTTTTGACCCTTTCTCAGCACTTTTCACCCTCATTCTGGCAATGTAGGCAGTAACTGACAGCAAATTAACTAGAAGAAAGAGTTTTTTCTTTACAATTGCTAATGTTATATACTGTACTATCAGCTCATTACAGCATGCAACTGCAACCAGTACCATTTCTTACCAACAATTACATATTTATTACAATTATCATAGGCAATGCAATATAAATAACTAAATGTTACAGACTGAATGTTGCAGCCCTCACATTTTTCAGAAAAAAAGATGGTATAATACCATTACATCATAACATTTAGTGATTTTACACACTCTGAGCCACACTTTTTTATCTGTCTTTCTTCTGTTTGCTATTTTTTTTTTCCTTGTTTAATAGTTTGCTTACATTCGCCAATATCACCTGTGGTGCTTTCTACAGTGCATTCTTGTATTCCAAACTGTTTTTTTTTTTTACTTGACCTTCATTTGTTATGTTCAAATTTTTGTATCTTTCATGCACTTATTTAATACAAACTATTATTTTGCTTCTAATTTACAAGGTTATTTTCATTTTTATTTTGTTCTCAGGTATTTTCAGAATGCTACAATATTTTAGTTTTCTCAACCTTTTCCAGTTTCTCATTTTATGAGCTTCTCTTTGTATTTTCTTCAGTCAAGCTAACAAAAGCTAACAAAACAAATGAGGATTCCATTTAATTTGTTTAGAGCACTTTCTATTAACAACTACAGAAATCTATATACATTTTCAACTAAGATATACTGTTGTTAAAATAAAAACAAAATGATATTTAGTAAAAACTAAGAAATTATATGGTATGAATGTTCACATTTATAATCATTCTTTTTTTAAGATGGTAATTAAAGCTCCTCATAATAACCATAATAATATAACTCAATGGTAACATACTGTAATATAACAGGATCTTTCTACACAATTACTGACTCTCTTCAAAAAAATCCAGCACCCTTTATAATGGCTATTAATAAAAATGTACTCCTTATATGCCTTCAATTTTCCCTCATCTTTTCTCACACATATAGTGGCCTGCTCTAATGTCGTCTTCATGAAAAAATGGGTAGCTTTGCCAAATTAACAAAATCTTACTTGCCAAGTTACAATTTATATCTCTGTTTACTTACTCAGAAAGGGAGATGACTGATTTGGTCTCGTCCGATGCGAGAGATGGACGTCTGAAATGGAGCTCCGCTAGCAGTGGTGTTATTTTTCATATTATTTGCTTATTATCCTGAGATATCCTGTATCTATTCAACCCAATGAGACTGTTACAGTATATATGTAAGCATATACAGTATAAACATGGCCTGCAAGAAAGGGGGTCCGAAAGAATCGAAAACTAAAGCTGCACCCAAGCTAAGATCAGCAAGCCCTAGCTCAAGATACGGCCTTTCAGAGAGAGACCTGGATCAGCTGGGCGAAAGTACAGACTCTTCGGGACCAAGGTCCACCACATCGTCGCCGGCTGAGATTGAAAAGGGGAGTGAATGTACGATCGTGAGTGCAGATCTCAATAGCTCGCTGATCGGAGAAGAACACCTGAAACTGGAAAAGGCCTTACACTCCGCGATCTCAATTACTCCACGCGAGCCGGGGATAGCGGGGACACCGGCTACAGTAGAACCTGATGCTTCACCTACGGTACAAGAAAGCACAATTGAAATGTCTAAACTAGAGGTGATGCTCGCTGAGCTTATACAAGATATAAAGAAAACCGAGAAGGCAAATGAGAAAGCAAGGGCAAAGGCACATGAGAGACTGGGACAGGAATTGAAACAGGAATGGCAACAAGCAAACGAAACGCAGCGGCAGGAGTTGAAACAAGCAAACGAAACGCAATGGCTGATGCTGCAACAGGCAATGGAAAGGCTGCGACAAGAAATGCAAGTGGAGATGCGACAGTTGCTGGGTAAAATTGAAACGCTTACTGATCAATTGGAGGATCTCAAGGAGACATTCACGACTAGGATTGAATTAGCTGAAAATTTAGCTACCAGTGCTGAAGAAAAAGCAGAAAATGTCAGCTCCGAATGCAAAAAACTCGGAGACAGACTGGCTGCTTTGGAAGATGGAAGTAGAAGGTATAATGTCAGAATTAAAGGTCTGCCTGAGAATCGAGAAAGTTCAAACCCTGTGAAATTCGCAGCCGAAACTTTTTTCTAAAATAATAGGGATGACTTTAAAACAGAATCTAAGATTGCAGCGGCTTACCGAGTATGCGGATCAAACACCGTTAGACCCAGACCCAGATCTTTTATAGTTCATTTTGAACGATTATCATTTAAGCTAGAGGTGATGGCACTCCTCAGAAACAAGGAAGATATTATATATGAAAATAAACCACATTCGTATCTTCCTAGACTTCTCTCCAGCAACAGCTACTAAGCACAGCCTTCTACAACATTAAACCGCGATTACGCAAGCCAGCGTCAAATACAGCCTCTTGTATCCGGCAAAACTGAAAGTGGAATGGCAGGGTCAATTCTATGTCTTCGCTAGCAAGGAAGAAGCAGAAAAGGAACTAAGAAAGCTGATCCCGGGACTATTCTGATACATAATAGTGAGTCATGGCGGTTAATGATAAAGCAAGGATTAATAATCTACTGTCTGATCTGTTCGTTTTAAAATATGGGTTTTTATCAGCATATATTCTCATTATTACTTAGTATCTATCTATCTATTACTAGGGCACTATCTGTTTTATTGTGCTTAATTACTTTTTCTTTTTTCTAATTATTTCATCTCTACCCTAAATGAGACTGTTCAATATCATACCCTTGGTTTATTGTCATTGTTATTACTGCATTAAGACTTGTTATGCTTATTCTGGACACATTTTAACACCATCACCGGGTTTATTATCTGGGTGTATCATCTTAATGCACTAAAATTGCTGAAGACTATATATATATTTTAAGTGCAAAATTCTTTTTTTTTTTTTCTTTTTTAAAGACTATATTGGTAACAGATATCTCTATCTTTTAACCCTAAAGCGCCGCTGCATGGGGCTTGTTTTGCTTTGGACGTGCTCTGTCTCTGGGTATGTCAGAGGACTGGGACTGTGTGAAGTGGGTTTTAGCCTCACTTGGGGAGGCAAAAGGGAGGGTGGGGGTTAAGGGGAGAGAAAGAGAGCAGGCTTGATCTATACCTAATCTATCCTCTCAATCTTTATAATTATAACTATCAACGTAATAATAAGCTGCATGGCAACAACTCTTGGGGAAATAGGAAATTAAGACCTAAACTATCTCACTTCCAGTTAAGACTATAAAATGACATCAAAAACTCAGAATCAGTGTCTCCATGATGGGACAGTTAACTCGTAAGCTGGAATGTTAAAGGCCTGAATCACCAATTAAAGAGAAAGAAAGTACTTTCTCACCTAACAGGTCTAAATGCTAAAATAGTATTTTTACAGGAAACCCACTTACTAAGCAAGGATCAGTTCCGGCTGCAAAAAGACTGGACTGGCCAAATGTTCCATTCTAGTTTTACAAAGAAAACTAGAGGGTGGGAATTCTCATACATAGAACAGTACCATTTGTAGCATCAGATGTAGTATTGGATCCTGAAGGGAGATATGTAATGGTCATGGGAGACTTATCTAACTGTAAAATGATTTTGATAAATGTTTATGCACCTAATGTTGATGATAAGGAATTTATACAAAATTTATTTGCATCCATTCCCAATCTGAACACTCATAAAGTTATAATGGCTGGGGACTTTAATTGTGTTTAAAATCCACTTTTAGATAGGACTTCCTCCACAGGGGGAACGGCAACTAACACCAAAGATAATTACAAAGTTTATAACTGATCACAACTTATCAGATCCCTGGAGGTTTTTAAACCCAAATTCAAGAACATATTCTTTCTACTCACCAGTACATCATTGCTACTCAAGGATTGATTACTTCTTTATAGACAATAACTTCTTGCCTAAGATTAAATCTTGTAAATACGATGCTATTGTTATTTCTGACCATGCACCTATGATCTTGGAGCTGAAATTACTAAGCCCCATACACTCACCCGCAGATGGCGCCGTCAACCCGCTTCTATTAGCTGACGAGAATTGTACTGAATTTATATCCAAACAAATCAAATTCTTTCTAGAGACAAATACATCCCTCGAGATCTCTGCAGGAATACTCTGGGAAACTCTTAAGGCCTTCTTAAGAGGACAGATTATCTCATATCTTTCCCACAGAAATAAATCCGAAGCCAAGAAAGTAGCAGAGATAAAAGCGAAATTACTAAAATAGATGAAGAACATGCCAGACTACCAAGCAGACTCTACATAGGAGGAGGCAGGCTCTACATTCAGAATTAAACCTCTTGACAACTAAAGAAACTGAACAACTAATTTACAAATCCAGACATCATTATTATGAACATGGAGAAAAGCTAATAAGCTTTTAGCTCAACAAATTCACAAGCAAGTGCGCAACGCAATCTCGGTAATCACCAACACGAATGGAGATAAAATCATCGAACACAAAAATATAATGCACACTTTCAGAGACTACTATAAATCCCTATATACTACTGAGTTTAAAGAAGACAATACACAATCTAATGCATTTCTGGATACATTACAGATACCACAAATAGACGCTTTTAGTGTGGAGGAACTTGATAAACCTCTGGCATTATCAGAATTACTAGATGCTATAAAGTCACTCCAAGGTGGAAAGCAGCAGGCCCTGATGGCTACCCTGCAGAGTTTTACAAGAAATTCTCCGCTCAGCTAGCTCCCTCCTATTAGCAACATTTACAGAAGCCAGAGATAACCAATCTCTTCCACAAACCTTTCGCCAAGTACTAATCACTGTCTTTCCAAAACAAAATAAGGACTTATTACAATGTGCATCATACAGACCAATTTCACTTCTGAATAACGACGTTAAAATACTCTCTAAAATCATAGCTAGAAGGATGGAGAAAGTGCTCCCTCGTAATATCACAAGACCAAACTGGATTTATTAGGGGCCGACACTTATCTTCAAATCTTGACGCCTGTTTAATGTAATATACTCACCAACTAAATCAAACACCCCAGAAATATTATTATCATTGGATGCAGAAAAAGCATTCACATGATTGAATGGAAATACCTTTTTACTACATTGGAGAAGTTTGGGTTTGGCCCGAACATTTGTGCATGGATTAAATTACTGTATACTAACCCAGAAGCTTCAGTTTGCATCAATAACATTTGCTCAGACTACTTTAAACTAGAACGTGGCACTAGACAAGGATGCCCTTGTCACCGCTGCTGTTTGCATTGCCATTGAACCACTGGCAATACATTGTCGAAATACTGATCAGATAAAGGGGATTAGCAGAGAAGGACTGGAACAGAAAATCTCATTATATGCAGATGATATGGTACTGTATATATCGGACCCAGAAAATTCTGTGCCTGCAGTCTTAGCAGCACTCACAGAATTTCAAAAGATCTCTGGTCTCAGAATTAATCTGAATAAAAGTGTACTCTTTCCAGTGAATTCTCAAGCATATAATATTAGATTAGACACCCTACCTTTTATCATTGCAGAACAGTTTAAATACCTAGGGTAAACATCACAAGTAAACATAAAGCTCTATATCAACAAAATTTCACGTCTGCATGGAAAAAATTAAACAAGACTTGCATAGATGGTCAACCCTTCATCTCACACTAGCTGGAAGAATTAACACTGTTAAGATGAATATTCTTCCTAAGCTCCTTTTTATTTCAAAACATCCAATATACATTAATAAATCATTCTTTAAGCAATTAGATTCAACAATAACCTCATTTATTTGGAATTCAAAACATCCACGCATCAAAAGAGCGACCCTACAAAGACAAAAGGCAGAAGGCGGCATGGCTCTACCTAACTTCCAGTTTTATTACTGGGCAGCAAATATACAGGCGATAAGAACCTGGACACAAATAGAAGAACATACACAGGCTTGGACCGCAATAGAAGTAAAATCCTGCAGTACTTCTTTGTATTCCTTGCTCTGTGCTCCAATAAACACACGTTATCGGCAATACACTAATAACCCAATTGTGCTCCACTCACTTAGAATCTGGAACCAATGTAGAAAGCATTTTAAGACGGAGAAGCTTCTATCTGTGGCACCTCTGCAAGAGAACCACCTCTTTCAACCTTCACAAACATATGCAGATTTTAATATCTGGAAAAAAATTTGGAATTAACTTGCTTAGAGATCTTTATATCGACAACGTCTTTGCATCCTATGAACAATTACATTCCAAATTTAACATTCCAGCTACACATTTCTTTCACTATCTTCAAATCAGGAACTTTGTTAAACAGAACCTTCCAGATTTTCCTCATCTTGCACCCTCATCCATGCTGGAAAAATATTGCTCAATCTCAAGGACTTAGACTCCATCTCTACAATATATAAAATCATTTTACAATCCCTCCCTTTCAAAGATCCAAGAGGACACTGGAAAAAGATCTCTCAATTAATATATCAGAAAAGGAGTGGAAAGTAGAAATGCAGAGAATTCACAAAAGCATACAATTATACAACTCAAAATTATATATCGAGCACATCTGTCTCGACTAAAACTCTCCAAAATGTTTCCAGGGCATGATCTAACCTGCGAACGCTGCAACCAAGTCCCAGCCTCACTGGGTCACATGTTTTGGGCCTGCACCAAATTAACATTATTCTGGACAAAATTTTTAATTACCTTTCAGACAGCCTTGGACTCACAATCCCTCCTAACCCATTAACAGCTGTGTTTGGGGTTCTTCCAGAGGGGCTTAAAGTGAAGAAAGACAAACAAATTGTGATTGCATTCACTACACTTTTGGCACGCAGACTGATTCTGATAAACTGGAAGAACCCAAACTCTCCTCTTTAAGTCAGTGGGAAACTGATGTGTTATATTATTTGAAATTGGAAAAATCAAATACTCAGTTAGAGGATCTGTACAGACTTTTTCAAAACATGGCAGGATCTAATCAGTAATATTTTAAAATAAGTTCATAAAGCACAGAGAATTTATTAATTTAGGTATGTTTACAAGCCTTAAATTTTACGCTTTGGCTTGCTCTCTCTCTCAGGGTGGGGATCGATCTGTTCTTAACTCATTTTTTTTTGTAAAAACCTGATTGCTTTGTATGGATTGCAATAAAATTAATAAAAAAAAAGAAAGGGAGATGACTTTCTGTAGAACTTTAGTTGCCTTTTGTTTATCTTATATTATTTTACAAAGTTACTTTGTAACTCCCTTGTTGGCTACACCTATGATGTACCACCAACATCCAAATGCTTTTGTTGCTTCTTTGTAAAATAAGCAAACAATGATCTCCCAGAGTTAAACCAAAACTAACTGTTTCTAATGCAAGCATGCTACTTGTTCTAATATGTAATCAATTATACTAATTTTCCTCTCATGCCTGTTAACATTGCTAGATACTATAGTTGACTATTTTTTTCATATAAAAGGTATCACACACATGCGCATGGGAGGCCGCTAAAGATTCTAATAAACTCTGTACAGTCTGATATGTTATAGTGAATTCTGAATTCCAAAATGTGTCTTGCAATAACATCATGATTATTTTAAATAATGTGTGTTTTACTTACTGTCTTTTTAGACCAGGTTTATTTTTTGGGGACACATTATATGACAAATCTTTCAAGATTGATTGAATCTAGTGTATATGGAAGCCCTGATCTAAGGAAGGGCTTTTACAACAGCCTTATTTCACAATGATTTGTTAAAAAAATTGCTTCTTTGCTGCAAGTAATGGCATCCACTTTTTTGCTCTTGCTTCTAGCAACAGATGGATGAGATTTGCACATTGCTATTAAAAACACCAAAAAATATTTTTTTTTAGCTTGAACTATGTTATTTAGCACAGACTTTTTAACATGGGCAAAGAGATGGATCTGAGCTACACCTGGATTAATTTGTAAGAATGTGTGTGCGAACCTGTGTTAGGATTGAATACTGGAAATGTGGCACTAATCACTCTCAACTACCCAAACACGTTTATTATTATATTTATTTCAAATTAAATTCATCCACTCTTCAGCCATTTATGATTATGAAAACTGGGCAGAAGGTAGGAATCAGCCCAAGACAAAGTGCCAATTCATAGCAGGTTACGATTAACAACCACACTTGACACATTTGGTTTTGCCAGTTAGGTTCTGCCTTAAGCCTGTTTGTTTCTTGCCTTTACTATGATGCCAGGATAGGCACTAGCTCCACATAAGCCAGAACTAGATAAGTGGACTGGAAAACAAATAAGACAGAATTGGTATAACCTACACCTTTTTAGAATGTTTGATTGGAAAAAAGAACATGTAAAGTGGAGGCATGGAAGGTTTTCAGAACAGAACAAACCTAGGGCTCTGGAGAAATGTGCAGAAGTGCAACAATGCTGCCATCATTTGCAAATTGATAAAAGCTTTTGATTCATTTAGATTCTTTATTACTGTATATCTTCAAATTTTGAATGTAATTTGTCGCAAAGACTTTGATTTAAGCTTCCGTAGCTTTTGATAACCATGATGTATTTTACATGTTACGCTAATATCCAATAGTATTATCTAATTTAAACTGTAATTGTGTTTGTAAAATTATATCCAGTAGCCTTTAATGACATAGCTTACAGTTGTTCTCGAAAGTTTGTGAACCCTTTAGAATTTTCTATATTTCTGAATAAATATGACCTAAAACATCATCAGATTTTCACTCAAGTCCTAAAAGTAGATAAAGAGAAACCAGTTAAACAAATGAGACAAAAATATTATACTTGGTCATTTATTTATTAAGGAAAATGATTGAATATTACATATTTGTGAGTGGCAAAAGTATGTGAACCTTTGCTTTCAGTATCTGGTGTGACCCCTCTTTGCAGCAATAACTGCAACTAAACGTTTCTGGTAATTTTTTATCATTCCTGCAAACCAGCTTGGAGGAATTTTAGCCCATTCCTCCTTACAGAACAGCTTCAACTCTGGGATGTTGGTGGGTTTCCTCATATGAATTGCTTGCTTCAGGTCCTTCCACAACATTTTGATTGGATTAAGGTCAGGACTTTGACTTGGCCATTCCAAAACATTAACTTTATTCTTCTTTAACCATTCTTTGGTAGAACGACTTGTGTGCTTAGGGTCATTGTCTTGCTGCATGACCCACCTTCTCTTGAGATTCAGTTCATGGACAGATGTCCTGACATTTTCCTTTAGAATTCTCTGATATAATTCAGAATTCATTGTTCCATCAATGAAGGCAAGCTGTCTTGGCCCAGATGCAGCAAAACAGGCCCAAACCATGACACTACCACCACCATGTTTCACAGATGAGATAAGGTTCTTATGCTGGAATGCAGTGTTTTTCTTTCTCCAAATATTTTTCATATAAACCAAAAAGTTCTGTTTTGGTCTCATCCGTCCACAAAACATTCTTCCAATAGCCTTCTGGTTTGTCCATGTGATCTTTAGCAAACTGCAGATGAGAGCAATTGTTTTTTTTTGGAAAGCAGTGGCTTTCTTCTTGCAACCCTGCCTTGTACACCATGTTGTTCAGTGTTTTCCTGATGGTGGACTCATGAACATAAACATGCCAATGTGAAAGAGGCCTTCAGTTGCTTAGAAGTTACCCTGGGGTCCTTTGTGACCTGGCCGACTATTACACGCCTTGCTCTTGGAGTGATCTTTGTTGGTCGACCACTCCTGGGGAGGGTAACAATGGTCTTGAATTTTCTCCATTTGTACACAATCTGTCTGACTGTGGATTGGTGGAGTCCAATCTCTTTAGAGATGGTTTTGTAACTTTTCCAGCCTGATGAGCATCAACAACTCTTTTTCTGAGGTCCTCAGAAATCTCCTTTGTTCATGCCATGATACACTTCCACAAGCATGTGTTGTGAACAGCAGACTTTGATAGATCCCTGTTCTTTAAATAACACAGGGTGTCCACCTACACCTGATTGTCATCCCATTGATTGAAAACACCTGACTCTAATTTCACCTTCAAACAAACTGCTAATCCTAGAGGTTCACATACTTTTGCCACTGACAAATATGTAATTTTCGATCATTTTCCTCAATAAATACTGTAAATGATTAAGTATAATATTTTTGTCTCATTTGTTTAACTGGTTTCTCTTTATCTACTTTTAGGACTTGAGTGAAAATCTGATGATGATTTAGGAAATATTTATGCAGAAATATGGAAAATTCTAAAAGGTTCACAAACTTTCAAGCACAATTGTATTACTATTTCTTTTTATAGTTTATAACTGTAATTGATTTTATAAGCATCCTTATATTAATCAGAGTGCAATTGGGTGGTTCACAGCTAGTTGAAGGATCAGCCTCAAGGATCATGAACCCAGAGATATCCAACATCCTAGCCAGAGAATCAGGCTTAAACAACTGCAGTGTCATCCTTAAGTACCATTCCATCAGCCGCCGTGACTGCGACTCTCTGAGGAACAATTTCGGATGTGTGTAATGCTTCGACTCCTCTGTAAGCAGGACATGGGTCATTAGACCATAGATGGTGTGTCACTTGCTCACAGATTCCTCTAACAAACACCTCCCTATCTACCCTCAGAGCCCTCGCAGCCATCCTTCTCAGTTCCCGGTACAGACCGGATTTGCCATCAACCTGTGTGCTGCGACTCCTTTCGATGATATCCAGAGTGCCCTGTGAAATGAAATATCTTCTGCTGGGAACACCAGTAACACCTACATAACCCTCAGCAATCTTCAGAGTCTTGTCATGGAAGGTCTCCCTCATCACATTAGGATCGGCAGTCGCACCCAAGTCTGCAAGTTCCTGACACAAGCTGCTTTCAGACTCATCAGAAACAGCCTGATCTTGGTGTGGCCAGGTCCAGCATCAATTTTCTAGTGAGTGGTAGCCTACTGGATCTAAGTTGGATCTTCAGAGTAGCAACAACAAGTCTGTGGTCAGAATTCACAAACTAAGCACTTCTGTAGACCCTGTAGTTTTGTAAGAGCCTCTAGTGTCTGCCCACAAGGATGTGATCGATCTCCTTCACCGCACCACCACTATTGGAGTACCAAGTTCAGCGATGCAGTTCAGGACACTGGAATCAGGATCCAGCGATCTTCAGCCTCTTTCACCATGGTCACCAGACCCATGGGGACTGGCACAATCCTCATAGCCAGCCCTGTCAGTGCCAGTGGTTGCACTGAAGTCACCCATGACCAGAGTCGTGTCACTCCACAGGCACCCATCAACCACCAAGCGAAGTTTCAAATAAAACATCTCCCTCACTGAGACATCACTCACCGTGGTCGTAGCATACACTGAGACAACAGATAAGGCACCCAGTGAGTGCCGTAATCTGAGTCTCATATTACGCTCATTGAAACGATAGACATTGGACACCATCAGAAGGATGGATCAACACAGCAACAGCTACTCCAAGAGTATAACAGCCATCAGAGCAACCAGACCAATAAAAGGTGTACCAAACTACAGAGATCTGGCCAGTCTCAGGTCTGCGTACCTCAGAGAGTGCCGCCACTGAAATTCAGAGTTTACAAAGCTCCTCCAGCAGCAGAGGCAGATGATCATCATGCCGGAGAGACAAGATGTTCCATGCGCCTATCCAGATGAGCCGCCTCAAATTGGGACCCGAGTACTGCTGTGTAGCAGGTGATACCTCCATAAATTATTTATGAAAATATGCAGAACATATGATTTCAGCTTGAGGCCAAAGAGAGGAACCGGTCAAGGAAGGTGAACCCTGTATTTTACTGAACAAATTCATGAATGTAAGGGATTGAAACTGTGAAATGTGGAGACCACTAGGTACTATGTTTCAAAATATTAACTATAGTAAAAACAGAGTTAAAATAAAACCTAATACTTTAATGCTAGAGTTATGTTTCTGAATTGCCTGTAGCACCCTTGCTGTTTCTCTTTTCTGCATTAGTTTGTCTGATCACTGGCTAAACTGTGACATTAAACTGTATAGATGTAATTTACTCCACATCACATATAGAATATTTTAGTAACTGAGAGTGAATTGAGAATGGCACATTTCAAGCATTAAACTGGAAAATAAGAAATGACCACCATGCAGCTCAGGTAAACATCAGGTGAAAATTAGAAATTCCACTACCTAGGCTAGGAATCATACGTCCAAGCCACCATTCTGAACAACATTAAAATATCTGTACTAGGTAACATAATTTAACACTAAATGTATAAAGTCAGTTTGATTAATTACATATTCTTTTACACACATTACTGGGATAAAGTCAGCAAATATGTAATATCTTTATGAAATGACTTAATACTCTAATGGTACTCCCTCTTGCGAATTTTGGGAATGACATCAGGGTTGAGTCAGCAGCAGGAATAAGCTGGTGTTCCTTTATTTAAATAAACCTCTTCAGTGCTAGCTCTCAGGAAAGCCTATACCTGTAAATGAAGTGAACCTGTCGCAATCACATTATTACTGGTCTATTGTGTCTAACTGAACAGTCCTTTTAAGGTTAGTGCGCTACCTAAAAGAGCAATGAAATGAGCAAGAATCCATTGGCAAATGATAAACAGTGCTATAATTATTTTTCAGAATAACAAAATCATTATGGAAAAATAACATTAGTTTTGTTATTTTTTTTCTTTGATTGGCAGTAATAGCTTCTGTAGGTTAGGGCAATCAATTTTGGAAGGTACAGTATGTCCAAAAATGTGCCATTGAAAAATAAATACGGATTACAAACACTTGCAGATGGGAACCATAGTTATCAAGAGTACCCCTTTTTGGGTTCTTTGGGGATGCTAGGTATAGATGCTGGGATCTGTCAGATAAAAGTTTTGCCTGAACCAGAAGTGGTTGATACACCAGACAAGGTATACCTCTTAGGTATGTGCTTACTTGTAACATAATCCAAGTATCTCTACCAATGCAGACTTCAGTCTCTTCTGTTGTCACTTTAGTGTTATATTGTCTCTCTGAAGGACATCTGATTAGCCAGCATCAAATAAAGATGTATGCCTCCTGGAAGTAGATTTGGTGAATCCAAAAACAACCATGACAGACAATATAGTGGCCCAGACAGTCATAACACAGTTGATTCTGTTCATTGGTCTGACAGTAAATCCAATGCATACAGCTTTGAAGAACATCTCATTAATGTAAAGTACAGTACCTAACAAAATACACTATACTGCAGAAAAATACACAGAATAAAACAGTAACCATATTTTTCCAGTACAGTTAATAAGTTCATAAGTCATTGTTCTGTTTTATGGTGGCCAGAAAATCAGCGTACATTTAGCTTTCATAAAATATTCCACTCCGGTGGCTTCTGGTTTCCATCAGATAAAGATGTCAGAGGGGAGTTATTTTATCATTGTAAGCCACTATCTCTATCTTTATGCAAAGCTGACCCCTTCAGGTTACTCTGGAGAGTTTTATCCCTGTTTGATGTACCTGATGCATGTGTCAAGTCACTGCATTGTTTAAAGATTAAAATAAAGTATATATGTTAACTGATGTTTTGGATTTGTTTTTGTTATAAGAGCAGTTACAAATGTCATCATTTACTTCAAAGAAAAAAAAAGTCTTGATCACATTGAGTGCAACACATGCAACAACTCTAAACAGAATGCTAATGGACTGTAGGGCATACTCAGTCACATGCAGTACCTATAAATTTAAAGATATTAATTAAACTATCCTGCATGTTTTTTTTTATTTGTAAGAAAAACAAATGACTACCTGGAAAAAAAAGTAATCTGCAAACTTCACATGTACAATATCCACTTTAAAGTATCTGTGAGGCAGCAGCTCTAAGTACTGCACAAGCATGACACACTTCATTAACATGTTTAACAAAGCTGTAAATTCCAGCAACCTGGCAATCCTACACCTTGATACACAATATTGCAAGCATTGTCATTTACCATGCCACCATGAGGAATACTCTCTCATCAGTATTTGATTTCTGCTCTGTGCAACTTGTCAGGCATGCACACCACAGGGCTCACCCCAAGTAAGTAATACCGCTAACAGACTTCTCTCCTTCTTCCATCACAGCCTGGAGAAACCGCCCATTGAGGGCACCAAATTGAAAGAGGCCCTGCCACTACCAGTACACGGCATATAAAAGCAGAGCAGCCACAGAAGATATAGTCACATTATGATGTGGACCTGGCTAGCGCTAACTGAAGACTGTTTTTCTTCCTTGACTGTCCAAAAAAAATATCTATTAGTTTGTTAAAATTCTGCATAGTGAAGTCCTTAACTTTCTGTTATTTTCTATTTTGACTGAATTAAAAGGGGGTTTGTTGCCGAGCTGCCATCACAAGTATCCTTTTTTGTCCTGCAATCATGTTATTTCCCACTGCAAGCTACTGTATGTATTGAGCAAGCCAGTTTAGAATAAAAGAACACCTTAGTGGAAAAAAATAAGGAAAGTCAAACAATGGGTTGAAATGTCTATCTCGAGTAATAATTTAAACAATTACTTGATTCTACTTCAACACAGAACATCATATTAAAAAAAGAAAATTATTTAAAGACTTTTAAAAATGTCCGCATCTCAATTTGTTTGATTTTTTTATTTTACCCTTTTAATCATTTACTGTATACTGTATCTCTCTTCAGACATCACAAGTTTATTATTATATTCATTACATTTTCATTCTCATTTACAAGTGCTGTCTTGTATCAATTGTAAAATTATTGAAAAGAATCATTAACAGCGATCATATTATTTTAAGGCTGTGTGACTGTTCATGTAGTAAATGAGTGAGTAAAGAGAATAAAAAATTGCTGTGTAACTTTCACTTCAGATTGAAAAGTCATGGAAACAATAAGCATTTAGCAGCGAAATTCACCATTTAAGTTGGGTTAGCACTTAGCAGAGTCATTTACTATTTAGGTTAATTTTCTAATTAAACAAGTGATTTCACATTTTTGAAATCACACATTTGAGAAAAGGAGAGCCTTTTTACATTTGGTGTGCAGTTTATATATGTACAATCAATGACGAGAAATAAGTACATTTTACAAATGACACCCCACACAACCCATTTCTTCTTTTAATTGGACTACTAATTTAATTATTTCCCAGTTTTATACACCCAACCATAAACTTCAGACTGGTTATGCAATATTTTTAGTGATTGAAGCAGGAATTTATACAGTATGTGGCAGATGAGTAAGAATTAATTCTTTTTTCATTTCTTTTTTTTAATTTTCTGGTTATTCAGAGAATAATAATCTCTCATATAAGAAAGCACACTCCACAGAAAACATGAATTAAACAATATCAAAAGAAAGTAAGTGTTTAAAGATACAAAAAACATACACATGTGACTTAATTTCTATTATGTGTAAATCTGTCACTGTTTTGCTGTTTCAAATGCAAAATAACTGAAACAAAACCGGTCAGCTAATTTAACAATGAGAAAAACCGAAGGTAACAGTGACTGACTGTGATTGAGAAACTGGTTGGAACTAACATCAGGAGACACAGAGGGCCCCAGGACTGAAGTTGAGAATCATTTCTCTGTGCTATCCTATGTAATACACAGCGCAAATTACTTTTCAAACACTATTATTTCTTAACTAGCCAAAGCCCGCCGTAGCATATGGTGGTGTAAGAATAGGAACGGAAAATGGTGAGAAAGGAATTCGGTATAACAAAGGCTTAGGAAACCACCGTCGCAGTATAACGAAAATAGCAAGGAGCAAAACCAATGCCAATGGTCGAGAGAGTACCTTCCTGTAGCAGGCTATGGAAAACATAGACATATATAGATAGACGCCGCATTCACTGTGTTGCCCAGTCGACACGATAAGTCAGCGCGTCCGCAGTATTGCGAGTGGTAAAAGTGCCATTTAAACTAATACAGGTAGATGTGGAAACCGGGTTTTCTGATGAAGAAACAATAACGCTTTAAACAGTATTGTTTACATACAACAGATTTTGGCGAATTGTTTACATGCAATTATTTATATCCATTTATACACTAATAATGGCAATTATTAAATAATAATAATAATAATTATTATTATTAAATAATTCTTCCTGTATAAGTAACATTTCTCGGACTGCTTTCTTCTATCTCCGAAACATTTCTAGACTTCGTCCTGTTCAACACAGTACTAAAGTACTGGTTAATGCCCAAGGCACCTCACGTATAGATTACTGTAATGCTATTCTATCTGTCATCCCACAAAAACATATACATCACTTACAATTTATTCAAAATTCTGCTGCCAGGATAATAACCTGCTGTTCTAAATCCACTGAACATACTAAACCTATTCTCTCTCAACTTCACTGGTTCCCAGTTAAATACAGAATACAATACAAAATACTGCTCTTAACATTTAAAGCTCTCCACAACCTCACTGATCTCCTACAGACTTACACTCCCTCTCGCTCACTCAGATCCTCATCTGCAGCTCTACTTTCTGTACCACACATCAAACTCTGTGCTATGGGAGCTCAAGCGTCTCTCACAGTGCTCCTCAACTCGGGAATTCTCTTCTCTCTTGTATACATCAGCTCGATTCAATAACACATTTTAAAACTACCCTCAAAACTTATCTTTTCAAGCTGGCATACCAATTGTGAATTTTGTACTGTACCTGCCAGTTATCTTTGTTTGTTTGCTAATTATTGCTGTTTGCTCTGTCGTGTGTATCCCATGGTTGGGCGACTTTGTCGATTATATATATAGAAAAGCAGCCGGTATCGAAAAGGACAATGAAAAGTCAACGTGGCTCTGAGGTTCATATGGACTGTAGCAGAGACGAAAGCGACTGAGGTTGTGTTTGGTGAGGTGTTCTGTGCGGGCACATGAGCAGGCAGTAAGCATGCCTCAAGAGCGAGGGTGGACGCGGCAGGAGAGTTAGAGTTGGCGGGCGGGGCTCTGTCGTGCATATCCCATGACGCGGGAGGAGGGTTAAAGTTGGCGGGCAGGGCTCTGTCGTGCGTATCCCATGGTCTTAGAATTGGTGGGCGGGGCTCTGTGAGTTGGCAGGTGTGGCCCTCTGTCTTGCGTGCCCTTAGTGAATTATATATATAGATTTTCTTTATATACCTGTCAATGCTTTGTTGAATTACACATAAACTTAAAGATAGAAAATATTCTGAAAGCATATTTTAAGATGAATTTAAATTTTGAACAAAACATTTATTATATGTTTTACTCTATCAACTATAAATTACAAGTATCTTAATAAAATAATAAACATACATTATTTAACAAGTATCCCCAATCAAATCTTACTGCGTTTCACTTAGCGCTAATTTCTGCATGTTACGCCAGCATCCTCAATGTGCTGACAGTTGGTTTTACCCCATCCTGAAAAAGAGCAGTCATAAATTGAGCTTTCTTTTCCAGTACATGCAACTTCATCCATCCAGATAGGGCCAGAACCTAAAATTAGAAATACATAAAATATTTGCATTACTAACATTTTTGTCATAAATAATATTGAAAGAAAATAAAAACAGAAAAATATTAATAGGATTTGTTTCAGATATTTTTTGCTTTGTTTTTTCTAACAGTGAATTGGGTTATTTTAAATTCAGTCCTAAAAATTAGATTTAATTCTGTATAGATTTTTAAATGTTATTATAAAAGTTGCAATATGCATCAAATGTCAATAATTATGCAGTAGTTGATAATAAATTGTCCTATCAGCTGCAAGATGCATTTAGGTTGGTAAAATACATTTTTGTAATTATTTTTCAGATTTACTAACCTTTTTTAAAAATCAGACATGGGTTGTAGGGATATTATTTTATGTAAAGAGTAAAGAAATTAGTCAACAAGGAGTGGCTCAGAAAGGGGGTTATTTAAAGAAACATGTTTTAGCTGAAATATAAAGCCAGAATATGTGATGAAATACATTCCTATCATAAATTCGGTTGAGGTAGCTTTCTCAATGAAAAATAGACTAAAAATAAATATTGATCAATTGATGTTGATTTAAAAATAAATTTAACCATTAAAATCAAAAAGGCTTGAGATGTTTAAAAGTTAATAAAACTGAAAATACCTTCTCCAAATAAGGCACGGAAATGAACATTCAAAGCAGATTTGTATCCAAGCATTCTGCAGATAACCATCCCATCATTGATATCCCATTTGTCATCACAGATGGTTCCCCACTGTCCTGCATAAAACACCTCTACCCTGCCGCTGTTTACGTTGTGACCGCCCTTCAGTCGAACTACTGCTAAACAAATAAATAAACATATTAATAATGAGAAAAAATACAAAACACAGTAAAGCAATGAAAGCAAAATGAGGTTTAATGTTAGAATACTAGCTTTTCTGGTAGATTTTCATGCTGGTTCAGAAAAGAAAACAATAGTTTTAATGCCCTTTATAAGAAATCTTAATAAATAAAAAAATCTTAATAAATTAAATCTAAATAAATACATTAAAACTTAAGAAACAAATTGCTGACAATGGCTTACATACAGTACAAATACTGTATACCTTTCATACATACAAATATTCTCAAATCTGCTTAATTCAACACAGGGTCATGTAGAGGTGAAGACAAGTGCAAGGCCGGGATCAGCCCTGGAGAGAACACATACGTGGACACAACAACACTCTTTTAATTAGATTTTTTTTCACTCATATGAAATGAAATGAGTAAGATGGAAATTGAATTGTAGTAGTTATGTATTTATCTATCCACCCATTCCCTTGGTCTCAGGGCCACACAGCCTAAATGCACAGCACTGAGTGTAAGGCAGAAACCAACCCTACAACTCCTGCAGAAGCACCTTGGAGGAATGGTAAAACATTTTTAGGCATGCACAGCTAGTCCAGCTATGTCTGAATTACTACTAGTTGACACTCCTTCAAGGATATCTGTCTATGGTAAGGTACATACACTACCGGTCAAACGTTTTACAGCACAACTGTTTATTTTTCAGTTTTTATGGAAATATATGAAGTATTCTGTCTTAATGCTTTATCAACACAAGGCATAAAATAAATAAACAATGGTGAATAAAAAATTCACTGTTGTGCTGTGATGTACCTATCATGCAAGCTGGTGACCCTCAGAAACTTGCCTAATGATTGAGTTCTGACTTTGGGTCTGCCAGAGCTCTTCCTATCAGAGATTCTTCCAGTTTCCAATTACCTATGGATTGTGTAGGACACCATACTCACAGACACTTTGACTTTTTTTTGCAATTTCTCTAAATGAAAGGCCTACACTTCTAAGAGTAATAATGTTCTGTCTCCTTTAATTTTTTATTTTATGTTTTCTTGCCATTATCACTGGCATATACAACTTTCTACAGTGTAATATTGTCCAAGTAGTACTTCAGAGGGTGTTGTAACAACAGTCTATTTCAACTCTGCTTTAAGACAGATGAAGGGTTTTTAAGGAATCAACAGAAGTTGGGCCACCTGTGCAAATTGTGTGCGTCAACTTGCAAGGCTTAATTTACTTTAATTGTTACGGAATATTTGCAGGTTGTAACCTAATAGTTGTTCCTTGAAGAAGGCTCATTTGCTTAATTTCCTTTATTCAGTTTCGGACAAGCAAAAGTTTAAATTTAAACCTGTGGCAGTTTACTGCTTACCTTTTCATAATTTTAAGTTATTCATTGCATTTCAACTGATTAAATTCAAAGAAAAACAGGAAAAAAACTGAGGTGTTCAAAAACGTTTAGTCAGTAGTGTAATATACCCACACAGGGACTCATATCACTTATAGCAATTCTTATCAACCTTGATCATTTCTACAATGTGTGAGAAAAATAGAGTATACAAAGAATAACCGAGGCCAACTTGGAGAGAATGTGCAGACTACACTTAGGTGGCAATCTGAGCAGAAACTGTATCAAAGCTGCTGGAGCTGTGAGGAAGCAGGATCCAATCCTACACAAGTTACAAAAGCAAAAACTACCTTTGGGTGAATTACTGAAAACCTACTTAATGAGGTTAAGTAAGCAAGCTTTTAAAAATTTTGTATTATAATTATATATTTTTAATCATTTTACTTAATCTTCTATATTGTGGTGATTCAGTTCTTAAAAGGAAACTGTGAATCATGCACCTGACGCAATGTGGCGCTTGAAGATTTTGAAGATTTTCAGAAATGGCTGTGTGGAGGTAGAAATAGTTCTGAGGGGGAGCTGAGAAAAAAAAGATGTTCTCCAGGTAAAACTTTCATTCTGAAGTTAAACATTCTGTATATTTAAAGTATCTAAAAAATTTCCATTATGAAATGTGTGAAAAAACACATTTAAATGTGACTGTGGTAGTCTAATAAATATTATACATAATATGGCTTTTTCCGGTGACACTAACAAGTGGCTATGTGGTTGCTTTGGCTTCTCTCGGGGTGACTTAAATCCCCACAACCAATGCTTGCAAGACAGAATCTAGGAAGCACTTCATCTTGCAAATGATTAATTATGGAACAAGCTACTAAATCACATAGTCAAAAAAGAAACCTCCATAAGTTTAAATTTTTAAGAATCTGCATGGGATATTGAAATAACTTAGATATTACTTAAACAAATAACCCTTATGGGTCCTGTTTATCAAACTTTGTTTTTTTGGGTTCTATTGCTCATTTTAAACAGTCTAAATGTTAATTTATTATAAATCTATATTTTAACTTGTTCAAAACACCATGGTGCAGCTGTAGGAATAAGGATTTAAATGTTGTCACAGTTATTGGTTATGAGAACTTTGCATGTGACAGCACACTGTCATGCATGCATGTCCAAGGATTATCATCCAAGCCCTTCCCAGCCCTTTCACCCTGAGCCAAGAGGGGCCGTTACTGCTAACAGACTTGTCATTTTCTATCTCCACAGTCTCAAGAAACCACCCAGTGAGGTCAACTGACCCTGACCCTTCTGGTCCCAGAGCTTTAATAGGATGACCACCCAGCTAGAGATGTCATTATCACTGAGATGACTTACGAAAGAAGCTCTGAGTCAGACTATCCTAAAAACTTAGAGGCCACTCTGCTATGTGGCATTTACTTTTGTTGTTTTTTTTCTCATACTATCAAACGTTTTTGTTTGGACCTTATGAGTAAATGGGCAATATTCCTGTTTTGTTGACCCTCTTTCACTCGGATAACCACAACAGTAACGCAAAGATTAGATCGGCTTCCTCAAAGATCTATCATTTATTTCAATGTCTGAATCCAATCGTTTTCCATGTGAAGTTTTCATGTTCTTTATGTGTCTGAAAGGGTTTTTCCTTTGGTCATACTGTAGTTACACTAATCTTGTATATTGTGTTAATGCTCCCTCCAGCACCCTAAAATTGAGAGAGCAATGACCGAAGTTCCCATAGCAATTCTGGGGAAAAATTTAATTGGTAAATTGAGGTCATACCAGACATGTTTGAATCTATACATTGCTACAGGTTACTTATAAAGGCAAATCTGTATTTGACATTTCGACCTAGAAGGTAGCCTACAGTGATAGTGACAGCAAAATCATAACTGTACCTAAAAAGTCTGACAAACCATAAACATAAACATTTCATTTAGGTAAAAATGAATTTCATAAACCTTGATGCAACTGAAATATAATAATCATCTTTAAACAGTGACCCATGATTTGTACTTACTACATCCATCCAGTGAATGAAGAGAAAACAATATTACCATTTGCTTAACTCACAAGAGCAGACAGATTTTCAAATAAGAAGCAGAATAAATAAATGGCCAAGTATAATATTTTTGTCTCATTTGTTTAACTGGTTTCTCTTCATCTACTTTTAGGACTTGAGTGAAAATCTGATGATGTTTTAGGTCATATTTTTTGCAGAAATATAGAAAATTCTAAAGGGTTCACAAACTTTCAAGCACAACCGTAAATTTTAAAGTAAGACCATTTGGGAGACTTTTATATTTTGACTTTAACAGTACATTCTGTTATGAACTGTAAGTCCCAAAGCACTAAATGGTTACAAGAACCATTCCAAAATTGCCTTCTAAATGGTGAAATCCTGTCAAAGATCTTGGCTAAACACAAAAAAGGCCATGAAGAATCTTTATAAAATAAAAGATTTATTATTACAAGAATGTCTTCTAAGTACATAGAGTTCCTTATAGCACACAAGGTCAGAAGGAGATGCCAGCAAGCATAAGACAAACAAGTCCCAAAACACAATACAATGGCAAAGTTAAAAAACAGAGCAAAATGGGCAAAAATCCAATAAATCAACAACTCCCTAACACGTGCAAAATGAACAACAAGGAACTGTGGAAGATCCTCTGGATTTTTAGTGTGGAGGGCAGTTCCTGGCAGTGTTTGGCAGGTGGGCCCACCTATTGGGAGATCACCCAGAAAACACATGGAATATAGATCAGGTACAGAAAACAAAGCAGACAATAAACAAAAGTAACATTAACATACTGTACTCAAAATTAAACTAAATTACATAAAACAAGACTTTGAAATTATATCACTCATTTGAAGTCTAGTATCATTATTATTATTATTATTGTTATTATTGTTGCTGATTTGTTTTTGTTGTTGTCGTTTTTGCTTAAGAAATAAATTGTGCACTACAAATACAGTACAAGTTTCAAGCAAAGAATTTAGATGAATCCTGTTGTTGTTTTAGATACTGTAGGATGAATATTTTGTAAAAGTCAAAAATGAGAAAAAAAAAACAGCCTACAAAGTCTTTTGACAAGTATGGAAAGCCTCCACTCCACTGCATATCAAAGACAAGGCTTCTCACACATGTCAGAGTTTTTGATGTATTGTTTATATAAAACCATTATTACAGTACACTAAAACTGAATCTTTTGATACCAAAGATGAGCCTCTGAGCTCAAGTAATACATGTTTTCAATTGTAGGCTGCTGAATGTGGCCAGACTAACTATTAACATACGTTGTTGCCAATAATTCCCTTTCCCCCACCTAGCAGGTATGAATAATTGGCCCCCGTGCCTCAGAGTATCTAGTTTTTCTCTAACATCTGCAAGACATGCATGTCAGGTTAGCTGACAAATCCAAATTGCCTGCGTTTGGATGTAAATGTGAGTACATGCGCATTGTACCCCTGAAATGGATATGCGTCCACATCTGAGCTGGTATCTGCCTTGCATCCATAGTCCCCAGCGACCCTCGGCTGCCAAGCAAGATTAAGCATGTAAATGTTATATTACATAAAAAACCTGAATGAAAAGATATGTTTAATTAATTTCAAATATAAAACAAAGGAATTCAAATTATATCTTAGGCAGTAAAGGAAAATTATTTGGTAAAACTTGCTCCTACAGTAGATTGTCTTGTACTTAAATAAGGAAAACAATTGTCTATATGAATGTGAAGTGCCTTTATTCTCTCTTGTACTGAAAAACTGTTTTCTGGACAATATTCTAAGATAAACATCACCTAAGCAAAAAAGTGACAAATATTAAAATATTTAAAATAGCTTTCTGGCCACTTAAAGTACAAACATACCAATTTTAAGAATTAAAAGTTGTATGCGGTTTACAATTTTATGCTCTGGAACAACACTGACAAATTTTTTGTAACTGTGATCTGAAAAAGTATTTGCACAGAAAGTGTTATCTGAATGAGTTTTTTTACTGTACTAATATTATGTGAATCTTTTCAGTGTGCAAAGGCCAATTTCGCAATGTGTATCTCTCAATAATAAAAAGTTGTATGAGAGAGAAAAACAATATTCCAAAAGAACTTGCAATTAGTATACAAGGGAGTCTGGTCTGGAGGTTTGTAAGATTCATGGATAAAAGAAAGCTTTATTCAAGCAAAACTAGGAACTTTTGGAGATTTACAATTTGCTTGTTGGACAAAAAACAATGATATTTGTTTTTAAGTTATGAGTTGCTATAATTGACAAGTTATGAGTTGCTATAATTGACAAGTACAATTATTTAATATAAAAAGAGGCAGTTCGTATAAAGCTTAGCAGACACACAGAATAAAAGAGGTGATTTTTTTACTGTTGTATATAATCTCTATTTCTCACTCTGTGAAGGGAGTTGCAGGAGTAAAAGTGATGCCAGTTTTATGCATGATTAGGATGTCATTTATTGTTTCCATTCATTACACTATGACTATTTTAAACAGATCATGTTTGTTAAAAAGAATGTAAATACATTGATTAGATTTACATGCAAAATCAGAGAATCAGAAATGTGTAGATGCAAAAAAAAAAAAAGAAACAAAAATTGGTAAGGAATGTTCCCTATAGTACTTCAATGTATATTTCAGTTTCTGGTAGTGTAGGAAATCACTCAGCAGATGATTTTACAATATAATGCAATTGTTTGTAGTGCACACCAATATACAGTCAAGTACATTTACTTTTCTTTATTATATACACAAGTAAATGTAGCGTGAAATGAACAAGAAATTCCATCCATCTATCCATTGTTCAACCCGCTATATCCTAACACAGGGTCACATGGGTCTGCTGGAGCCAATCCCAGTCAACACAGGGTACAAGGCAGGGCACAAGCCCACCACAGGGCACACACACTAGGGACAATTTAGGATCACCAATGCACCTAACCTGCATGTCTTTGGACAGTGGGAGGAAACCAGAGCACCCAGAGGAAAGACACGCAGACACAGGGAGAACATGCAAACTCCACGCAGGGCCGACCCGGGAATCAAACCTGGGTCTCCTAACTGTGAGGCAGCAGTGCTACCACTGCGCCACTGTGCCACCCGAACAAGAAATTGAATAAAGTGAATAACGTAAGTAAGATTTAATTTGAAACTAAAGACATTGGATGAAATTAAGTAAACAAGCTGCATGGCTAGATAGATCGGTACAGGGATGGCTTAATGTCTCTGTGCTTTCTCTTCATCATCCAGCATGTGCTCTAGTAGGGCAAAAAAGCTCTCAGGTATCTTCATTAATAAATTATTTGGAGTGTGTAGGTGCATGTGCATCTGTGTGTATATGTGTATATTTGCATAATTTATTTATTTATTTATTTTTATTTTTTATTAATTTTATTACAATCCATACAAAGCAATCAAGTTTTACAAAAAAAGAATTAGTTAAGAACAGATCGATCCCCAGCCCTGAGAGAGAGAGCAAGCCAAACGGTGTAAAATTTAAGGCTTGTAAACATACCTAAATTAATAAATTCTCTGTGCTTTATAAACTTATTTTAAAATATTACTGATTAGATCCTGCCATGTTTTGAAAAAGTCTGTACGGATCCTCTAACTGAGTATTTGATTTTTCCAATTTTAAATAATATAACACATCAGTTTCCCACTGACTTAAAAGAGGAGAGTTTGGGTTCTTCCAGTTTATCAGAATAAGTCTGCGTGCCAACAGTGTAGTGAATGCAATCACAATTTGTTTGTCTTTCTCCACTTTAAGCCCCTCTGGAAGAACCCCAAACACAGCTGTTAATGGGTTAGGAGGGATTGTGAGTCCAAGGCTGTCTGAGAGGTAATAAAAATTTTTGTCCAGAATAATGTTAATTTGGTGCAGGCCCAGAACATGTGACCCAGTGAGGCTGGGACTTGGTTGCAACGTTCGCAGGTTGGATCATGCCCTGGAAACATTTTGGAGAGTTTTAGTCGAGACAGATGTGCTCGATATATAATTTTGAGTTGTATAATTGTATGCTTTGTGCATATGGAGCTCGAGTGAATTCTCTGCATTGCTACTTTCCCACTCCTTTTCTGATATATTAATTGAGAGATCTTTTCCCAGTGTCCTCTTGGATCTTTGAAAGGAAGGGATTGTAAAATGATTTTATATATTGTAGAGATGGAGTCTAATCCTTGAAATTGAGCAATATTTTTCCAGCGTGGATGAGGGTGCAAGATGAGGAAAATCTGGAAGGTTCTGTTTAACAAAGTTCCTGATTTGAAGATAGTGAAAGAAATGTGTAGCTGGAATGTTAAATTTGGAATGTAATTGTTCATAGGATGCAAAGACGTTGTCTATATAAAGATCTCTAAGCAAGTTAATTCCAAATTTTTCCAGATATTAAAACTGCATATGTTTGTGAAGGTTGAAAGAGGTGGTTCTCTTGCAGGGTGCCACAGATAGAAGCTTCTCCGTCTTAAAATGCTTTCTACATTGGTTCCAGATTCTAAGTGAGTGGAGCACAATTGGGTTATTAGTGTATTGCCGATAGCGTGTGTTTATTGGAGCACAGAGCAAGGAATACAAAGAAGTACTGCAGGATTTTACTTCTATTGCGGTCCAAGCCTGTGTATGTTCTTCTATTTGTGTCCAGGTTCTTATCGCCTGTATATTTGCTGCCCAGTAATAAAACTGGAAGTTAGGTAGAGCCATGCCACCTTCTGCCTTTTGTCTTTGTAGGGTCGCTCTTTTGATGCGTGGATGTTTTGAATTCCAAATAAATGAGGTTATTGTTGAATCTAATTGCTTAAAGAATGATTTATTAATGTATATTGGTATGTTTTGAAATAAAAAGGAGCTTAGGAAGAATATTCATCTTAACAGTGTTAATTCTTCCAGCTAGTGTGAGATGAAGGGTTGACCATCTATGCAAGTCTTGTTTAATTTTTTCCATGCAGAGCGAAATTTTGTTGATAAAGAGCTTTATGTTTACTTGTGATGTTTACCCCTAGGTATTTAAACTGTTCTGCAATGATAAAAGGTAGGGTGTCTAATCTAATATTATATGCTTGAGAATTCACTGGAAAGAGTACACTTTTATTCAGATTAATTCTGAGACCAGAGATCTTTTGAAATTCTGTGAGTGCTGCTAAGACTGCAGGCACAGAATTTTCTGGGTCCGATATATACAGTACCATGTCATCTGCATATAATGAGATTTTCTGTTCCAGTCCTTCTCTGCTAATCCCCTTTATCTGATCAGTATTTCGACAATGTATTGCCAGTGGTTCAATGGCAATGCAAACAGCAGCGGTGACAAGGGCATCCTTGTCTTGTGCCACGTTCTAGTTTAAAGTAGTCTGAGCAAATGTTATTGATGCAAACTGAAGCTTCTGGGTTAGTATACAGTAATTTAATCCATGCACAAATGTTGGGCCAAACCCAAACTTCTCCAATATAGTAAAAGGTATTTCCATTCAATCATGTCGAATGCTTTTCTGCATCCAATGATAATAATATTTCTGGGGTGTTTGATTTAGTTGGTGAGTATATTACATTAAACAGGCGTCGAAGATTTGAAGATAAGTGTCGGCCCCTAATAAATCCAGTTTGGTCTTGTGATATTACGAGGGAGCACTTTCTCCATCCTTCTAGCTATGATTTTAGAGAGTATTTTAACGTCGTTATTCAGAAGTGAAATTGGTCTGTATGATGCACATTGTAATAAGTCCTTATTTTGTTTTGGAAAGACAGTGATTAGTGCTTGGCGAAAGGTTTGTGGAAGAGATTGGTTATCTCTGGCTTCTGTAAATGTTGCTAATAGGAGGGAGCTAGCTGAGCGGAGAATTTCTTGTAAAACTCTGCAGGGTAGCCATCAGGGCCTGCTGCTTTTCCACCTTGGAGTGACTTTATAGCATCTAGTAATTCTGATAATGACAGAGGTTTATCAAGTTCCTCCACACTAAAAGCGTCTATTTGTGGTATCTGTAATGTATCCAGAAATGCATTAGATTGTATATTGTCTTCTTTAAACTCAGTAGTATATAGGGATTTATAGTAGTCTCTGAAAGTGTGCATTATATTTTTGTGTTCGATGATTTTATCTCCGTTAGTGTTAGTGATTACGAGATTGCGTTGCACTTCTTGCTTGTGAATTTGTTGAGCTAAAAGCTTATTAGCTTTCTCTCCATGTTCATAATAATGATGTCTGGATTTGTAAATTAGTTGTTCGGTTTCTTTAGTTGTCAAGAGGTTTAATTCTGAATGTAGAGCCTGCCTCCTCTATGTAGAGTCTCGCTTGGTAGTCTGGCATGTTCTTCATCTATTTTAGTAATTTCGCTTTTATCTCTGCTACTTTCTTGCTTCGGATTTATTTCTGTGGGAAAGATATGAGATAATCTGTCCTCTTAAGAAGGCCTTAAGAGTTTCCCAGAGTATTCCTGCAGAGATCTCAGGGGATGTATTTGTCTCTAGAAAGAATTTGATTTGTTTGGATATAAATTCAGTACAATTCTCGTCAGCTAATAGAAGCGGTTGAGGCCATCTGCGGGTGAGTGTATGGGGCTTAGTAATTTCAGCTCCAAGATCATAGGTGCATGGTCTGAAATAACAATAGCATCGTATTTACAAGATTTAATCTTAGGCAAGAAGTTATTGTCTATAAAGAAGTAATCAATCCTTGAGTAGCAATGATGTACTGGTGAGTAGAAAGAATATGTTCTTGAATTTGGGTTTAAAAACCTCCAGGGATCTGATAAGTTGTGATCAGTTATAAACTTTGTAATTATCTTTGCGTGTTAGTTGCCGTTCCCCCTGTGGAGGAAGTCCTATCTAAAAGTGGATTTAAAACACAATTAAAGTCCCCAGCCATTATAACTTTATGAGTGTTCAGATTGGGAATGGATGCAAATAAATTTTGTATAAATTCCTTATCATCAACATTAGGTGCATAAACATTTATCAAAATCATTTTACAGTTAGATAAGTCTCCCATGACCATTACATATCTCCCTTCAGGATCCAATACTACATCTGATGCTACAAATGGTACTGTTCTATGTATGAGAATTCCCACCCTCTAGTTTTCTTTGTAAAACTAGAATGGAACATTTGGCCAGTCCAGTCTTTTGCAGCGGAACTGATCCTTGCTTAGTAAGTGGGTTTCCTGTAAAAATACTATTTTAGCATTTAGACCTGTTAGGTGAGAAAGTACTTTCTTTCTCTTTAATTCGTGATTCAGGCCTTTAACATTCCAGCTTACGAAGTTAACTGTCCCATCATGGAGACACTGATTCTGAGTTTTTGATGTCATTTTATAGTCTTAACTGGAAGTGAGATAGTTTAGGTCTTAATTTCCTATTTCCCCAAGAGTTGTTGCCATGCAGCTTATTATTACGTTGATAGTTATAATTATAAAGATTGAGATGATAGATTAGGTATAGATCAAGCCTGCTCTCTTTCTCTCCCCCCCTTAACCCCCACCCTCCCTTTTTGCCTCCCCAAGTGAGGCTAAAACCCACTTCACGCAGTCCCAGTCCTCTGACATACCCAGAGACAGAGCACGTCCAAAGCACAACAAGCCCCATGTAGTGGCGCTTTATGGTTAAAAGATAGAGATATCTGTTACCAATATAGTCTTTAAAAAGAAAAAAAAAGAATTTTGCACTTAAAATATATATATAGTCTTCAGCAATTTTAGTGCATTAAGATGATACACCCAGATAATAAACCCAGGTGATGGTGTTAAAGATGTGTCCAAAATAAGCATAACAAGTCTTAATGCAGTAATAGCAATAACAGTAAACCAAGGGTATGATATTGAACAGTCTCGTTTAGGGTACACATGAAATAATTAGAAAAGAAAAAGAGAAAAAAAAAGGAGGAAAAGTAATTAAGCACAATAAAACATAAACAGATAGCCCTAGTAATACTAAGTAATAATAAGAATATATGAGAATATATGCTGATAAAAACCCATATTTTAAAAGAATAGATCAGACAGTAGATTATTAATCCTAGCTTTATCATTTATCATTTACCGCCATGACTCACTATTATGTATCAGAATAGTCCCGGGATCAGCTTTCTTAATTCATTTTCTGCTTCTTCCTTGCTAGCGAAGACATAGAAATGACTTTGCCATTCCACTTTCAGTTTTGCCGGAATGATAATCGTTCAAACGAACTATAAAAGATCTTGGTCGGGGTCTGACGGTGTTTGATCCGCATACGCGGTAAGCCGCAGCTATCTCAGATTCTGCTTTAAAGTCGCCCCCGATTATTTTAGAAAAAAGTTCAGCTGCGAATTTCACAGTTTTTGAACTTTCTCGATTCTCCGTCAGACCTTCAAATCTGACATTATACCTTCTACTCCCATCTTCTAAAGCAGCCAGTTTGTCTCCAAGTTTTTCTCCGAGTTTTTTGCATTCGGAACTGACATTTACTGCTCTTTCCTAGGCACTGGCAGCTAAATGTCCAGCCATTGCAATCCGATTCGTGTATGTCTCCTTAAGATGCTCCAATTGATCAGCAAGCGTGCTCAGTTTAACCGAGTTTTCCTGAATGCGCTTTTCAATTTTACCCAGCACCTGTCGAAGTTCAAGTTGCACCTCTTGACGCAGCCTTTCATTTGCCTGTTGGAATTCCTGTCGTAGCCATTCATTGGCCTGTTTCATCTCGTTTCAATTCCTGTTTCAGTCTCTCAAGTGCCTTTGCCGTTGCTTTCTCATTATTTGCATAATTTATATTATCTCAGAAATTAATAATGGAAAAATTTAGTAAATCAATAGGCCTAGTCTGATGACTAAATTGATCAGACTGCAGAAATCTTGGATAAATTAAAAAACATCTATGGGATTTATTGTTGGGACACAGATTTAAATCATTTTTGAAGGAGATGTACATAAGTACTTGACCAAAACAACCAAAAAAATTAGACCCGGAGTAAGACAAATTCAAAGCAACTTGTTTAAAGAAGGTAGATCGATTTTTTTAAGTTATCATTGTACACAGGTTTCCACAGATACACAAGTACAGACATCGTGTTAAAGTCAACTTTTCTCAGTGTTTTGAAAATAGAACCAGAATCAGGACTTTTGACCTCTAAATCCCATTTTCATGGAAGTAAAAAAAGAAGTGTATTATTTACTACATTTGATTTATTTTACCAAATGAAGTTATGAAAACCACATATTAATAACATGCAATTGCTTAATGAGTATTTTGTTCCAAGTGGAAAATATACATTCTATGGGTTTGTGTTTTACTGGTTAATAAAAGCTCCTTGGTAACACTTTAGTTTAGGTACTGCATCTATTACACATTTATGCTTACTGTATCTTGGTGATAATACACTTACAAAGCATCAGTAAAATGGCTATTAATCTGTGAATAATGTAGCCTGCTAAAATAATTTCACTTGGAATGTTTCAAAGTGGCTTAAGTGAGACATGTTTCTCTTGATATTACTTCATTATAATACATATGAATCCTTAATATTCATAAGCAATTTTTCCAGCATATAAAATGCCACACTGCACAGAGTTGAATAACCACTTTACTGATGATTTATAACCATAATTAAGACTGGAAGAACTTCTTGTCAAGGTCTTAACTTTACGCAGGAATAAAAGTTATGCTTAAACATTTAGCAAAGTTGAACATGAACTGGTAAAGTTATGGGCATAAGAGGTGTAGGAGACACATAGAATGGACAAGCAGAGTGAACAGAAAGGCATTCTGGCTAAGAGAGGGAAGGATATTGCACCCGGACAAGGCAGCCTTAATGGATGATGGATGGACATCCCTGCCATAGGAGATGGTTCCTTACCTGGAAGCCCAAAACAAATGGACAGGCATCCTTACCAGGACATGTGCTTAATAACTTCCTTGGTCAGGATGGTCTCTGAAAGATGTTTAGCAGCCCTCCATATTGCCACCCATTTGGGAACCAGCAGGGTTCTGTGGGTGCCTCAAGGGGGAGCTGCAGTGAGAGCTGCTACCTGCTATATCTGACTTTTGTATGAACCGGAAGTACTTCCAACAGGCAGCCGCCCTAGCACTGGAGGTAGTCCTGGGTCCTCAATAAAAGGGACCACACTCCCTTATCCAGGCGAGCTGGGAGGAAGGAAGGCAACTCTCGTCTGAGGAGGAGGGCAGGCTGGTGGTGATAGGAGAGGAATTGTAAGGAGAATTTTAAGAGATTACCTGTGCTTTGGTTACTTTGGAGGTATTGTGGTTAATAAACATCCATTTATTTGAACCTGGGACTGCATTTGTGTTATCATGTTGGAGTTTGGGGCTCGTTGGTACCCCAGTTCCATCACAGAGGCAAAACAGAAGTGCTAATTCTCACAGAAAAAAACCTTTAACATTGTGCAATCTAGAAAAACCTTTCAGAAAACCCACTGCCATTCATAAAAATGAGGGGATAAATTCAGGTGGTGGTCTAGGCAAGCATAGACCAAAACCTGAAAACTTAGAAACCCACTGCCTGGGACAGAACTCCAGCATTCACACTTACTGTAAAAGGTGACACATAAATGGATCCACTAAAAAGACTAACACTGCTGTTCTCAAGGGGGTTTTGTGTCACTGCATACTGGAAACTATTTTAAAATTATGATTTGTCAGAAATGTATATAAATCTCTAAAGTAGTGCAGGGAATGTGGGTGAACGCTGTGTACATGCTGGTGGATATGGGGTAATACTTAGCAAGAAATTGTGACAGCAAGACTGAAGAATGGGTCCTATGCAGTTCTTTACATATAAGCACAGCCTCCAGTGAAACCAATGCAGGAGACAGAATGAAATTTGCAACATTTTACCCAGAATGCAAAAGACCAGAAGACCCTACACACTCCAAGGATATCTGATTCTATTCTAAGGTGGGGGCTAATGGAGCAAGGCAACACAAGTCTTCCTGGCAGGCAGGTGACAGCACAGACTCTCTAGCCAAAATAGCTGGGAACAGGTTGCTCATTTAAGAATGAGGCCAAGGACATCTTTCAGAATGCTACTAGGTTGTAAACATGTTTCCTGAGTGAGAACAGTTAGTTTGTGTTGTCTATGTAAGAGCAGACCTACACTCAGAGTCACCAGCCTGGTGTCCTTGTAATCAAAAGCTTGGCCATTAGTCACTGTGTGGTGTGGTTTAAACTCCCCAGAACTGACTAGAGTTGCAAGCAGAGTTGGGGAGATGCTCAATGGCAGGAAAAAGAAAGAGCAGGAATGACAAAGAGAGAAAAGTGGGAACTGAGAAAAGAGTGTTTTAGAAGTTGATAGGAATTCATGTTGTGAATGATAGGGGGCGCTCTCGCTCCCTTGAACCCCTGTCCGCCATCCATCACAATGTTTATATGGGAAGATTCAGAAGAGGTGCAGATAAATGGATTTGTGATTGTTTCTTTACTTTGCACTCTCTATCTCTTTTAACCTCAAACCTTTTCATTTAAAATAAACACACACTTTCATATGTGTATTTTCCTTGATATCATTCTAGGTGTAAAGAAAAGTCACATGGTTCCCATCTTTTTAAAGTATAAAGCTGAAAGCTTATTTTAAAATAGTATTATTAGTTTTAAGTCTGCCACTTTACCTACCTTAATTTCATTCATTAATCATTATTAATCATTATCAAGGCTTGTCTGTTGTCCATATTATATACTTAAGTTTACAAAAAATTAAACAGTTGGACAAGTTCATTAACTCACCTTTGTCGTTTATTTCACCTTGGTCTCCCTTTTCTCCCTTTGAGCCTTGAATACCTTAAATTGAGAAAAACAAATTAAATTAGTTGCATTTCATTATGCATATGTGCCACACTGTTGTTGAATACCAAAACTATTAACTTATTACAGTATTTGATTACATTTTTGAGAATGTGCAATAAGATTTCAGGATTATTAAAATGAAGTTTAAACCTAATACACAATTAAACAAGTTGCTCATCCATTCTCTGTTTCACATCTACATTTTCCACAATAAATTAAAGAAGAAAAAAATGTAATTTATTTAAATGGAAATGTTTTACAGAGGATAAAACCTACAGTAATTACCACATTCACATTTGAATAATCTGGTAATGTAGCAATAATTCCAGAATGCACAGGGTAAACTCCAATTATGTGACTTCTGGTTGCAGCTTATTTAAGTGTGTCAAAACTGAGCAGGCTGACGTTGTCAGTAATATTTGGATTGTATGTACCACTTGCATCTTATTGCCATTAGTAAACAGCCAAGTGTATTGTGCAGTACTTTTCTGGGAAAAGATAATTCTGATTAAAACTTTTTTTTTCTCTTGCAACCCTCTTCAGAATATTAATACCATAGTAAACAAGCATATCAGCATCAACTGCTGCACAGTGAACAGTGCATTAGTTAATTTTGCACAAAATGTTCTAAATTTTCCTAGAAAACAAGTAATGTATACACCTGTTTCAATAATAGCAAAGATAATTTAAAAAGGTGGAAGGAATTTTACTGCGAACAATGTTGTCTGTGAGAACATTAATAATTAACAAAAGTTATATAATACATAAAATGTCTGGATGCACAATAGAAAAGATAATAAACATATTTTTTCAAAGTTGAATCAGTACCTTCACATGTATGATTCAGGCCATTTTGAGCTATTATGGGGGCAATTTAGAATACCACATGCAACAATTTGGTGTAATTCTGCACCCATATTGAAATATACAGTAAGCTTTCCTGTAGTAGAATTTAAACATGGTTTCTCTACACTTTAAAAAATCTTGATCAAAACATCTAAAAAACTATGCATTTGACAATTTTCGAATAGATCCAAAACATTAGCAAGGAGTATAACCCACGACTCCATCAAAGAACAAGAAGTAATGCAAGAACTTATCCTCATGTCTGGTTGGATTCTCTCTTCAAAATGCAATATAGGGTGATTACAGCTTGTTTACAATTGCTGAAACACATTTTCTATAATTACATCACCTTTTTCAAAATCATAAACTTAGTTCTAAAAACTGTTAACTATAATCTTCAAAAATGCATCTCTGGCAAAACCCAACAATTGACTCAAAATAATGTTATCTTTGCTCAAAATTGGACTCTTTTGTCAAAACACACAAAACTGCACCAAATATATAGACATTAGACAATACTTTTCTCACCTTGACAATAGTACACTATTGTCAAAATGAACATATCGATGAAACAATAAAACCAGCAAAAGGAAAAATGTATATGTGTAAGTAAACATTGTAGAAGGAACACTATTGTGACAAATATAAATTTGTTTACTTTTATTCAGTAGATAAAAATGTGTTTTTGGAAATGCACATTTCTCTCTATTGCATCCCTTTCCCCAAAAAATATACAAATAATATAATATGAAAAACTATTAAGTAAAGAAAAAAAGGACAGAAATAAAACATATACAAAGATATAAGTATTACAAAATCCATCCATCCATCCATCCATTTTCCAACCCGCTGAATCCGAACACAGGGTCACGGGGGTCTGCTGGAGCCAATCCCAGCCAACACAGGGCACAAGGCAGGAACCAATCCCAGGCAGTGTGCCAACCCACCGCAGGTATTACAAAATGAAACTTAAAAATAGTTATTCTACATCATGTTGCCGCGAGTGTCACGCCAAATGGCCTCATTAACGTCATATGCTATGTCCTCCTTACCCCTGTTGTAGTGAATCAACCCCTGGACGAATTCTAAGGCTATGTCACTGCAAGCCATCACCATTGCCTGAACAAGATTATCCCATTCATAAGGATGTCTGTCATACACCAATAGGGTTGAGGAATGGAGAATATAATGGAACACATTTGTGAATCTGCCATTACCGTTTAACCATTCATAGACCTGAATACTCTGATGAAAGCTGATATTATCCCAGATGAACATATAGGACTGCCCGGGGCAGTCCTGCTTTTTTAGTTCCTGTGCCATCAGTGCATCTCTAAGATCACTGAGAAACATCAGTAGCTGTACTGTGTTATATGGTCCCAAGGTGGCATGAAGATGGTGGGGGATTCCATGGTGGCTAATGTGTGCACAGTGAGTGACATTTTTCCCCACACAAGCCTCTCCTCCTCCTCTTTGCAAGGTTCAAAAAGCCTTGTCTATGTATATCAATTTCTGCACCATCTCCATTGACTCCAGCTCAAACAGTCTCCGAAATAAGGGAAACAAGCAATATTGCAGTATGTAAACAGTACTACTGTGACTATATAGAGAATGTTACGGTTTGCTGTGGTCACATCAGTTCATATAAAGCTGGTCTTACTTGTACACATTGAAACAACAGCTGTTTTTTTATTGCTGTTCTGGAAAGTAGTAGGATAAAGCTGCTTTATTCTGCTACATTGGAGGACACAGTGATGGGTGCTATGGCCCATACTTTAAATTCTTTGGAAAATGTTGTTGTCTTCTATTATCTGACTTAGTATTTGTCTCAAACTGATACAGTTGTCGGAATAACATTCTGCAGGTTTTGTGTGAGTATATGTTGTCTTCCTCCCCTAACTGGATGAATTTTGATTCTATGACACAGTTGTTTTTTCTCAATGATGGGACAATACAAGGACACACAAGTATTTTACACTAGAGACAACAAAATACAATTGTATTGTGCAGTAATATGACTTACCTGTTTTCTTCTCTGAATGTCCTTATTTTGGATACAACTGAGAAGTGGTTCAGAATTGGCTGGAACCACTTTCCAGCTCCACACATGGTCATGCCATGAACCAGAATATGGTCAATTACTGTTGCCCTTTTCTCATCTGTAATTTGATGCTGTCTTCTTCTTTATACCCCTTCACTTACCCCTCTCCTGTTACCACCTCTTCCTCTTCCTTGGATGGTTTTTGAGCTCCATTTTAACAAACAAAAAGCTTACCCATTTTATTTATGCATTGATGTTACATCACTGTTTCCTTATGGTTTAATTCAATAATTGTGCTAAGAATTACGATTGCTTCAGCTCTGTGTTGTTTGTGTTGCACTTAAGATATTGGGGTCCTGTGTTTTGAGTGGCAGCACTTTCTCTGAAACAATATGAGATTAAGTGTACTTTGCAGTGACACTTGTGTTTAGGTTTCTGAAAAGAGTTTATAGTGGATTTGCAATTCTGTGTGTGAGAGGAAATTCTGTCTAAGGTTGAGCAAACAGAGCTTTGGAATATTGCATTTGGAGTATCAGTTTAGTGTCCAGCAATTAAAAAATGTACTGGGCTGCTGGTGAAAGACTGAATAGTTTTAAGTTCCTAGGGCTTTTCACTGATCTTTAATGGTCACTCAATATCACTTACATTATTAAGTGAACACCTTCACATTTAGAAAAGGATGAAGTATTCAGCCTCTCTCTGCAGATCCACATTAACATTTACAGATACACAGTGGACAGCATACTAACTAGCTGCAATTGCTGTCCTGCAAAATGCAATGGCCTGCAACTGGTAGATAAAGGGCCCAATTCATCATGTGCCTTGCCCCCATCCATACATTACATTTATGACCAGAGATTGCAGAAGAAAGCTCTGTTTCCAAGGTGGAAAACTAGCTACTTGAGGCACACATAACTTTAAGAGTGTGATCAAGTAACAAAAAGAATTGTCAGAAAAATGGGTCAAGGTGAAAGGGTCCTTTTCACCTTTATAAGTTAGAAATAGGACTTTGGGCTATGTTATTTTAGCTTAGGGTTTGTGCATTGGCTTTGATGTTTGGTTTTGTTTGATCCTCTGGTTTGCTGACCCTTCTCTTTCAACTATATTTCTGCCTGACCTTTCAACTCTTTAGTCCACCTCATCTTATTTTTTTCTTGTAACCTTTAGAAATGTTGAGTCTTTCTAACAATGTACAAAAACAAATCATGCAAATGTTATCCTTTTGCAACTAGCTAATCTTGCAAAGTAATGCGAAATTTGCCTTGCTGGTAAACAAAAAATACCCATCTGCAGAGGGGCAGTTTCAAGGGTTCACCGACAAAAGCGCGATAGACATATGCGCCCCGACAAAACCGCGACGGACAAATGAGCGCCGACAAACCCGCTAACTGGTTTTCGACAAATGTGCGCCGACAAAATCGCGAGAGAGGCCGAGAGAGTGGGACGCGTACCTGCCCATTATGTACACATTATGTGCTAGGTTATAACTGTTATAACTGCTGATGGCATGCCGCGAACAAATAACTCAGTCGAGGGTTGGCATAACACATCGTATACAAAGCGGAATTACCAGCAGTCAGGCAGCCAGCAAGTCTAAATACGCTCAACTATCAAGATGTCTTGCTGCAATTCTTCCTACATATGCAGGGCGTGATCTTAAGGACTATCTGCGTGCCGTGCTGATCGCATGCCGCATCTCATAATATTGACTTCTAAAATAAACATTATTATATATGCTTTAAACTAGTAATTCATATTTAATGAAACGTTCACGATTTTGTCAGAGCATTTTGACGGCGCGTTTTAATTGGAGCTATTTTGTCGGTGCTCATATGTCTATCGCGCAAATATCGGGTTACAGTTTCAAGTTATTCATATCCTCACCCTTTCCAATGCAGTTAAGCCTGTCTGAGGCAGGACCCTCTTTAGATAAGTATGTAGATAGTGTGTTCAGCAAGATGCAGATCTGATATAGAAATCTGAAAGTTTCTCTTCTTATAATTTGCTTCCCACATTACACTCTTTATTCCCTTCACATGCCACTGTTTACATAATGTCTACCACTTTTTAAAACAATTAACTGTTTCATGTATACCTTGTACCATTGTAAAAATACAAACTGAGTATCCAGCAACTGAGAGTAAGAGCTGCCAGGGCAGGTATCATGCTTGTTTTGAATTCAGCAGTGTAGGAATTTACAACTTCAGGCACACAAGGAGATAGCAAACTGCATATGATCATACAATATGAAAACTTCACCTGAAAAAACAAACATTTCAAGTAACCACACTGGATCCCTGGATTTCACAGTCTACCAGACAGCTGAGTTAACTGTAGAATTAGTAGTCAAATGCCTGTGAGTTAAAATACAGTGGAAAAAATAAAACCAGTACAAACACAACGGTGTTAGTGCATGGTCCCATAATAACAGAGTCATCATCAAATAACAAGGATAAAAGCTTCAGAATGCAAGCCATTTTGCTGTTATTTACCATTATTCATTTTTGTAATGTTATTGAAGTCACTATAGTGAATGACAATAGGTTAATGTCTTTTTATTTAAATTAATATCTAAACACTATACATCTCCAACATGAGGTATTGAAATATCCTTTATCTGCCCCAAGTGTGTCATGAAGATCATTAACTCAACTCATCACTAAAGTCTGGCAGGCTGAATGTACACAATAAATAGCCAGTTGTTTTAGGTGTAAAATTCAGAAGATCAGATGGAAACATATAATAGTATATGACAATGACATTGGTCGTACTTGATAAAACAAGATTTTTTTTTACTATTTACTATTCCACAATGGTAATTGAGTCATTAGTCGCATATAAAATAAACAGTTTTAACCACTAAATCCTTAACATCTTTAATCTGTAGAGTTTTGTCAAAATGGGTTATATAATTCTGAGATGAACTTCAGTCTGTTCATTTTTGTCTTCAGTTATATAGCCATGCAAAAACTTAGAGAATTTTATGGCATACCATCTGTTTCCAAAGATAAAGGTCTGCTCCATGAGCAGAGCAGTGCTAAAATTATGTGACTTTTTCAGTTGTGGAATTCTTGAGCAGTTTTAATTCTCAGGATTCTTCAGTGCTGTTTAAACTGTAATTCATGTCTCTAATCAAGACTGCACATTGCTCAGAGCCAGATGTAGCCCAACATTTCACATGTAACTACTAGTCAGAGGCTGAGGGACCTTACCTTCCTCTCTAACACATTACTGAGGCAGTAACTTTCCTCTGCTTCTTAACAGTAATTACCCAACCTAGTAATCAGGAACCTCCATTGAATTGGACAATCAGTTACTATAAGCAGAGCATGAAGTGAAAACTAACACATAACACAAATGTGTCTAATAGCAAACATAATGAAAATGGAGTAGAAAAATCTTCTCTTTACATCTGAGATGGTGCAATTAAATTATCATATCATTTTTAGGTTTTAAGCCTTTCCTGGAAGCAGCTGGTGTTAAGCAGGAAAAAATCTTAGACATGTTGCCAGTCCATCACAGGCTGCACGCCTCTATCCACCCACATTCACAGCAGATTGTAACTTCCAATTAACCAAACTTTCACATCTTTGGGATGTAGCAGAAAAATCAGAAAAACCAATGTCGAGTATGTATAAACTTGACAGTGACAATCTGCAGGTGCCATACCACCTTAATAAAGTTGTAGGAGAAATCTTTACATAGTAAGAATTTCAAATAAATTATACTAATGATCGAAAAAATTCAACAATTGTTAGAATAACCGGATATACAGGCTGTGGCCTAATGACTAACACACTGACCTTTAAACTACAAGACTGACAGTTAATATCTATTTTTGTGGGACCTTCAACAAATCATTTAACCTCCCTCCAAACATATTATAAAATATATGACTGTATAATTGGCATTTTTGGAATGAAAATACTTTTGGAGATATATTACAATAAGTCATTATTCATTATTCAAATTTTACAATAGCTACAGTTAGTTTTTAATTCACCTGATCTATTGACCCATGATATTCTTAATGCAACTGACACTACTGATCACATCTAAGGGCCTGAATATTATTTGAGTGAATACAAATACAGTAAATACAGTTTACAATGGTAAATTAATTTTTTAGCTTAATTAAAGGTAATTGATTTGTGGTTAAGAGCTGAGTTTAAATGAAGAGTTAGTAAAAATTAACCTAAAGGAGTCGCACTGTGGTTTTCCTACTGTTTTTAAGCTCTCTGTTTAGTGTACACTTGAACACTGCATACAGTAAGGTGCAATTTCTTTTTTTTAAGTAATGGATTTCTGTTTTGTGGCTTTTATCAAACAGAATTTAGCCCTTTGGTTTCTACATTAAATGAAAGAATGGAAACTCTATTAATTTCTTAGAAACACAAAAAGTTTGTACAGATACTTAAATTAGCATTTATATGTATTCATAGCTTTACTGAAGTGTTTTTACTTTTCCTCTCAGAGATAATTTAGTGTAAATCTATACTAATAAAAGGCAAAGCCCTCACTGACTCACTCACTCATCACTAATTCTCCAACTTCCCGTGTAGGTAGAAGGCTGAAATTTGGCAGGCTCATTCCTTACAGCTTACTTACAAAAGTTAAGCAGGTTTCATTTTGAAATTCTATGCGTAACGGTCATAACGGTCGACAACGTCTGCCATGGTGAACTTTCTTATTTATGGCCCCATCTTCACGAAATTTGGTAGGCGGCTTCCCTGTGCTAACTGAAACCAATGTACGTACTTATTTCGGTGGTATGATGCCACTGTTGGCCGCCATATTGAACTTTTCAATGGTCTTTGTTACTTATGGGCCCATCTTCAAGAAATTTGGTATCGGGTTCCCAACACTAACTGAATCCTACTTACGCATATATATATCGTCCATAGCCTGCAGCTCGGTCACCGTGTGAGGCGGCGTTGGGTCCCCCATCCCAACGCCTCCCACGTTGTTGGCTGCCTGCATATATAAGGCCGTCCGTCGCTCCGGTCTCTACATTCCCTTCCTTACTTCGCCACAGGATTCACGTCTCCCTGCTGATAACTACAGCCTTTTTATTTAATCCACGGCTTCTCCGCTGTTTTATTGTTTACTTATTATGATTATAGTTATTGTGTGGATATTTTAGACTTACTTTACATTGTTCAGGTACCCATTTCCTTTATCATTCCAACCGTACCCCCATTAACATGTCTATCGAGGTGATCACCATCGATCAAAGAACTGTCACTTACTGAGTGGTTTCCATGCCCAGAGATAGCACCTGCCTTTTCTATTCTCTGTGTTACGTATTGCACGGCCATATCAGGCTCACTCTTGATATCCGGAGGAACATTGTGGCTTATGTATTGAATGACTGGGACAGGTTCAAGGTGTGGACTGATGATGGTACAGGAGATAATTATACTACACAGGAGCACTATAAGAGTGAAATGGTTAAGCCCTTTACCTATGGTTCTGCATGTGAGTTGATGGCTGCTGCTGAATTGTTCGGTTGTCGCTTTTAAGTGTACCGAAATGGTCAAATATTTTACACCTTTCGACAACTGCCAGTGCCTCTTAAACATCTTAGACTCACAGGTGACGATTTCAGTAGTGAACACTTTGATGTTTATAAATGTTTAAACTCTCAAAAGCTGGATGTGAAGTTATTGATGACACCGGTTGTGTGCTTACAACGATTGACAGATGCCAAATGTCACGTCAACACCATCCATCCATCCATCCATCCTCTTCCGCTTATCCGAGGTCGGGTCGTGGGGGCAGCAGCTTAAGCAGAGAGGCCCAGACTTCCTTCTCCCCGGCCACTTCTTCCAGCTCTTCCGGGAGAATCCCAAGGCATTCCCAGGCCAGCCGGGAGACATAGTCCCTCCAGCGTGTCCTGGGTTTTCCCCGGGGCCTCCTCCCGGTTGGAAGTGACCGGAACACCTCACCAGGGAGGCGTCCAGAAGGCATCCTGATCAGATGCCCGAGCCACCTCATCTGACTCCTCTCGATGCGGAGGAGCAGCGGCTATACTTTGAGTCCCTCCCGGATGACTGAGCTTCTCACCCTATCTTTAAGGGAAAGCCCAGACACCCTGCGGAGGAAACTCATTTCAGCCACTTGTATTCGCGATCTCGTTCTTTCGGTTACTACCCATAGCTCATGACCATAGGTGAGGGTAGGAGCGTAGATCGACTGGTAAATTGAGAGCTTTGCCTTACGGCTCAGTTCCTTTTTCATCATGACAGACCAATGCAGAGCCCGCATCACTGCGGATGCCGCACCGATCCGCCTGTCGATCTCACGCTCCATTCTTCCCACACTCGTTAACAAGACCCCGAGATACTTGAACTCCTCCACTTGGGGCAGGATCTCTCCCCCAACCCTGAGAGGGCACTCCACCCTTTTCCGGCTAAGGACCATGCTCTCGGATTTGGAGGTGCTGATTCTCATCCCAGCCGCTTCACACTCAGCTGTGAACCGATCCTGAGAGAGCTGAAGATTACGGCCTGATGAAGCAAACAGGACAACATCATCTGCAAAAAGCAGTGACCCAATCCTAAGTCCACCAAACCGGACCCCTTCAACACCCTGGCTGCGCCTAGAAATTCTGTCCATAAAAGTTATGAACAGAATCGGTGACAAAGGGCAGCCCTGGCGGAGTCCAACTCTCAATGGAAATGGGCTCGACTTACTGCCGGCAATGCGGACCAGGCTCTGACACCGGTTGTACAGAGACCGAACAGCTCTTATCAGGGGGTCCGGTACCCCATACTCCCAGAGCACCCCCACAGGATTCCCCAAGGGACACGGTCGAACGCCTTTTCCAAGTCTACAAAACACATGTAGACTGGTCCGGCAAACTCCCATGTACCCTCCAGGACTCTGCTAAGGGTGAAGAGCTGGTCCACTGTTCCGCGACCAGGACGAAAACCACACTGTTCCTCCTGAATCCGAGGTTCGACTATCCAAGGGAGGCTGAGGAGTGTGATCCCTCTATAGTTGGAACACACCCTCCGTCCCCCTTTTAAAAGAGGGGACCACCTCCCCGGTCTGCCAATCCAGAGGCACTGTTCCCGATGTCCATGCGATGCTGCAGAGACGTGTCAACCAAGACAGTCCTACAACATCCAGAGCCTTGAGGAACTCCGAGCGTATCTCATCCATCCCCGGGGCCCTGCCACCAAGGGGTTTTTTGACCACCTCGGTGACTTCAGTCCCAGAGATGGGAGAGCCCACCTTAGAGTCCCCAGGCTCTGCTTCCTCATTGGAAGGCATGTTAGTGGGATTGAGGAGGTCTTCGAAGTACTCCTTCCACCGACCCACAACGTCACGAGTCGAGGTCATCAGCGCATCATCCCCACCATATATGGTGTTGACACTGCACTGCTTCCCCCTCCTGAGATGCCGGACGGTGGACCAGAATCTCTTTGAAGCCGTCCGAAAGTCGTTCTCCATGGCCTCTCCAAACTCCTCCCACGCCCGAGTTTTTGCCTCAGCTACAACCGAAGCCGCGTTCCTTTGGCCTGCCGGTACTTATCAGCTGCCTCCAGAGATCCACAGGACAAAAAGTCCTATAGGACTCCTTCTTCAGCTTGACGGCATCCCTCACCGCCGGTGTCCACCAACGGGTTTGGGGATTGCCGCCACGACAGGCACCAACCACCTTGCGGCCACAGCTCCGGTCAGCCGCCTCAACAATAGAGGCACGGAACATGGCCCATTCGGACTCAATGTTCCCCACCTCCCTTGGGACGTGGTTGAAGTTCTGCCGGAGGTGGGAGTTGAAGCTACTTCTGACAGGGGACTCTCCCAGCAGACCCTCACAACACGTTTGGGCCTACCAGGTCTGACCAGCATCTTCCCCCACCATCGAAGCCAACTCACCACCAGGTGGTGATCAGTTGACAGCTCCGCCTCTCTCTTCACCCGAGTGTCCAAGACATATTGCCGCAAGTCCGACGACACGACCACAAAGTCGATCATCGACCTGAGGCCTAGGGTGTCCTGGTGCCAAGTGCACATATGAACACCCTTATGCTTGAACATGGTGTTCGTTATGGACAATCCGTGACGAGCACAGAAGTCCAATAACAAAGCATGGGTTCAGATCGGGGGGGCCATTCCTCCCAATCACGCCCTTCCAGGTCTCACTGTCATTGCCCACTTGAGCATTGAAGTCTCCCAGCAAAACGAGGGAATCCCCAAAAGGTATGCCCTCTAGCATCCCATCCAGAGACTCCAAAAAGGGTGGATACTTCAAACTGCTGTTCGGTGCATACGCACAAACAACAGTCAGGACCCTTCCCCACCCGAAGGCGGAGGGAGGCCACCCTCTCGTCCACCGGGGTAAACCCCAATGCACAGGCTCTGAGTCGGGGGGCAATAAGTATGCCCACACCTGCTCGGCGCCTCTCACCGGGGGCAACTCCAAAGTGGTAGAGAGTCCAGCCCCTCTCAAGGAGATTGGTTCCAGAGTCCAAGCTGTGCGTCGAGGTGAGTCCGACTATATCTAGCCGGAACCTCTCGACCTCGCGCATTAGCTCAGGCTCCTTCCCCTTCAGAGAGGTGACATTCCACGTCCCAAGAGCCAGTTTCTGTAGCCGAGGATCAGACCGCCAAGGTCCCTGCCTTCGGCCACCACCCAGCTCACACTGCATCCAACCTCCTTGGCCCCTCCCATAGGTGGTGAGCCCATGGGGAGGAGGACCCACGTTACCTCTTCGGGCTGTGCCCGGCCGAGCCCCATGGGTGAAAATTTGAGCACATCTTATCAGTCTTCGCATCATTACACTGGTTACCTGTGCCCTTTAGAACTGACTGTAAAATACTACTAATGGTGTATAAAGCATTTAATAATCTCGCCCTTTTATATTATATGGAGTGTATATCCACATACATGCCAAGTCATAACTTTAGATCATCTAATAGTGAGACGGCCTTTTAGTGTTATTCACCAAAAATCTGCAATAGTTTACCAAAAGACATTATGCTAACACTGTGAATCATTTTAAAAAATTCTAAAAACACACTTTTTAATTTGTTTTTTCATAGCTACATTTTAGTTCTGCTCCTAATAAACTATATAGAATTATATTCTCAATTGTTTTTGTCACAATTATTAATCACTCATTTTCTGTTTTCTGGCTTTTCTGTGGTGGCGCTTTGTACTACCACCATCTCATCAAAGCGCTTGCAGCCGCCTGTGATGTATGAATGAAAGAAGATACTCCACCAATCCACAAGACCCACTCCCTCAAATCCTCTTAGCAAAAGCCTAAAAAACAATAAGGATCTATTTCAGAACATTTATGTTAGGTAGAATGCTCCATGGGGACTAAGGTGGTCTTTTGGACTTGGAGCCTGAGCAGATTTTGTTTTTTTTCTCCAGCTTAAATTTTTTTCTGTCCATCTCAGCCATCTTTTGTTATTATTGGATTCAACTTTAGAGATTCTACTTTTCTACTAATTATATATCTAATTTATGCAAGTGTGTGTTGATTTGCTTTTTGTATGTTATTTATTCATTTTTATTCTTATGTAATTTTAAGTTGTTTTTATTTTCTTGTAAATATATCTTTGACATCTTGTAAACCACTTTGAGCTACATCCTTTATATGAAAATGAGCAACAGAAATAAATGTTATTGTAGCAAAACAGTAAGGAACCAGAATACCGAGGGAATCATACTAAGATACTTCTATTCTAATGAATCATTTGCCTGGGACAGATTTGCAGTTTAATATCACAATAAATAATCGTAAACAAGCATTAAAGAAAATACAGATGCATAACAGAATTTTAAACAAAACTAGAGAATCAATGTCTAGAAGAATATAAAAATAAAAACTGCTATGCTTGATAATGGTTGAATGAATGTTTTTCAGCAATGAAAGCTGCAGCGGGCCCAAAGAATTCCATTATCACAACTAAGGTTTTTTTAAGGTATCCGTTCCAGACTCTACCATGATAAATGAATTTTCGCGAAGTAGGATTCTTTATTTATAAATCGAATATTTTCGCAGTTAGAGTATAGAAAACCTGTTTACGACCTTCTAAATACGTTTTTTAACATTATTAGAGCCCTCTAGACATGAAATAACACACTTTAGTCACCGTTACACTCGTAATACCCAATATATTAGACAAAATATGAGAAAATAAGACATATTAGACGTTACAAATATCATATTACTAGGCGCACTCGCCTTTTAAGGCGACCGACTTTTATCGTCAATTTTTGTGCGCTCCATGTGTACATCAGGCATGTAAGTGTAGGGAATGGGAACATTAAAGTGCCCATTCATAACATCTCCCGAAAACCTAAGTTTTTTTTTATCCCCTCAAGTGCCTGTCCAATGTCGTACAATGTCAGCCCGAATCTGTACCGCTAAAGACGGAGTTTCATGCACTAAATAAGCTATAGATGAGAATAAGCAAGAACCATCTCCCCTGATATTTACTACGCGGTGAGGCATTTGTACTCCATCAACATTAATTATTTCCAGAGACATAATTTTGTCTATTTTTCCAGCGCATCGCGCACGGTAGCAAGGGAAAAGCAAGGGAACTCTGCTCACATCGCGTCGCTCCGTACCTCAAGCCGCAAGTAGTAAGTCTGTAATAAGCGGAATACCGCTATGCTTTGCACTCACGGGACAGAAGGACAATCCCGACCACTTTTATATAGTAGATTATTGTACTGTACATTTAATTACACACAACCACTAACCTATGAAGGCACGACCTCAGTAGGAGAGTCTTCAGAGGTTGGTGCAGTATCTTCAGCAGGTGCGTTGTTGTCTTCTTCCACTGAAGGAGTACTAGGAGTAGGCAGTGGGTGTCTGGGTGCGCGGCTGAAGAACATCTTGATAGGCAGTTGCTGGCGCTGTCTTTTCATATGCGTGAGGAGGCTTTTGTAGGGTATTGCCATCTTTAATCATATCCAAGAGTTTCACCTTCTCCTGGTTAGTAAGCATCTTCCTCCGGCGCTTAGTTTTATTGTCAGAAGGCTTAGAAAAAGCAGCACGTTTAGGAGCCATCGTAGGGCTTAGGTAAAAGTTCTCAGAAAGCGCATGCGTAGTGACGTAAGCGTGTATGAGAAAAAAATCGCGATAGAGTGAAGCCGCGAAAGTCGAAGCGTGATATAGCGAGGGATCACTGTATATGAACTGTAAAAACTCTACTAATCCATTAAACAGAGAAAAAAAGGTTTATGGAGGTTATTTTTGTTCAGTTACTGTAGTTTAACTTCTGCTTAAGACAAAAAAAACATTTTTGTGCTCATGAAAATATAATTTCAAGTAGTTCCTTATTTAAAAATAATTTCTATTCTTAAATATTCTTAATTTATTCAATCGTCCACTCACTCTCAGAATACACTTTATTCACAACAGAATCAAAGGCAGCCAAAGCCCATCCTGGAAATATCAAATGTAAGACAAGAACAAAGCTTGGACAGAAAGCCAGGACTCTCTCGCACACATCAAGACAACGTCTATCTTTGGTATTCAGTAGTGGTACTAAGAGAAACCTTAGAAAGACACAGAGAGAACATTCAAATGTCACACACTTAGTGACTGAGCTCGGCTCAAGAGGCTGAGACAACACTGTTAACCGGAACACCATTGTGACACCCTTCTTAATTTAAGATAGTGAATACTATCAGTACAGTAAAAGTACTTATTAAATTGGTTAAACTGTTCCAAAAAACAAAACTCAGTGAAAACAATTTGGTTTTATATTTATCTTACTTAGACAGCAAGTACTGTATGCCCATTCCCTTTCAAAATTTAACATAAACATTGCCATCTCTAAGGAGTAGTGAATACTTACCTTGTTGTCCTTTCAATCCATCGTCACCTTTGTCACCCTTGTTGTCTTTCTCTCCTCGTGGCCCTATAGGACCTAAAAAGAATTTAATTTTGGGTAATTTGCATTCGTGTTTAGAAGTCAGTAAGAAGTCGAGCAAAATGACATTTTATTGGCTAACTAAAAAGATTACAATATGCAAGCTTTCAAGGCAACTCGGCCCCTTCTTCAGGCAAGATGTAATGAATGATATTTATAGTAAACAGTTTATCTATTGCAATATAAAATTATGCTTTAATTAAATCTTTGTGAATGTACAGTACTATTTGTCCTACCTATAACTGTATAACTGTAATTGAGATTTCATATACAAGTAAATTTATCACGGTACATCTTTAGTACCTTTTATTGTGCCTTAGTTATCTAAAGTCTTATATTACAATTTTCCAAGTCATTATTTCTTACTCAATCTTTTTATCTGTTTGCTCAGCTTGGCACAGATATTGCAGCAATATTACTTCCTCCTGAGTCTGCTGTGCTTAATCAGCTTATTAGTACATTTTTAAGTGAATCTATCAGCAGAATTAAAAGCAGGTGACACAGCCCTGCATGTGATACATTTAAAAAAAGAATACAGCAATGATAGGATAAAAAAATATGAAAATGCAACTAATCCGTTATACTAAGTGTTGCAAAATACTGTCATTCTAAAAGTTATATAGACTAAATGTTAAAATAAATAAAGCTTTAACAGTAATATTCCTCATGATTTGTTCCTAAATGCACATTATTGCTTTAAAACACTTATGCAACTTGCCTAATATACTACTATACTAATTTAGAGCATTTACTGTAACTATTTCTGTTGCAGCAATGCTTTACAAATTTAATTATTGAATACAAAATGTAAAAGTTTTTCTTATCCATTTATCCATCTACTTTTTCCCATTTACTCTAATTCAGGGTAACGAGGAAACCACACTCTGTCCTGGCAGCACTCGGTACAAAATAGAAACCAAACCTAAACACAGTGCCACTTATGCATCAACAAAGGGAAAAACTCACATAGCTAAGAGGAGACGTCACAGAAACATTGGTCAGGCTGAGTAAAGGTTGCCTTCCAAGACCAAAACAAGGTTTTCATCAGCACACAATAATAAAAAGAAAAGAAACCCTGAAAAAAAGTGATGTCAAGCAAGTCATATTCCTTTAGGCAGCGTAACTTGAGAAAAGGAATACTGTAGTTCTAACACATAGAAAATGTAAAGCCATGCCACATAGGTAATACAGACATGCCAGGGACACATCTTCTGTTCACTACTGTTCGCTATATGACTAGGTAAGCTCTCTTCCCTTCAAAAGTTGGACTGACATATAGGCTGCTATTAAAGGGGCATTGCCCTCTGTCTATAAACACATTTTCCTGGAGATTCTTTTTATTTATAGGTAATTTATGCAACCAAGTATAGAGATAGGACAGAGATTATTATAATCTAACCAAGGTTATAGCAAGGGGACCCAGGTCAATGTTTAAGCAGGTGTTCCTAAACCTGATTTTGTTTGTAAGTTGAAAGTTGAACTGAAAATGTATATTAATGGAAATAATGACAACATTGCATACTGCTTTATTAGTTATTTTACAGAAAAAATGTTCAATACTTATTAATAAAATGACAATGAAGGACTATTAAGATACTTCAAATAACAAAACAAATAATGAAAACTAAAATGAATCACTTATAGTATGTGTGTATAGTTTGTTCACCTTATGCTTAAACATTACATTGTTTTTAGTAATGACACAGTGCATCATAGAATTGACTAAAGGTATAATTCACCTATTTTCCAACCCGTTGAATCCGAACACAGGGTCACAGGGGTCTGCTGGAGCCAATCCCAGTGCGCAAGGCAGGAACCAATCCCAGGCAGGGATCCAACCCACACACACCCACACTAGGGACAGTTTAGAAATGCCAATCCACCTAACCTGCATGTCTTTGGACTGTGGGAGGAAACCGGAGCACCCGGAGGAAACCCACACAGACACGGGGAGAACATGCAAACTCCATGCAGGGAGGACCTGGGAAGCAAACCCGGGTCTCCTAACTGTGAGGCAGCAGCGCTATCCACTGCACCACCATGCTGCCCTAAATCATACTATGAAGAAGAAGAGATGAAGAACAAGAAGACATGAGAATTAGATGGCATGTACATCCTTTGTTGAAAATAGTGATAAAGTCTGTAGCGTGTTCTACTATTTAGTTATTACTCCTTCACATTCATCTGTTTCTTAACTAGTTTACTTCTTTCAAAAGTAACAAAATGGAACTGGCTAGATAAATTAATATCAAAATTGAGCTGAAAATAAACAATTTTATGTGTTATGTGCTTGTTGCTATTTTATCTGTGAATTTCCCATAAACTGAGACTGCTATAAACTGAGATTTGCCTCTATGCATTTAGTTGTATTGTTGTCTCTTCCAAATTTGTTCCCTCCATTATAGGGAGAAATGCAGCATTCATACAGTTTAATGCAGCCAATCAAGTGTTTTCTGAAAATGTAATGTTTATTCCAGGGTCTTATGGTGTCCTATAATACTCTAGAAGCATTCAACTAATCTAGGAGAGGATACCAGGTTATTCCAAGGCTCAAACACACACAATACATCTCAGTAACCTAATAGGAAGGAAACATGGAGAACATACATGCTGCTGTCATGGAGAAAACGTCTTCAGAAAAAAACAGAGTCTTCAGATAGGGAGTCAGAACAGACTTTATTGCACAACATTGGAAACCATTGCAGAGCACATAAAGCCTGTCTCAGTTTAATTAAGTTAGCGTCTTGCTTTGGGTGAGTCTCATACTTATTACAATTCTTATCTCAAAATATCCACGTTTACCATCATCTGCTTTATAGAGTGTAATAAGAAGAGACTTGAGGCATGGCAAGGTTTTGGGGCAGTCACCCGTTTAATGCAGTTTCCTGGCTGCAAAAGCAATTGATTCCTGTAAGGCAAGTTTACACAACACAGTCCAAAACAGAACTGCCTCCCAGAGCAAAGGCAGGAGGCTTTATAGGACTATGGGCGGAAGTGATGTCATCCTTGGGCCCGGGACCGGAAGTGATGTCGTCCTCGGGGCAGGGACCGGAAGTGGTGTCTTCCTCGGGCCCAGGACCAGAAGTGATGTGTCCCGCTTCGAGGTGGTGGCTCCTGGTGGGATTTCCCGGGAAAGACCTGTAGGAACTCAGAAAGAGCGTCAGCGTACTCCGCCCCCCCCGGGCAGATGTATAATCAGTCCTCTCTAAGCCCTTCAGCTGCCTCCTATGCACACATGTGTGACAAGAGTTTCTCATGATAATGACCTTGCTCAATACCTTTTCTCATAACAAACACCTGGTTTTGCAGACTTATAACAATACCCATAGAAATCTTCTTCCAAGTAGACCCTCTCATAACAATTTCCTTCCCTATCTACACTTTCTCGTAACAGTCACTTTGGCTCGAAGGATGTACATGCCATCTAATTCTCATGTCTTCTTGTTCTTCATCTCTTCTTCTTCGTAGTATGATTTAGGGCAGCATGGTGGCGCAGTGGATAGCGCTGCTGCCTCACAGTTAGGAGACCTGGGTTCGCTTCCCAGTTCCTCCCTGTGTGGAGTTTGCATGTTCTCCCCGTGTCTGCGTGGGTTTTCTCCAGGCGGTCTGGTTTTCTCCCACAGTCCAAAGACATACAGGTTAGGTGGATTGGCAATTCTAAATTGGCCCTAGTGTGTGCTTGGTGTTTGTGTATGTCCTGTGGTGGGTTGGCTTCCTGCCTTGTGCCCTGTGTTGGCTGGGATTTGCTCCAGCAGACCCCCGTGACCCTGTGTTCGGATTCAGCGGGTTGGAAAATGGATGGATAGATGGATAATGATTTATAAAGAAGCATTGACATGTAAACATAAATGCTAACTAATATATAGGGTGGTCTAGATCTAATTATGCAATTTTCATTACGCTATAACTTATTAAGTTTATTACATAGAAAATCACCCGAAAAATCCTGGACTATTGAGATGTGTGCGAACTGACGACATGAAGAATCATCTTCGCACCAATCTGGAATCATCCCTGCATAAATCAAAGTCATCCAGACGATCTGGATCTGCATAATTAGATCTGGACCACCCTGTATGCATACTGATATGAAAGCCTGTGAATGCGAGCAGCTGAACTGTAAAGCAGTGGAGCGCTCTATCTGACTTGCCAGCACAGGGGCTGAGCTATTGGGAATGGAAGCACAGGCATCTGCTTAAAAAAGAAAAAGACCCTTGCCTTTACTAATCAGCCCTTAAACTCCTATATAACTCAAGCTAGCTAACACAATGCATTTGCTTTAACTTGATTGCCTAAGGAATTGATAAGCCTTAATATATAAATTTAAATGCCATTGAAAATATTTATATATTTATGTGATAGCATGAGAGCTTGCTTAGTTTTCTTAAAATTAAAGGCCTTGAAATCTTATGGAAGCTTGTTTAGTCTTCTGTCAGTCGGAAGCCTCAGAAACTGTGTTCCCATTCCAAAAGTCTACTTCCTCAGCTCCCTCAGAGAACACAATGTCCTTGACTTACAGTAGTTCAAAACAAAGCAAGGCCACAGAAGGGCCCAACTGCCCTAATGCTAAAATAAATGGTGATGTTTTAAGCTGCCTCAAGCATAAGCTTTTAATGGCTAATAACACTAAAACTAAGAAATAAAGCACATTGATCCTTAATCTATATTCTTAATACTCCATAAACACCATGATCATGCGAGTATCCCGAATTCTTGCATAGGTGATGTAGTACAGTAATCCTTCGCTATATCGCTCTTCGACTTTAGCGGATTTTATATGTAAGCATATCTAAATATATAATGCCGATTTTTCGCTGCTTCGCGGGTTTCTGCAGACAATGGGTCTTTTTACTTCTGGTACATACTTCCTCAGTTGGTTTGCCCAGTTGATTTCATACAAGGTATGCTATTGGTGGATGGCTGAGAAGCTAACCAATCAGAGCACACATTCAATTTCCTGTGTGCTGATTGGCTCAGCGATAGATTCCCGAATTCGATTCTGCTGCGTTAACCAGGAAGTCTCATTTCGCTCATTCAGCATCAACGTGTTTTGCTGTGCAAAGAGTTAAATTTTGTGCTTTATTTGTGTTTATCTTTGTGCATAGTCAAGCCCTTCGTTATGGCTCCAAAACTATCTGCTCCTGCTACTGCTTCAGAGGCCGTGCCCAGGCACCAACGGAAGATGCTAATGATTGCTGAAAAGGTAAAAGTTTTGGATATGTTGAAGGAAGGGAACAGCTACACTGCTGCAGGACGCTATTACGACATCAATGAGTCTACGATTCTTTTTATTTAAAAAGGAGGAAAAGAATATAAGATCTACGGCCACAGTGTCATTTAACCAGGGTGCAAAATGAGTTGTAAGTGGATGTAATAAGGCGGTAGTCCAGATTTAATCTGCTTTAAGGATTTGGATTGAAGACTGCCGGAAGAAGAACAATGGCGGTGCTACACAATTGCCTGAAGAGGCTCCTTTAGAAGAGCTGTAACGCTCTCCTTTGTTGTGCAGTAAAATTAAATTCATTGTTATCGGACCAAGTCGCTGTGTCATTGTTGATCTTATTACATGTACATAGTTTAGTGTGACTGTACATACATTTTACTGTATACAATTTTTCTTGCATTGTATGTATTTATTGCTGGTGGCCTGTCTGTCGTAATGGCTGTAACATATGTGATATCGGAGATGCTTGATATCTTTAAAATAATATTTAGGTTTTACTGTATATAAGCAGTGTGTTTACATACATAATTTCAACGAATCTTACCTAATATCTAAGAGAATACAAACAGTTTATGCTGTATAACTGTGCGGGAAATGTTTATAATAGTATGGGAGAGTTTATAAGGGCTTAAAAAATATAAAAATAGCCATATGAACATACGGTTTTTACTTTGTGGATTTTCACCTTTCGAGGGGGTTTCTGGAACGCAACCCCCGTGATCGCAGAGGGATTACTGTAGTAGAAAGTCCTGTACATGCCTGCCTCTTGAAAATTATTTTTAATGTAATGAATTCAGAAAGGGTGTTAATAAAATGAATAGGGAAACTTTTTGCAGGATTAGTGCCCCACTAAACAAAGAATCACCGTCACTCATACATACAAGAGTTTCCATTTTAACTAACATGCATGTCGTTGACATGTAGGAAGAAAAAAGCATCTGAAAAAATCCAATAAAGTCATGCAGAAAATTTATATACTTTTCATAGTGTCACACACGTGTGAGTAGGAGGCAGCTAAAGGGTCTGAGTATAAAACATCTGACTAGGGGGCGTCGGAGTGTGCTGACTGTCTTTCTTATTTCCCTACAGACCTTTCCTGGGAAATCCTGCAAGGTTCCAGCGCCTCAGAAGACATCACTTCCATAGCCGGCCCCTTTGCTGACATCGTTTCTGAAGCTGACCCCTTTGCTGACGTCACTGCCGAAGCTGGCCCATTTTCTGACATCACTTTTAGTTCCGGCCCTTTTGATGACATCATTTCCTCTATGGGCCTTTAAAGCCCCCATCGTGCTTCATAAACGTAACTTTTGCAGCCGGGAACACAATATACAGTGGTACCTCGGTATACGTCTGCTTTGGAATAAGTCCAACTTGGTATACGTTCTGTTTACAGGCGAAATATTTTGCTTGGTATACGACCTTTGTTTGGAATACGACTCGTGTGCTAGAACAACACGTGTGGTATACCGGGCGCGCCTTCAAAAAAAAAAGTTTTAACCTGTACAGTAATCCCTCACTATATCGCGCTTCGACTTTCGCAGCTTCACTCTATTGTGGATTTTATATGAAAGCACAACTAAATATATAACGCGGATTTTTCGCTGCTTCGCGGGTTCTGTGGACAATGTGTCTTTTTATTTCCTGTACATGCTTCCTCAGTTGGTTTGCCCAGTTGATTTCATACTTATGTCAAGGGACGCTATTGGCGAATGACTGAGAAGTTAACCAATCAGAGCACGCAGTTAAGTTCTCCTGACTGTGAAGCAAACCAATCAGAGCACGCAGTTAAGTTCCTGCATGCTGAATGCAGTGTTAACCAGGAAGTCTCGTCTTGCTTATTCAGCATCAACGTGTTTCGCTGTGTAAAGAGTTAACTTTTGTGCTCATTTGTGTTTATCTTTGTGCATAGTGAAGCCCTTCATTATGGCTCCAAACCGATCTGCTACTGCTTCAGGGGCCGTGCCCAAGCGCAAACGGAAGATGTTAATGATTGCTGAAAAGATAAACATTTTGGATTTGTTGAAGGCTACGATTCTTTTTATTTAAAAAGTAGGAAAGGAATATAAGATCTACGGCCGCAGTGTCCTTTTAACCAGGGTGCAAAACTCGTTGTAAGTGGATGTAATAAGGCAGTAGTCTGGATGGAATCTACTTTAGGGATTTGGATTGAAGACTGCCAGAAGAAGAACAACGGCAGTGCTACACAATCGCCTGAAGTGGCTCCTTTGTAAGAGCTGTAACGCTCTCCTCTCTTCTCAGCACCATCCTCGTAGGCACTCTACTCTTCTCAGCAAGGTAAAGTGAGGTTAAATTTTCATTTATTTCATCTAATTGCTTTTGTATTTATGTATTTTAGTATTAAGCAGTGTTTAAATTATTTTATTCAACCCCATCAATGTATAATATGCCAATAACAATAGGATTTTTTTTTCATGGGAACGAATTAATCATTTTCCCATTATTTCTTATGGGAAAAATTTGTTTGTTATAAGTCCTGTTTGGTATAAGTCCAAGGATCTGAAATGGATTAAGGACGTATACCAAGGTACTACTGTACAGGTGGATGACCTAAACCTTTATGATATCTGTGTTGCATTATTATCACAGTACTTAGGTCTGGAACTCAATCCAGAGCCCTGGGGCTCATGCATAACACTATACGTAGAATTCACAGTAAAACATGGTGTACGGACAAAAGTGGAAATTTTCATACGCACAAAAAAATTCAGATGCATAAATCTGTGCGTTCGCCAACTTCCACGTTTTTCAACTACATAAATCCCGGTCAGCGTGAAAAGTAATGCACGTGCCTGATGCCTCTCCCCAACTCCTTCCAGAATTACACCTCTTTGAATAAGCAAATCAATATAAATAGCCCTTAAGCTCAGCGTTCTGTGAAAAGGCAATTGAAAAAGCACGGGTAAAAATAGAAGAATTTCAGCGAATACCAAGTGGAGGCAAGGAAAAACTTACTATTTGTTGGTTTAAACAGTGGTATAAACAACAAAAGGAAGTTGATCGAGTGACATAGAGTGTCAGAGAAACTCAAAAGCTCAAGTTCACAAAAGTTGCACAGTGTCCAAAATAAAAAATAAGTTGTCAGATATCAAAGTTGCTGTGAAAAGGCGAGTCATAGCCCACCGTCTGAGTGTCATATGAAAGCTTATTAGGGTCCAGAAAAAACTTTAATCTTGAAATTTCCACTTTAATCACATAGTTTATTTTGTCATTAGAGTAGAACATCATAAAATTTATCTTAAAATCGTTTAATTTACTATTTTCTCAAATACCATCATAACTAAAGTAGCACGTTAAATGCTTTGTTTTATATGTGTTCTTCTATGTGCTCTATGTGTTAATCACTACATGCTTCTTAAACGGGCTTTCTCTTCCTCTGACAGGACACATAATCCATTACATTCATGATATTACAGCTCTTTGACCGATTTAAATGCTGAAATGTATATTTGATATAATTTTCATGATAATAGGAATTAAAGCATGTATTAAATATGGGAACAAGGTAGCGCAATGATAGTGACGAGCTGGCGCCTCGTCCAGAGATTGTTTTTGCCTCATGCAAAATGCTGCACCGTGCGCGACCTTCGATGAAATAATTTATTGCAGCAGTTCTGTCTCTTTCAAACGTACTAACCCCCAATTCCTGTCCTTCCCTTTCTTTCTCCAAGTATCCAATTGCCACACAATCATCTCTGTAATAGACGTTAAGCCATCTGTAAGCTTAGAACGCCTTCAAAACTTTTAAGGAACATTGAAATATCTTTGTAGTACATGTTTAATTATTCTATCCATCTATCCTTCCAGTGTCTCACCAGCCCCAACAAGAATACAGCGCAAGACAGGAACAATCCCTGAACGGGGTGCCAGCTCCATGGTAGCGCAGCGACACCGCGTACCTCACATGTTTAATTATTAACAGTATAGATTATTTAAATGAAGTTAAAGTTTTATCTGTATAATATAAAAAACATATTTTGCTGCATTTCATCTTAAAATGATTTTGTCATCATATGTAAATAAGCGCTAAAGTGGCTCAGGCTGTCCAATATTATAACTGTATTGCAAGTTTACAGTTAGGTAATAGTACTTATAAGTACAAACAGTTCTACAAGGAGCACTTGATGGACTGATTGAGTGCATTCATAGTTCTTGAGATGAAACTGTTTCTGAACCACGAGGTCAGTACAGGAAAGGCTCTGAAGCGTTTGCCGTATGGGAGCAGTTCAAACAGACAGCATGGCTGAGACAGCGTGTGCTTGATCTTGTATACCGATAATTCTCTTTGCAGTTAGCTGCTGTTGAGCTGTGATTCCACACTCAGATACAGTGGTATAAATATTCTGAGGGGTGCAGTGAGAGTAATATGGAAAAAGTTGATCCACTGTGGCAACCCTAATAGGAGCAGCTGAAACAAGAAGAAGAAGAAGAAGAAGGTGCAGTGAGAGTAACAATGCTAAAGCAGCTATGGTATTTGGAATAGTTTGGCCATTACGTGGACCATTATATTGTTACAGGTTAATTACAATCAGATGCCTTAAACTAATAAACAATATGCGGTTAATATATAAACAATATTTCAGTATATATGATAAAGCCACGTCAGGGATGTGGATCTAAACAAGAAAGGGAAACCACACTGGAACAAAAGCACTGCTTTGATGCTGGGTGCCACTGAGCGGAGAACTTGCGTATGCCAGGGTTTGAGATAGCGTGAAAATGCGCTTGGCTTTACGTCAAGTTTAGTTTTAATACATTGCAATGTGAACATGTAAACAGGCATACCGAACATTTTTGTGCATACACAACGTTTATACATGAGGCCCCTGGAGTGGTAATGCTGCAGCATTAACAATTACGCTACTAACACTTCACCAAAACACTCTTATACATCAACTCAATGTGAGCCATATTTAGAGGGAACATTTGTGAAGTAATGACAAAACCTTTTAAAACACCAGTGCACACTCACACACAGCTATATTAGAAATGTCAATCTGCAGTACAAAGATTAAATATGTGTTATTAATCCAAAGTATGCAGGTGATGACCAAACCAAAATAATCAAATATTAGTCCTTGGAGTTGTGAAGCAGTAGCATTATTCATTATGCCAGTGTGATACCTTGCTTTAACCAAAAAATAAAATATAAACATTTAAAAAATATTACTTCTGACACCAGTTATTCAGTGTCAGCAGGTTTATTCTGTGAAGTGTAAAAAACAAGTCTCCCTTTACCTTGAATTAATGTGATGTTGTTTAATTTCAAGGAATGCTCCCAGTCCTTCAATCTGAGATCTTCAGTGACAATGTTCAGAGTGGCAAATTCTTTATTTACCTTAAGTGTAATATTCTCTTGCTTAACCTCTAAAAGTTTTATAGCCATAGACATATTTTCCAAATGTATCCTGATGTTAGGAATGTCCTGTGAAAATAATGTGCAAAGAATACAAAATTAAAATTGTATTTTATGTTTTATCACATAACTATTCTTGAGCATAAAGCAAATAGCTATTACATGATGATATTATAGATGTTTGTATATATTTAAAAATGTAGTATGCCTCAAGGGAAAATGAATATTTCAAATTAAATTACCTTTCTAATAACGTCATCTTTGATGCTGAGTCTTGAAATTGTGTTATTCAGTTTAAGGTCTGTGTCAATTTTCAGTTGTTCGATGTGTGTATTCAGTTTCCAAATGTCATCCCTGATGGTTTCCAGAGAACTGCTAAGTGTAAGATTAAAGCTATCAAGTAGGCTCTTCAGGTGATTTTCAAGCTTAATAAAGTTATACTGAGTTACATTTCTTTGTTCGTCTTGTTCAAAGGTATTTTCCATTTGTTGCTTTAGTTTAGTTCCATTTGTTGGTTCTTCAGATGCATGTGAATTTACTTGAAAAATAAAAGGGATTTTTTTTTTCATCACAAAAAATAGTGAACATGACATATTACAACAAGATTATATGTTTGCAACAGGTAAGGTTTTGACTTTAATAAATACTGTATTTCAGTATTAAAGAAAACCAGACTAACTAGAAAATTAAGAGAAATACAATTCCATTTTAAAGATTACTTGTGACTGTTTATATGAAGATGAAGCACAGTGTGATAAGCTAATACTATCCTTGCATCTACTTTCTTACAATTGGCAAAAAGAACACTTGATTTACAATTACAAAAATATTTTAAAAACTATAAGGTAGATCAAAATTTCAACATTGTGAAAATGCAGTGGTTAGATTAAGGAAGAATCAAAATGTTTCTATTGATGTTGATCATTAACCAAGTGCCTCTAATTTTCAAATAAACAACTGTTCCCATATGGAAAAGCATAAGAATCTGTGGATGATAATAGTATTGCACAAACTCATCTATTTTAGCATCAGATTATTAAATTCTGTGGATTAATTTTTTTGCAACAGTATGCCAGCACATAAAAAAAAATGTGTGGAGCTGTGGCTCTGAGGCTAAGGATCTGTGCTGGTATCTGGAAGATTGCCATTTCAAATCCTATTAGTGCCAGAAGGTTTCTTACTCTGTTGGGCCCTTGAGCAAGGTCTTTAACCTGAAAGATTCCTCCACTCTACAGTGGCTGACCCTGTGTTCTGGCCACCAAAGGTCATGCGAAAAGACAATTTCCCCTTGGGGATTAATAAAGCACATCAAAAAACACATTTATGTTTATATGTAAATTATGTTAAAAGAAAAACCCAAACTTCCCACACATTATTCTAACCTATCTTTCTAACAAATATACATTTTTAATTCTGAAGGGTGTATTGCGCATCTAAAGATGTGAGCACTGCAGCTATTAAAAAGTCAAGCCCCTTTTTGATGTTTTAATATTAAAATGACTAACTGGTCTCTTGGCAAAGCTATTCTGCTTACCTTCCTGACATTTATCAAAAAAAAAAAAATACAACACATAACATTTTTATGTGCTATAAATTTATTGAAGTACTGTAAACATTATATAATGAAAGGCTTCATTATTCCTTTGCTTTTATTCATAATTATTTATCCATCCATCCATTTCCTAACCGGCCTATTCAATGCAGAGTCGTGGTGATGTGGGAGCCTATCTCAGTAAGCTTTAGGCACAAGGCACGAAACAACCCTTGGACAGGGTGCCAGTCCATCATAAGACAAACACACTACAGTAGAGTCAATTTAGCAACACCAGTTCATTTAACTTGTATGTCTTTCAACTGTGAGAGGTCTCCATTTAAAATAACTAATTATCATATGTTGCAGGTTTAAAGTCAATTAAGATAATTCAAAGTGATAACAAATAGTACATTGATTTACTGCATACCTGATATATAGATGAGAAATAGTAGAATGAACAGAACACACAAATACAGCACAATTATGCCAGTCCTGATCAAATGTTGCTTTTTTTGAAGTTCTGTAATGCGTTCCTTACACACTATTCCATCGTGTACTGCAAAATATTGGAAAGAATTATATTTATTAGCACTTAAATAATATTTTACAAATATAACACATGATCTTTGTTCTTAGGGCTTTTGATTCTGTCTCATTTTACAAGTTAAATGTACACTTTTTACATTTACATTAAACTATTTAACAGAAGTAAACACATTAGGTAGTTTTGAAAGTATTTAACAAAGTAGATATATTTACATTATTAATGATATTCATTCACTCATTTTCCAGGCACAATTACTAGAATACAGTGCAAATTCAGGCAGCAGCATTAGACACAAACCAGGATAAACTCAGGACAGACATCAGGGCATAGTTGCCCATATCTTTATACTCGTATGGAATTTACAGACATCAATCAGCTTAACATGCACATGTGCAAATTCTACAACGAGGCCTGAAAATATGAGAGGCAAAAGGGCCACCCTAATGTGGCACCAAGCATTCTTTTACATTATGAATCTGTTTTCATTTATAATCTATTCTTCAGACAAAGAGCAGAGAGCTAAACTGGATAAATAAATGCATTCAACCCATCACAAACAAGTTACATAAATGAATTTCAGGCTTAAAAAAATCAGACTACTTCTACAGTGCATCTTTTAACATTTTAATTCTTTAGAATCATACAGAATAAAAGACATTCAGTATTGATCATTAAGGAAGCAGAAATTTTTCATTACATACTCTTTTCATATTGTTCATCAGGCTCAGTAGAGTCAGATTTGCTTCTAGAATTTTCCATTAGTGTAATGTCCCCATTGCTCTTAGGTGCTCTAATCCATTTTGGCATGTTGTATTAAAATCTAAAATTAGACATTAGGCATTTATTGAGAATTTTTTAAAACCAGTATGATGCATCCATTTATTCGTCCATTTTCTAACACATTTATTCAGTTCAGGAACATAGGTAAACAGTACCTATCCAGTGTGCTTTATTTGACTTATTTCAAATCTGTTATTGTGTCTTATCATGTATACATATTATTTTCATGTACTAATTCAATTTAAATAAAGTAATGTTTATTGCTTTTAATCTTTTTGTACATACAGTACATGTATACATTACCTCATTAGATACAAGGATACATGGGTTTGAATTTTTAAATTTTTTGTAAATAAGTATATACAGAGCTACATACAGTATATCAACACATAGTTATCTATATATAGCATTATTATCTTTGTTGGGTTTTTGTCCAATATTTGATCATCTTCAAAACTTTAACTGACTTAAGATATGTGTTATAACACTCTTAAATATTCTATTGTGCTGCTCACTCAATTTAAACAGTTACTCAATATTTTCAAAAACTGGCTATCCTTCTGTTCCAAAATCAAATAAACTGTATATATTATAGTCATGGATGGTATACATGGACTGGCCTCCCTGCTCAGATGGGTCCCAGTCCATTAATTAAGAAAGAAAAGACAGAACTCTTCCTGTATTTGCAATAAGGTTGGCATTGTTGTGGAAAAAACTTTCCTCAGTTTTCAAAGAAGTCATTCACGTAGACCAGATGAAAATGCAGAACAATTCTTTATTTGTACACAGGTATGCAAAAATATCTCAGTACATGGAGTGAGCAATCAATAAAACAATTCAGCTACTTTTATGCTTTTCTGTTACATTACCTACATTACATTAGTACAATAATAATTTATTGTCAATAACTGAGCAAAGTCACATTGCCCCTGTGTGTGTTCAGCAACTATTTAATTTCCTTCCTAATCAATAAACATTAGCTATGTTAGGTCATAAAAATATACCTAGTCTTGTATCTTCATTTATGATCTGATCATTTAATAGTATCATTGGTGATGACACAGACAGCGCAAGTATTTACTTTAAACACTTCCAAAGTCTCTAGTTTATGGTGCCAATGATGTGTACAACAATAACCAGAGATAGAACCCCTATACAAACAATCATGCTCGCATCCTCATGATGTCGTCCACAACGTTACCACTAATTACATCCAGTTGTGGTCTTAAATTAGATGAATACCTCTGCCGTATAAAACAAACAGTATCTTGCTGACAGTAGGTGTCAATTCTCCCTTCAGAAGATGTTAGCACTACTCTCATTAATGCAAGCCATTGGCTCATGTCAAGGTCATATTTAAATTGCAAGGGTTGTACCCAAGCTTCTTATTGATGTTAAAGTCTTCTGCCACCAGCTGGGATTCTTGGCTTGTATCTTGGCTTGCTAATTCACAAACTGCACATTCACCAACTTTTTGCATAGGACACTCCTTCTCTGTTGTATCGAATTATTACTTTGTTTTGGTATCTTCTATATTACTTAGGCCCAATTAGCCATAGTATTTTTTTTTCTGTATTGCCATGTGACGATGTGGATTCGGCTCCATGCTCCCATCACTGCTTGGCAGCCCTTGAACCCAACACCGTCGGTAATGTCACCGATGAGCTAGTCAGTGAAGGCAATAACAATCGAGCAAGGGGATGATAAAAAGTGCAAAAGTGCTTTTATTAAAAAACAATCAAAAACAAAGTATTCAATAAATAAAGTGCAGTGAGTCCCAAAAATCTTCATTAAACAAATAATCCATTAAAGGAAAATGTTGAGGTTAAAATCAATAAATAGAAAAATCTTCTATAAACAACGAGGTAACATAGTACAGGAAGTAATATGTTAAAACCAAAAGCCCGGTGTCTTCTGCTTCCATGGCGGCTCCCCTGCTACACTCATCTGGTCTGCTCTACAGGAGAGTCGCCTACCTGAAGGATCAGCTGCCCTTCAATCAGGTCCGGTAGCCCTTCGACCCTTGGCTTCGTCAGGCTCCCAACCGGACCAAGACTTGGGTTATTTCCCAGCGGCCAAGGCGCTCCCGCTGGGACTACACCAGCCCAAAGTCTTCTCGACTCCTGCTCCTTCTACAGTCAAGTTGATTCCTCCACTGGTCACTCCAGCTACTTAGTCGCTCAGGTGGAGCGACCGCTTTCTCAGCCCCACTGAGTGTCGGCCAAACATTCCCCTCGTGGGCTCGCCTTCCAGCTGCCTGCTTTCTCCCTCGCTCGCTCTTCCATACCGGCGCTCTCTCTCTTACTTCCTGCCTTCTTCTCTGCAACTTCCGTCTTTCTTTTTCTATTTTTTCCTCTTTTTCTTCTAGTCTCCCCAACCGCCTCGCGCTTCTTTTTATATAGCGAGGGGCCATAGCAGCTGCAGCACATTAGCCATGGGAACAATCAAGGATGTGGGTAGTTCCTCACCTGTGCACTTGGTGAGAAACGCCCACATCGCAGATCGCCCCGCGGCTTACTACAACCACTACACCCCCTCACGAAGCCGCCTTGAGTGCGGTGATTATTTATTTTAAAAAAATGGCCTTTGCTGAACGCGCCGTGGACCCGCTATACCACATGTCACCAACATTGTCTGTCTATATGGCCCTAAGTACCTGAGTTCCTAAAACCACTTAACTCTATCCTACAAACTTTAAAAGGTTTGTACTATACCCTGTATCTAATGTAGCATGTTTAATCCTAACACTCAATATCATGCAGTTTGTGTCCTAATATTGTATCGAATTCTAAAGTTTATGATACATTAATACTTACATTTGTTCCATCCTTTTGTATCAATTACTGTTACACAAATAAAAATTGACATCATGAAAAACAATAGCTATCAAAGAAATGGTATATTTTGTATGTTTCAAGAGTCTTCTAGTTTAAACTATATCTTCACTTTATATTAATAGATTTAAACATTTTTTTCCAAATGTCTCTATTCCCAAACAAGTTGTTATTTACCGTCCCTTAAGTTTACTACCATTCTTCACAGTTAGCAAACTTCACTTTATGTTAAACTGTACATTATTCATTTTATTATTAAAATCAATAACCAAGAAATCTTAAATTAGGTTGACTTTTAACTGGTAATTTTGCAAGTACTAATATGTGTTAAAGTCGGATTAACAGTCTAAATTACATACAAACATTAATCTTTAAAAGTAACTTTTTTTTCCTCAAGTATCAATAGTTATTAAAAATATCTGTCCAAAAATATTTACTCTTACACCTTGTATTTACTCTAAAGAAGACCATGTTATGCTAATCACATTTTCATTATATTATCCCAATTGCTATACAGGTTAAACCCAAAACAATTTAAATTCATATTCATCTTGCAGTGTTTCCATTAATAAAACAATAGTTATAAATATTCAATAAATACATGATACTTATGAAAAAGACTTCATTTGCCTTGCTGCGCTTATGGATAGTTCGCTTTTCCTCCTATACTTTCCATAACTACATAGTTCAAATCTTCCTTGAAAGATTTTGCTGTAGAATAATAGAGATTAGAGTGTGGTTCTGACTCCTAGGGCAAAAAGAATTCAAATACTTGGTCAACAGCTGTCATAAAATTGCAAAAAAATGGACGAATTGAACTCCTCATCTGATGAATGGGGCTTTCGGTCTGTATGCCATGCAGGCTGCCCTCTACGATTTTGTACCAATGATAATCTTACGATGTCAATGATTACCAGCACCGTTATGAGAAGTTGTTAGTTAGGGTTAGCAACAGGAATCTGTGATCTCATGGACTGGAATTTAAGCACGTGGTCTAGTAGCCAGATGGTCAATGGCCTGGTCCATGGCTTGATCCCGTTTCTGGTATGGCTTGTTACTCCTTGAAGTCAGGTGATTCATTCACTTGCAGACCTTTGTTACAATTCAGTCTCCAGGTTCAAATTCAAGAGCTGTTATTTCCATTATGCTTTTTCCTGCAGATGTAAGGACTTAAGAGTTTTGTTCAGTATCACAGTGTATTGCAATACTTCATTTGTAATTTTGTTTAAGTTACTTATGGGTCCCAAAGTAGTGTCTCATAAGGTGTTAGGCCTGTTTCACTGGGGGTGTCCTTTATTGAAATAATGCTAGTGGTAAAACAGATGGTCATTGTATCTTGGGCACTTTACTTTAATGGTCAGAATGAATTCTGCAGCTGGTAAGTACAAGTTTCTTATTCATTGTACTAATTATATTCAAAAATAGATCCTTCAATAAAAAAATTTTGTCTATAATTGTAGGCTTGTCCTTTAGTTTGAGCATTGTTGTGGACCCCACTCAATTAAAAGCATTAAATCTTCATAATATTATATAAAGTTAATCTTTATATATATATCGTATTCTCCAGTGGTATTTTGTGCCTAGTTAGTTTTATTTTACCTCTACTTTACCTCTAACACAATACCGTTATTTTGTATATTTTTCCTTTATACCTTTACACACACACAGACACACACACACACACACAATTAAATGAGCATGCAATATAAAAAGATTGCAAACAGCAGAATTCACCAACTAACTTTAGCATTTGTTTGATAGTGTTATGTACAAGTTGAAATTTTCATTTGTTTCTGTAACTCTTCATCTTGGCACAAATAATAAACCTTTAGTTTTGACAGTGCACGTTTATGTTACTTTAATTCAACCTTCTGGCATTTTTATCAGAAACTAACTGTGAAGCAATACAGCCCTAACTTCCTGATGATTGTGGACTGCATTCTGAGGTGGTATGGCAGTTTGCAAGAAGGTGGCTTGCGGTGACCAGAAGTTGGATGTCAAGAAGGTTTAAAACTTCATCTTGGAGTTTTCTGCTAACAAGACACCGAACAGCAGAAGTTTGCCGAACATTAATTAACATTTCTGTTTTGATAATGTAATAGTAATGAATTTTAACCATTCTGCTGAACAGCTAAGTGTTTCGTGCCATGTATTATTACACAAGTTTAACACTGTTTGACTTTGTGCCTACATGCAGTTGTGCCTTCATTTTACTGTATTTATTAGGGAAATAAATATGTGAAATTGCTTTTTTCATTGATGTGTTGAGCTGTATTTTTAAAGGATTTTAGACATAAATTCTTGAGGAGCCAGTACTACTGGTCTCCATTTTGAAAAATCATGGACTAACTGGCTGAAGTGAGGGAAAAAGTCAGTCGGAAACTGGTTTGATAGATATACAGTAAACACCAGGATTTCAGGTTTACAGGAGTCCAATTTAGAAGTGTTTTAACACCTTGCTTCACAGTATGACATGTATTAATCATGTACTTACAACATAGTTTTTTTTTAAATAGAAATAATATTAAAACATGCTTTAATGCTCATATTGCTTTTTTATATGATACATGTTAATGCCATGTTAAAAATCATATAAGTATATTACAAAAAAGTATAATAAATTATGTAATTATATGGTGTATATTTTGTAGGATTTAGCATTCTGACATATAAAATCCTTACTGTATTTTTCCATATGGGACATCATTTCATCTGACTCATAATATGCAGAGTTTCATCCAATCAATGAGTGCCACTAGTGTTTTCTGACTCCTTTTAACTCTCCCATTAATCTGAATATTGCCTTGTATATAGGGGTGATCCGCAGACTATCCTATTGATTTTAGCAACACTTCTAGAGGGGTGTTTGTTACTCATAAACTTCATTTTAACCTTAGCAACTATCTTGGTGGCTCCCCTTACATGAGGCAAAAATTATACAGGTGGCTGCCCCAAACCTTTTTGCGACTTTTGTGTCTCAACTTTGACAAAGTATATGCTTGTATTAAATTGTATAATTATATAATGTATTGATCAAAAATATTAATGAAAATTCTATAGCATTAGACGCCAACAATTTGAAAAGTGTGTTGGCATCCCAGCAGGAGTGGAAAAATGGCCCTTACCCAGATGGGAGAAAAACATAATCGAGTGATCTGGGAGAACTCCACACAATTGGGTTTCATGGGTCCTGCCAGAGGTTTGCTGCAAAGTTATATGACCCCTTCTTTTGGGGACTTTCGCTTAAACAGGTTGTACTTCCACCAGGATATGCCTTAGAACTGTAAGTACTCCTTTGTCTTCAATAAAAGGAGTCACTCTGCCTCACCTAGGCAAGCTGACGTCGGTTGGAAGTAGGGCAAAGTTTGCCTGGGAGGAGTGGAGTAAAAGAGAAGAGAGAAGTTTGTGTATTGTACTTGTGCCGGTACTATATAGAAGCCTTTTTAAAGGTAATTAATTGTAATAAAACAGGAAACAAACAGGAAGTCAAAGAAAAATTGTTACAGGCATTGGACAACATTCCAAAAATGTTTCCACAAGTGGGAATACCGTTGGGACAAGTGCATTCATTCACATGGAGAGTACTTTGAAGGAGACTAAAGTTTCAGTAAGTAAAATTATTAAAACAATTTGTTTTTTTCAATTCCAGTTATTTTCGTTTTAAAGATATGGTACAAGTCCCCCTGGCTCAGTCAGTATGTCGTGCGCAATCAGAGAGGTCCAACCTGGTTTTACACTCACCACGTCCGGGACGGACCAGATAACTGTTTCCAGCTCCTGTCTCTGTCTGACAGGTAACTCCTTGCCGGAATTAAGGGTGTCTGTCTGAGCAAAGAATGAGCAGGGCTGACCGGAGGAGGGTCGGGGGTCCCTTTCCTTCCACAGTTTCAGCAAGTTCACATGATAGACCCGCTCGCTTGGTCCACAATTAGGTTGTTTCACCAAATAGTCAACCAGTCCTTTCCTCTCCTTAATTTCATAAGGGCCTAGGCAACAGACAAGCAATTTAGAATGAGAGGTGGAGACCAATACTGTGACGCGATCCCCCGGATGGAACTCTCGGAGAGTCTTGCCACGTTTATAATAGCGCTTCCTCCATGTGACTTTTTAGAATGAGTCTGATCTTTCCAAATCTAACTGTGTGATATACTGTAGTACATTTGTCAAGGGAAGGGTATCTCCTTCCCAGCCTTCCTTTAAAATGTCCAAAATACCCCAGGGTTGTCGTCCATATAATACAGTAATCCCTCCTCGATCGCGGGGGGTGAAAATCCGCGAAGTAGAAACCATATGTTTGTATGGTTATTTTTATTTATTTTAAGCCCTTATAAACTCTCCCTCCCTGTTAACATTATTAGAGCCCTCTAGATAATCCACGCACCCCTCGCATAATCCACGAGGACTAATATATACCTGTGTTCTCGGGCGGAGGGCTCCAAGGGTTCCAACTATATTGACCCCGATTCTCTCGAAGGGCACGTCAATTAGGGGAAGGGGAATGATAGGGGCGTGGTCCCTCTTGAGAATTTGCCACAGTTGGCACGCCGGGCAAGATATGCAGAAACAGAGAACCTCCTTGTTGATTCCTGGCCAGTAAAATCAAAGCTTGATACACTCCACAGTCTTTTTGGAGCCTAAAAGGCCTCCAAGGAGTTGGGCATGCGCTAACTTACAAAACTGCTGCTGGAAGGTTCGTGGGATTAACAGCAACTTCCAGACCTCCCCTCCATGTTCCGCAACTCAATATGACAGATCATTTTCGATAACAAAGTGGGGTCCCTGTAGCATGGGCCAGAGTGTGTGTTGGCCATTTACGAGAACCACTGCATTCTTAACATGCTTCAGAGAGTCGTCATTCCACTGCTCTCTGTTGAAAGAAGCCGGCGTCTTTTTCAATTAAACCTGCATTTCAGAGAGAGGATCCGGTCTGACCTCAAGGGGCAGAGATTCCTCCCGAACTGTCGGGGCACGGGAGGATGACATAGCTGCCTGCGACATGCTGAGAGTTTCTCTGACCCCCTCTTGGCCCTCCATCTCGCTTTCTGCCGACATACTACATGCTGTAGAGGCAGCTTGAGACAAGTCACCTTCCTCTACAACTAGGCCTAATGTTTGACCGGTACCAGTCAGCAGTCTACCACTTTTAAATTCAGACCACTCCTGCTCTAGAACTACAGGAAAAGGTGGGTTGGGGTGGACCGCCACTAGGAGCTTTCTCAGCGTCCAGGCAGATGTAGCCTAGGGCAGTTTTATAGTTATGGACTTCTCCGTGTATGCTTTTAACACTGGTGTTTTGCTTAGTTAGCTGTCACGGTAAGACATACCATTGAGCAACGATGGTAACATTACTGCCGGAGTCAAACAATGCCACAAGTTTATGTCCATTCAGAAGCACTACTCCCATAATCGACAGGGGGTTAGAAAGGGCACACCAATGCTCTTGGGATTAATAAAGTATCTATCTATCTGTCTATCATCTATCTATCTACCTCTATCCCAGGGACTTCGGGACAGGCTCCAATTTATGAAGAAGAGACTTGACATGTGGGATGTATTATCTAGGGAATTCACTAGAGGAATGTTCCGCTCTCCCAGATTTTGAGACTGGCATCGGTCTCATCGATGGAGTGGAAGTCTCCCCAGTCCGGCTGGGAGCAGTTGTCAGGGAGACGCTGCAAAACGAAATAGCAGGCAACCTGCTGAACGATTTGACAGGTGGTGAGTTCACATGGCCGCAGCCACAGTGCCACCTGTGTCTAGAAAGCCATAGCCTGCTGCAGGAGCGGCCCCTCTGGGTTGTATTTCCAGTACTTTATTTTCCTCATCTGCTAGACTAGGGTTAGCCCACTCCTTACTGGGACCTTGGTCCCGGTGGGCGGCTCAGATGTCTCGTCTGAGAGAACAAAAGAGGCCCTTTTTGTTTCAACCACAGAGACCAGCCCACATCAGTGAGTTCCCGCTACATTCTCCCTTTGGGAAGTATTAAGCGCAGAACTGTACTTTTGGAGCAAGCCTGCACCGAGTCATTCCTGACCGTCAAACTCACTACCCGCCCAGAAACTCGGCCCTGGTACTTTACTACCTGGCTGGTTTTTAGGCCCTGTCCCTGTTTCTTCTGGGACAGAATCCTACTGACTATGCCAATGTCACATTAAACGACTCCAGACATTGCAAGAAGGTTTGGGGCAGCTACCCATATATTGTAATCCAGGCTGCAAAAAGGTAGTTGCAAAAATAGCGCAGGGTAGTTTACACTACTGAGTCCAAGACAGAACTAATGACCAGAGGAAGGGTGCGGCTTTTATGGAGAGTAGACCAGAAGTGATGGCGTCCTCGGGGCGGGTACTGGTAGTAATGTCACCCTTGGGATGGGGACCGGAAGTGATGTCGCCCTCGGGGCCAGGACCAAAAGTGATGTTGCCCTTCGGCACCTGTAGGGAACTGATAAAGAAAGTCAGTGCACCTTTCCACTCCCTGGTCACACTAGTTATTATGATTATATAAGCCCTTCAGCTGCCTCCCACTTGCACGTGCGTGACAATACATATTCAGTAATATGCTTAGAAGTGAATCCCTGTGATACAGTTTTCATATTTATAGATAGAAATACATAAAGGGAGAAAATTCATGACTTATCTTAAAATAGTTTTTTATTCCTGAGCTTTTGACACTTATCAGGTATCATCATCAGTGGAAAATGATTAGACATAAAGGAATTAAAGGCAATATATAACAAATGAACTGGGGGGTCGATGGGTGTAACAGGGGTGGATTAATAAGGTGGGGTTCGGAGAGTGTTGGTCTTAAAGTCTTTTTATTATTTGTATGTTTTTTTTAAGCCTGCATATGCTGGGTTCATGTACAAGTGTCTGTTAAAGGCATTTTCATTTGATAGTCATGACTCAGCCATCTCTCTGACACTCTTAGCATTTGCCCTGAATCTTACTTGCACCATGTCCCAGTTAAATGTGTGCCTGGGTAAATTGGTATGTGCATATATCAGAGCCCATGGGTCCTTCCTTCTAACAGCACTGCAATGTTCTTATATATGTGTTAGACGCATTTTAGATGTTTGTCCCACGTATACAGCTAAGCACGTACTGCATGGTATACTGTTTACTGCATTTCATGTCTACTGTGCCGCATCAGGAACCACAACGTGCATCCTCTCTAGGGGCCCTAATGCATAATGCCGTGCGTAGAATTCACACTAAAACATGGCGTACAGACAAAAGCAGAAATGTGCACACACACAAAAAAATTCAGATGCATTCATACTGTTTGTTGGTTTAAGCAGTGGCATAGAGTGTCGGAGAAACTCGAAAGCTCAAGTTCACAGTCACACAGTGCCCGAAATAAAAAAAGAAGTTGTCAGATATCAAAGTCGTCGTGAAAAGGTGAGTCATAGCCCACCGCCTGAGTGCCATATGGAAGCTTATTAGGGTACAGATAAAAGAAAACACAGAGGACACAGTGGGATAAAAGCTCAAAATGTCAACTTTAATCTTGAAATTTCCACTTTAGTCACGTAGTTTATTTTGTCAGTAAGGTAGAATATCATAAACTTCATCTTAAAATCATTTAATTTACTAGTTTCTCAAACACCATCGTAACTAAAGTAGCACGTTAAATGCTTTGTTTTGTATGTGTTCTTCTATGTGCTCTACTGTATGTGTGTGAATCACTACGTGCTTCTTAAACGGGCTTTCTCTTCCTCTGACAGGACACAGAATCCATTACATTTGTGATATTACAGCTCTCTGAATAACTAAAATACTGAAATGTATACTTGATGTCATTTTCATGATGCTAGGAATTAAAGCATATATTAAACATGGGAAAATGGTGGCACAGTGATAGTGACGAACTGGTGCCCCATCCAGACATTGTTCTTCTTGCCTCCCATTTGATGCTTGCTGAACCATGTGCAACCTTTGATGAAATAATGTATTGCAGCAGTACTGTCTTTTTCAAACATATTAACCCCCAATTCCTGTCCTTCCTTTTCTTTCTCCAAGTACTGAATTGCCACACAATCAGCTCAGTAATAGTCATTAAGCCATCTGTAAGCTTAGAACTCCAGTTCTTCAAAACTTTTAAGGAACATTAAAATATCTGCGTAGTACATGTTTAATTATACTATCCATCTATCCTTCCAGTGTCACCCCAGCCCCAGCAAGAATACAGCACGAGGCAGGAACAATCCCTGAACAGGGCACCAGCTCCTTGCTAGCGCTGCAACATCATGTCCTCAAATGTTTAATTATTAATATAGATTATTTAAAGGAAGTTAAAGTTTTACCTGTATAATGTAATAAAGATATTTTTCTGCATTTCATCTTAATAATGATATCATCATCATATGTAAATACGTGCTAAGGTGGCTCAGGTTGTGAAATATTATAACTGTATCGCAAGTTTACAGTGAGGTAATTTTACTTATGAGTAGAAACAATTCTACAAGAAGCACTTGATGGATTGATTGAGTGCGTTTATAGTTCTTGGGATAAAACTGTTTCTGAACTGCAAGGTCAGTACAGGAAAGGCTCTGAAGCGTTTGCTGTATGGGAGCAGTTCAAATAGGCAGCATGGCTGAGGCAGCATGTGCTAGATGCAGTATACCGATAATTCTCTTTCCGATCAGCTGATGTAGAGCAGTGATTCTATACTTAGATACAGTGATATAAATACTCAGAGTGGTGCAGTGAGAGTTTGGCAACCCCAGACGGGGGCAGCTAAAAGAAGAAGAACAAGGTGCAGTGACTGTAACAACACTAATGCAGCTATGGTATTTGGAATAGTTTGGACATTCCGTGGACCATTATATTGTTATGGGTTAATTACAATCAGATGCCTTAAACTAATAAACAATATGCGGTTAATTTCAGTGTATATGATAAATCAGGGTTGTGGATCTAAAAAAGAAAGGGAAACAACACTGGAACAAAAGCCCTGCTTTGACTTTGGGTGCCACCAGTTTGAAAAACCGAGCGGAGAACTTGCGTACACCAGGGTCTGAGCTAGAGTGAAAATGTGCGTGGCTTTACACCAAGTTTAGGTTTTATACATCGTGATTTGAACATGGAAACGGGCGTACGCAACATTTTTGTACCATTCATACATGAGGCCCCAGATCAGGCACACTCTGCAGACAGTTCTTTTTAATGCCAAAAGCAAGAAATCTGCAGCCAACACATGAAACACAGTATACAGTACACCATATATACAGTGTATACAGTAATAAATATACAGTATATATATTTCACTTACGGGAATAACCACGGAATTCAGATATGCCTGAATGTTACTTTATTCCTAGGCTTACTTAGAAAGTAGGAACCTTTCATGCCATAAAATACAAAGATGCCAAGTGGTTGTGGATTCCTGGGTGTCATTTAGCTTTTGCTGACCCAACTGCTACTTTATCTCCTTTCTTATATTTGAGATTTCTGATTATGATCTACATTTTTTCTCTGTCCTCGCTTATACAGCCCAACTGTTAAAAGCCATCTACACAGAATTACTCTATGTGAGAAAATAATAGTGTTTCACAGTATAGTGGGCCACAGAAGAGTGGAAACATTTTTTGGAAGGAAAGAGATTTGAAGTAATAAACTGATTATGCCATATTGGTGTGGGAATTCAACAACCATAAAACAAGTTCCCAGCTTATAAAGCAGATAAAAATGAAGCTTGTAAATGGGTCAAGTCCCATGACCCAAAAAAAGTAAAAAATGTACTAACAAGAACACAAGGATTTTCCAGTTCATAACAGTTAGATAAATAATATTATTTACTTTTGATGTGTCATAGGCAGATATTTTACATGGTCTCTAAAATACAGATCAGATACAAATATGACAAATCTTATGTTACAATATCAAATGACAAAATATCTCTTGAATGACAATGTATGGGTTTAAGGTCATCCATTTTATAAAGCTGTAGTGGGATATGCTAATAAGACAACACCCAAATGGATGGCTGTCAACTGCAGGGTATCAAAGGATACGACTCCTACAGAAGGCACAAGTATAACTATAGAAACTAATATATACCATGGTTTAACTTCAAACTTCCACCTGTGGGGTATTCTATCTAACTATTGTAGGAGATAATAGTATTTAGGAAGAAACATGGGTTTCATATGTTTAAAACTAAAAAGAAACATCCTAATTTCAAACCTGGACAGATGCAGGATTAATTTATGTATAGTTTCTATTCTTTTTTTCCCACTCCCTTTTAGCTGAGTAGGACAGTTCCACTTGATGGCTGGCACTAATAATTAATTAATAATTAATAACCTGTGCCATTTAAATGAAAGAGATAATTTATGTGAAGAGACATGGAAAAAATGAGGACCATATAGTCTCTTTTCTCCACTTTTTGTTTTAACCAATTTTTGTTTTTTGGGAGTCAAAAACAAGTTTTACAGGATAAATTGTAATTTTATGGAAAATGTAGATTATGTAAAATAATTATTATTATAGCAAGGTGGATGTACAAACAGGGCAAACTTATTTCTATTTTATTTTTTACTTGAATTAAAGTACTTAAAATACTTTTATAAAGCATTGAATCAATAAGACTGAAATTTAAATTTCATCTTTATTTACTGTGAAATACAACCTATTTTTGGACAGAATTGTGCAAAATGCTGAATAAGATTTTTACATTTATGGTGTTGTACTTTCCCCCAAATTAGTATATTTGACATACTATATATTAGTAAAATAATAAGGTTTTAAATGGAGAGGATGCTGTTAAAAACGTTTGGGGAAAATTAAATTATTGCAAGTTTCTTGTTTAACATTGCATTCTGAAAGAATGTACTCAAAAGTGACATCATTGTATTAAATCACTTGTTATTCAGATTATTATATTGATTCATCTGTTGTACTAAAGGGAATCTGTATTAATAAGCTCTTGCCATAAACTACATGTCATTTTTCTGCCTGCTTAATACAGACTAGGATTGTGGAAGGAAGTTTAGGGGTGGGAGGATTTCAGCCTAGCTCAGTTAATACAGGGTGCAAATCAGAAACAAATCCCGGACAGTGTGCCAGTCCATTGAAGAACAAGCACAAACAAACACACACAAACACTAGGGCAAGCTTTAGCATTGCCTATTCACCTAACCTACACGTGTTTGGACAGAGGGAGGAAACTGGAGCACCCAGAAGAAACCCATGCATACATGGGGAGAACATGCAAACTCCATGCAAGGAGGACCAGGAACATGAACAACATGAACCCATGTCCCCTAAATATGAGGCAGCAGAGCTACCACTATGCCACCTCCATAAATGAGAGGTATACACAAAAATTAACAAGAATAAAGACAATATTAGAAAATCTCATAGCCAAACATTTTCTTCTCTTGGAACATACTATAGATTGTTAATATTCTGTTTTGGAAATTGTAAGGCATCATCCATGAAATGTGGATTTTAGAACTGTTTGCTGTAAGAAAAATCTTTGTATACTTTCAAATTTAATGCAATTGCTCTCAATGGCTTTAATAAAGGTATCAGCTTAACCTGTTTTCTCTGAGTAGCTTATAACGACTTGTCCCTTAAGGAGGAATGGGAAATCCTAAAACATGCTAGTATTTTGCATGGCTAATTTTTGAATACATCAGGTTTGGAAAACGTTTGCTTAGGACAATATGAAAAGTTACCTCTTAGTAAGTCTTTAACGTTTTAGGATCATTCACTGATTATGTGCAGGCAACAGACTTTAAAAACATTTCAGATATCAATGATAGATGTAAATAAAAAGAGGTTTATATTGTTTATCATTGATTACCATAACTTACTTTCTATTGTATTTATTATTTAACCACCTTCTATTTAGTTAAATTATATGAAAATTGGATGTTTTGTTCATGATAATTCTAAACCCATGCTGAAGAGGAACTGCTGAAAAAGTGATTTATCATCTGTCAGCTTCTCTGAACCATAGGAAACTCCATTAAATAATATTCTTTGTTAATCTGACGCAGATAATTACTTTCTTTAATGCAAATGGTTTATAATATAAATACTGGTAAAATACAGTGCCCATACCGAGCAGTGTTTTACTAACTTTTTAAAAAAACAATTCTAACAACATACACATGGAAGAAAATAAATTATTTTGAAGAGTACATAACAGATTCAGGTAATATAAATAATTACTAATACTAACAAATGTGGGTGCCATCTACTACATGCATGGTATTAAAGTTCTGTGACTATTTGTAATTTTATAAATACAGACATGGCATAATGAACTTATATCAGCATGAATCAAGGAAATATATTTCCATTTAAGTGAAGAATTAAAATTAAAGGGAAAAAATTCTCAGTTTTTAAAGAAATATTTGGATATCCAGTAATAGAAGAAAAACTGAACTAAGTTACTTATAACTTCTGTTTATGATCCACTCTTAATAAAACATCTGCTCATAAATGATCTAAATAATTAAAATATTAATTATTAATAATAATATTAATAATAACATTGACTGTGCTAAGGTAGTTTTTAATACAAACTATACCATTTTTAAACACTGTTAAGAGATTCAATAAAGATACATTTCAACAAAATGTCTTTGCATTATCACATTTGTAAATATACGCATTATGTTTTTATAAGTTAATTGTACAAAGCAATTAAATTCAAGTTAAAGGAAATCACATATCCTGAATACAATATTTTTCATGTTAAGTTAAAAGTTTGTATAGCTTATTTTACAAGCAGAAGATTCAATCATATTTTATTAAGCATTGTTACTAAGTATTACTTTTTAGTTTTAAGAAAGCAACATGTAGGTATGTGCTGAAATGTATTACTCAAAAACAACATGGTAAAAACATCTTATATTTAAATATAAGTTAAAAATTAAATACAGCAAATATACTCTCAACCATACTGTACCTTTAAAGCCTCCTCCAAAGTTGCTTTTCTCTCAGTTCCTCTTTCAGATCTCTTATTTAAAGAAATGCCTACTAGTAACTTTCCTAAACATTTAGTTTTTAGTTTTGATTTCTTCATTTAGCAAAATATTTTAAAATGAGGTGAACCGTTTAATAAAACTGCAGCTTCATCATGTGAGGCTTAAAGTCAATGTTGTATAAATGAATAAAGGACAATGTCAATGTTTAAAAGTTGTACCTTCAGTATAAAATTAAACTGTACGTGGCTATTACATTAATTTTATCATTCATGTGCCATTTAATCATATATAGGAACATAACTGTAAATCAAAGAAACATACAAACTAGAATTGAAGATATGTGTAAAAAAATCAATACACACTATAATTGCCACTGGGTGATAAAGGCACAACTAAGCCACCGAGTGAATTGTGGGCACTGGGACTCCAGAACAAAGAGACTACCATACTTTCTAATAATTTGTAATGTTTTGTTTTATTGCCACGGTTGCAATGACCCAAAGAGCAGACTTATCAAGCCCTTTTACAATCAAATTTATTTAAAACATTAAAATCATTAATACACTCCCCACACAATATTTACAGTCTATAAATAACAGTTCATGTCCTCACAGTCTTTAATCGCTTATTCAGCCAGAAAAGAGTCCCAATCGACTAGAGAGAAGGATCAGATTCCAGATAGAATTTTAAGCCCTCATCCATGTGACAGCAGTATAGGAGAAGAGGCTGCAAAAACAGACAAGAATACAAAGGAACACCAGTTACTTGATCCAAAACATGGTACCGTTTTACCACTATCATTAGCCCAGTCCCCAGCTTCAAATTAAATAAAAATTACAAGATCATTAGTGGTGGTTACATGCTTCCAAAACAACCCCAGCACCTAGTATAACACATGGTCAGAGCCAAAAATATTTCTCCAGGAGTCCAGTCCACCTGAGAGAGAGAAGATTGGATGATGTGGAGATAGTACATCAAGAAGTGCAATGGATTAGCAAGGAGGAAGTAAGGACAGCTATGAAAATGATGTAGAATGGAAAAGCCATTGGTCCAGATGATATACCTGTGGAAGCATTGAGGTGTTTAGGAGAGATGGCAGTGGAGTTTTTAACCAGATTGTTTATTGGAATCTTGGAAAGTGAGAGGATGTCTGAGGAGTGGAGAAGTGTACTGGTACCGATTTTTAAGAATAAGGAGGATGTGCAGAGCTGTAGTAACCAGTGATGTTTTCATAACGAGAACCAGAACTAAAAATACTGTTTTTCATTTTACAAGAATGAGAACTGAAATTAAGGCAAACAGAGAAATTAAAACTAAATAAAAATAAAAATTAGTGATATGTAAACGAAGTAAAACGAGAACGAAAATTGAGTAAAAATGAAAAAAACAGCAACTGCATTTTCGTTCAATCCGGTTCAGTCGCCCTGAGCGTTCAATTAAGTTACACTGTTCACTATGCGGTGATCTTGTACCTTGGGCTTACTATAGTCATGTGACGCAACTTCTGTAAACAACCATTGTTTGCTTGTCGAGCACATTTGGTTTGTTGGGTTGAAGCAGTAAGCACATGTGGTTGACGATGCAGAGTTTTGCACAGATGTTTGCAGATAGAAAGCAAGAAAGTAAAGTGTGGAAATACTTTATTTACAGTGCAGATGATAATAAAAGCAAATGTAGTGTGCAAGAAAAAGAAAAGAGTCTCGGAGTTTCAGTGCAGTACCAACTGGATCAGTACTCAGTGGAAGTCCAGCACTTCTCTGGCACCATAACTGCACTTCAGTACAGGGATGTGCGATCTGGGGAGGCATGAAAAGTAAAAAAAACTAATAATGATAACATAAAATACATTTGTCCATTGGTCTGTGCTATAAATTTGTTTTCTGTATGATTCCAATAATTTGCTGAATTTGCGCATTTCCTGGTCAAATATAAGGGAGAAACGCGAGGTGCGGTAGAGACAAGCGGGGCCTCAGCTCGGACTGTGCTATTCATTATACACTGGGTTGATGCATGCAATTGGCGTTAGCCTGTTGCCACCTTATCTGTGTGTTACCAATATAATGTTTGTAGACACGTTTATTATACACCCTGACTTTCCACAGTCTGGCTAATATTTTTAATGAATATGCTGATTGGATATAAAACCACAGTAAAAAGGCACAATGTAAGAAAATACCGTGCCGCACTGGAGGGGACGCATGTGAACCCGACAGGTGCTTGTTGCTGCTGTTCTTCTACACAGACGCGCCAATAAGTTATCGATATCAGAAAGTCAATTGCACTGCAGTGGTCCGTTTATTTTTATTTTTTCTTCCAACTTCAAAATGGAAGATTAAGAATTTTAAAACTAAAGGAAAAAAAGAAGGACTTTTACAAGAAAGTGACAGAGATTTTTGTGGAGAAGGATAGGTGCAAGGACTTCATTTACAAATAAAGGTAAGACCATAAACTGTTTTCAATTTTATAAAAAATGGGATCAGAATAACAATTAAAATCTTTTGAAAACAACCAAATATTCAATTAAGGCCAAAATGGAAATCTATTTTTTGTACACCACTCTATACAGTACTTTCATTTATATTGAATGAGTAGTCAGTCAATCATTTTCCATCCATCCATTATCCAGCTCACTATATCCTAACTACAGGGCCAAGGGGGTCTGCTGGAGCCAAGCACAGGGTGCAAGGCAGGAACAAACCCCGGGCCGGGCGCCATCTCAACACAGGGCACACAAACACACACACCCACACACCAAGCACACACTAGGCACAATTTAGGATCGCCAATGCACCTAACCTGCATGTCTTTGGACTGTGGGAGGAAACTGGAGCATTAATTGAGTATGAATTGTGAAATTATAATGGCAAATTTAGAACATATGGAGGGTGCAGAAGAAATGCGCTCTCTCTCGCTGCTATAAATGTAATGTTCCTTCTTAGCCAAATATGTGTGTAAAGTATACTGATGAGATATTAAACATAACCAATAGTCAATGTGCATGCTGCCAATAGAATAGTGAATAAGATATGGGTTCATATACTGTATTTGTAAATCTGATTCTGAATGAGTCAGTGCCTCATGAACCTCACCGCACGTCACTGCTTTAATACTGGCAGCAGAAATCGTTAACATACAGTCTTGCTGGTGCCCCTCACAGTGCCAAGGACATTGTCTGTGCACCTGCATTACAGGCGCTTGTCAAGCAAATGTTTTTACTGTGTGGCTATCAGTGTAATGAATGTCGTTGCAGCATGAACAAATCTCTCGAAATGTGTGCTTGTTTAAAGCTTAAAAGCAACGTGCTTGCACAGACTGGTTTCTTGGGTTGAAACATTTGATCTTGCTGACTGTACTCATTAGGCCACTTAATCTGTTTGCTCATTGATAGTCAAGCTGTGTTTAATGGCATTATGAACTGTCAGTGTATTTTGTTGACTGAAACATAACTTGCATTGAAATTTGTGTAGGCCAGCATTTGTGGTCTTGCAACAGAATAAAAAAACTAAAATTGTACTAATATTATATAAAAATGCCAGAACTAATTAAAATAAAAACTACAATTTTAAACACAGAACTAAATAAAAACAAAAATTGTTGACTGCACTGAAAACTAGATAGAAATAAAAATAAAAATTAATTTTGTAAAATAAAAACTAAAACTAAAATCAATATCAGAACTGAAATATCACTGGTAGTAAATACAGGGGGATAAAATTGAGCCGCAGCATGAAGTTATGGGAAAGAGTAGTGGAAGCTAGGTTAAGAAAGGAGGTGATGATTAGTGAGCAGCAGTATAGTTTCATGCCAGGAAAGAGCACCACAGATGCAATGTTTGCTCTGAGGGTGTTGATGGAGAAGTATAGAGAAGGCCAGAAGGAGATGCATTGTGTCTTTGTGGACCTGGAGAAAGCATTTGACAGGGTGCATTGAGAGGAACTGTGGTATTGTATAAAGAAGTTGGGAGTGGCAGAGGAGTATGTAAGAGTTGTACAGGATATGTACGAGGGAAGTGTGACAGTGGTAAGGTCTGCGGTAGGAGTGACGGGATGCATTCAAGGTGGAGGTGGGATTACATCAGGGATTGGCTCTGAGCCCTTTCCTATTTACAATGGTGATGGACAGATTGACAGACGAGATTTGACAGGATTCCCCGTGGACTATGATGTTTGCTGATGACATTGTGATCTGTCGTGATAGTAGGGAGCAGGTTGAGTAGACCCTGGAGAGGTGGAGATATGCTCTAGAGAGGAGAGGAATGAAGGTCAGTAATAACAAGACAGAATACATGTGTGTGAATGAGAGGGAAGTCAGAGGAATGGTGAGGATGCAGGGAATAGAGTTGGTGAAGGTGGGTGGGTTTAAATACTTGGGACCAACAGTACAGAGTAATGGGGTGAAAAAGAGAGTGCTGGCAGGGTGGAAATGGGTGGAGAAGAGTGTCAGGAGTGATTTATGACAGAAGAGTATCAGCAAGAGTGAAAGGGAAGGTCTACAGGACGTTTATGGTTTATGGATGTGGTGAAAGAGGACATGCAGGTGATGGGTGTAACAGAGCAAGATCAGAAAGACAGGACAATGTGGAAGAAGATGATCCTCTGTGGCAACCACTAACAGGAGCAGCCAAAAGAAGAAGAAGACAAAACTGCTACTCCATACTTCTCCATGCTTCTTCATACTCCCCTTGTTCATGCTCTTTAAAACATTTTTTTTTATTAAACTCCCATCCCAGTTAAATATTACCACAATTACCAAAATATGTAAAATCATCAATTAACTTTGTGATTAACAAAACTCATCACATTACAAAGTGCAAATCTGTATTAATCAACTGATTATCTCTTTAAACAACAAGAAAAAAAAAGCTCTATACAATATGAACACTGTGATAAAATTACATTAGTCAGTCATAGCGGTCGCGGGGTTGCTAAGATTCTGAAGAAGATGGAAATTTATTTGTTATATTGTGGGGATCCCAGGAAGACCCCTGGCCTTGACCCACTTATACACAGAGACACTTGTACGCAAAAGCCCTCCCTAGTCCTTAATGGCAATAATTATATATATACAAAGTCCATCACAGTCCAGTATAGAAGGAGAAGAAGCAATGAATGTGTGAAATGAAATCCTTGTGAACAGCCCAATTAAAGAAATGTAAAGTTTTGTCCTGCTAGGTTCCCATTGCAACATGAGGATTGGAGGTGATTGGGAGTGCCTCCCAAACAAAAAGGAAGCCAACCAAGACAAATCCACATTAACAAACACGCACAGGACAACACATACATCTAGATGAAACTGTAATCCAAGGTAGTGGTAGTTTGCAATCCAATAGCTTGCGTGGTTCAAGTAGAAACAAAACTGACAGATAATTGCAATCCCTTTTGGTTCCTATTTAAAGAGCCTGTCTGATTAATCTCCTTCCCAGTAACCCCTGCCTCCTCCAAGTCTGCCTAATACCGTTATATCATCAGGACTGCAGGGAGCGATTTTAAATAGCACTGTTACACAATGTTAAAAATATAGTTCTGTTTTCTTCTAAACTAGTCACATACTGTATGGCTGAATGGCTGTGTGCGACTACCCAATGGTGACCGACATCCAATGAAACATTGGTTCTTGCCTTGCTCTCAATGGTGCCAGAGCTGGCATGGGCACCTCTGTGATCCTGTATTATGATAATAAAGTGTGAAAATGTTTCTAAATTAAAGGTTTCAACCATGTTTGAGTGACATCTTATAATTAGGAAGTTGTTTTTCAAGCTAATGTATTTTATAATTACTGTTAGGACATACTAAAATTAACATAAACAGTAATGAAATAGTTGTAGGGTTTGCCATTCATTTTCTTTCATTCTTCTTTTTTCTCAGTTGCTCACTGTTATTCACATTATCTCTATATCCCCAGTTCTTCTATTGAAGCATTGCTGTCTTATATGTAAGCATATACATTATATCCATCTTGGGATGGCTGCAAGGGTCAAAAGTGTGTATTCCTTATCCTTACATACTTTTAATTGGTTATCACTATAAGCCACAGATATTAGATATAGTTAGTGAAGTTTGAATCCTAGATACGGCTCTAAGAGGTGTTTATGTACATTCTTTGCTATTCCATACTATTTGTATCTATGTTTGTTTATGTTCCTCCCATGATTTGTTTGTTTTCAGTGTTATACAATATGGGCACTTGCTGTCATTACTGGCATATAAACCTGAACTACTCTCCAGGAATTTGGCTCTACCCAAGATGAAAAAAACAAATTAAAACCACTGTCTCACTTGCAGCAAGAAATAATGATTACTGTAATAAAAAACAGTTTTCACACTCAGTGACCTTATTGGCCCACTCACTAATAATTGCAGACTACCTCTCGGTGATTGGTAATTTAAAGAAAAATATGCATTAATAACACCACAAACAAAACTCACAATTACTTTACACAAACTCACCCCCATGCACACACACACAAATCTATTTCCAAAATAAAGCATTAAAAAATGTCAAATTATGTTACATGATAAAATCACAAATACTAAGTCAATTCAACCTATGTAAAGTTTGAAAGCAACAGTCCAGATTTAAAGTCTTGCAGTTCTGGATGAGGAAAAAGGATCCAGGAAGAAATTGCCAGCAAACCACCACAGATACTGTACATAAAAAATATTCTACCCTACCAGAAAATAGCTGGGTACTGACCAATGCAAAAGAAAAGATCCTCCTTCAGATAAATGTCTGCCTTGTATATCTGAGCTAAACGTCCGGTTCCTGGTAGTTGGTTACAGTTTCATATTTCCCACACTGGTTGCTCTCTGTTCCTACTGCAAATGTCTCTGTCTCTCTCTCCCTCTCTCTCCTTAATTTTTACATTACTGGGTTAAAACATCATTTTCCAAATATCCTTTCTGAGTGTTGTCTTTTCCTTAAAGATGTACATCCACAGTTTTTCCAGTAACAGGTGAAACCCCACCAACCCATGTAAGAAGATATACCTTAAACAAGTCAAAATCTGACCAAAGGTTGATAATAAATGTAATTCAGCAGGCCAATGATTGAACACTAGTTTCATGCATGTTATTTTACATTCTAGGATTAAATGTTACAACAAGTTTAATTGTGTCAAGTTTACTTTTATATAGCACACTTCCCATTAGGAAGCACAGTACACTGTCTATATCTATATATATAAAAGTCAATGTGTGTATGTATGTTCCAGCATCATGTCCGAATGGCAGGAACAATTTTCATGAAACTTGGTACACATGTTCCTCATTGGTCGACTAAAATACTGTAGGGTGAAATCAGCCGTAACCCACCCCCTTCTGGGTAAGGTTGGGGGTGATCTTGCAGTATTGTATGCATGTTATCATCCAGTTGACACTCGAAATGACCACCAGAGGGCGAACTGGAGGCGACTGACATCATTTTTTATGTTTGAGTGCCACCATGCCCCTGTCGCTTTTGAAATTAGTGTTTTACACGTGGAAGTGTGTGTGTCTGTCCAGCCCGAAAGTGAGATGTAGAGTTGGGGTGAGGGCTCCAGCTCTGAGGATACGCAACCGAGGCCAGTACACCGGCAAAAGGAAACCTCCTAAGAAAGACAGCTGCTTAGCTTCTAATGCACAAACGATGCAAGCACTTCGGCCACATGAATCATCATAGCAGAGAGATGCCCAGAGTAGTTTTGACGATTTAAATAATTTCTAGGATGCCAGGCTATTAACAGCATGGGCTTACACAGTTAGTATATACCAGGCAACTGCCAGTATTCTTTATTTTTGAGCAGCACCGCGCCCCTGTTGCTTTTCAAATTAAATAGAGTTAGCCAGTTCCGAGCATCAACTAGATCAGTGCTCCGCAACCAGTGTGCCACGAGCCGATACAGGTGTGACCCGGTCAAATAAGACAATTTTCTAACTAAATAATATTTCCTTAGAAACACAATAACGAGAATACGTGCAATGAAATATTCGCGTAAATAGCCTTTTAAAGGTTTCATAATTTTATGTGTCATTCCTCTGAAATAATAAATCCCATCGCCTGGCGCCTGTCGCCTACGATGTAGGCCCTATATAGTCGGCAGACAACTGCGTAGTATGCTTTGACAGGCAGAGCGCTCTGTGCCCTCATCTAGATTCAATTCAAGCTGACGTATTAGTCGTGCTACGTTGCATTCACTCGTCTTGCGACAGTAGTTATCATTCATTACTATTAGCTGTGTTGCTGAATTGTTTATGTACGTTCTTCGTGTGATTCATATTTAGTTTTATACCCCTTTAAATATGGATACATTTTTATGTGGAAAAGATTCGTCTTCACTTACAGATGATGAAGAACCCAGCACAAGTGTTGCAAAAAAAACAAAGAAGAAAAGGAAAGTGAAAAGGAAGTACAACGAAGACTACATTCGATATGGATTCTCGTGGTGTGGTGACAAAACGGCTCCAAAGCCACAATGCATAATTTGTGGCGATCAGCCATCAAACGAGGCAATGGCACCCAGTAAACTAAATTGCCATCTAAATTCAAACCATCCCAGTTACGCCAAAAAAGACAAACAATATTTTCAGAGATGTTTAGAACAAAATCAAAAACAGAAGCAATTTATGAAATCGGCTGTTACGGTTTCTGAAAAGGCCTTAGAACCTAGCTACCATGTTGCAAAATTAATTGCACATCAGAAAAGACCACATACTATCGGCGAAACACTTATTAAACCAGTATGCATGGAAATTGTTTGACTTATGCTTAGGATAAGGAAGTGAATAAAGTTTCGTTGTCTGCCGATACTGTTAAAAGACGTTCATATTCACAACATGTCAAGCGATATTTTAGGAACACTGATTAGAAAACTGATATTGGCTGAAAAATTTGCGCTTCAAATTTATGAATCAACCGATATTAAAAATAAAGCACAACAGATAGCTATTGTACATTTTGTTGATGAGGACTTTATTAAAGAACATTATTTATTTTGTAAGGAGGTTCCAGAGCGAACTACCGGTGAAGAAATTTTCCGAGTAACCGATAATTTCTTTAAAATATATAATATTCAATGGAGCAATTAAATTGCTATTTGCATGGATGGTGCTGCGGCGATGATGGTTAGTAAAAAAGGTTTTGTCTCTTGTGTAAAACAAAAAAATCCGATAATACAAATTACACACTGCTGCATACATCGAGAAGCATTGATGGTCAAGAATTTGCCAGAGGAACTTTTGAACACGATGAATGAATGCATTAAAATCATAAACATAATTAAATCGAGAGCCCTAAATTCGCGAATCTTTGGAATACTCCGTGCAGAAATTGGAGCCAAATATGAATCCTTATTGTCTTATACTGAAGTTCGTAGGCTATCCCAAGGCAAAGTTTTGGCTAGATTGTTTGAGCTTCGCTACGAGGTGTGTGAATTTCTTTTAGATCAAAATATGCCCGAACTATACTAGCGCCTCGATGATGATTACTGGATAGCCAAACTTGCATACATGGCTGATATATTCGAGCATCTGAATGAACTTAATAAAAAAAAATGCAAGGATGGAATGAGAATATATTGGCGTGCTTCGATAAATTACAGGGGTTCAAAAAAAAAACTCAAACTTTGGCAGGAAGAGAGGCAAAAAGAATGTTTAGAAAAGTACCCAAGGACCAACCATAGTACGAATGAAAACAAGCAATTAATTGTGGATTTGGCCCAACAACATTTAAGTATGCTTCAGCAGAAATTTGATCACTATTTTTATTCTATTAATACAGAACACCCCTCCTTGAGCCGTCACCTTATCGTGGTGGAGGGGTTTGTGTGTCCCAATGATCCTAGGAGCTATGTTGTCCGGGGCTTTATGCCCCTGGTAGGGCCACCCAAGGCAAACTGGTCCTAGGTGAGGGATGAGACAAAGAACGGTTCCAAACCTCCAATGAAGAATAAAAACTGTGGACGACGTTTTCCCTTGCCCGGACGCGGGTCACCAGGGCCCCCCTCTGGAGCCAGGCCTGGGGGTGGGGCTCAATGGCGAGCGCCTGGTGGCTGGGCCTGCACTAATGGGGCTCGGCCAGGCACAGCCCGAAGAGGTAACATGGGTCCTCCTTACCATGGGCTCACCACCTATGGGAGGGGCCAAGGAGGTCGGGTGCAGTGTGAGTTGGGTGGTGGCCGGAGGCGGGGACCTTGGCGGTCTGATCCTCGGCTACAGAAACTGGCTCTTGGGACATGGAATGTCACCTCTCTGAAGGGAAGGAGCCTGAGCTAGTGCGCGAGGTGAGAGGTTCCGCTAGATATAGTCGGACTCACCTCGACGCACAGCTTGGACTCTGGAACCAATCTCCTTGAGAGGGGCTGGACTCTCTACCACTCTGGAGTTGCCCCCGGTGAGAAGCGCTGAGCAGGTGTGGGCATACTTATTGCCCCCCGACTTGGAGCCTGTGCATTGGGGTTTACCCGGTGGACGAGAGGGTGGCCTCCCTCTGCCTTCGGGTGGGGGAAGGGTCCTGACTGTTGTTTGTGTGTATGCCCAACAGCAGTTTGGAGTATCCACCCTTTTGGAGTCTCTGGAGGGGTGCTAGAGGGCATACCTTCTGGGATTCCCTCGTTTTGCTGGGAGACTTCAATGCCCGTGGGCAATGACAGTGAGACCTGGAAGGGTGATTGGGAGGAATGGCCCCCCCGATCTGAACCCGAGCGGTGTTTTGTTATTGGACTTCTGTGCTCGCCACGGATTGTCCATAACGAACACCATGTTCAAGCATAAGGGTGTTCATATGTGCACTTGGCACCAGGACACCCTAGGCCTCAGTTCGATGATCGACTTTGTGGTTGTGTCGCCGGACTTGCGCCATATGTCTTGGACACTCGGGTGAAGAGAGGGGGAGCTGTCAACTGATCACCACCTGGTGGTGAGTTGGCTTCGATGGTGGGGGAAGATGCCGGTCAGACCTGGTAGGCCCAAATGTGTTGTGAGGGTCTGCTGGGAACGGCTGGCAGAGTCCCCTGTCAGAAGTAGCTTCAACTCCCACCTCGGCAGAACTTCAACCACGCCCCGAGGGAGGTGGGGACATTGAGTCCGAATGGGCCATGTTCCGTGCCTCTATTGTTGAGGCGGCTGACCGAGCTGTGGCCGTAAGGTGGTCGGTGCCTGTCGCGCGGCAATCCCCAACCCGTTGGTGGACACCGGCGTGAGGGATGCCGTCAAGCTGAAGAAGGAGTCCTATAGGACTTTTTGTCCTGTGGGTCTCTGGAGGCAGCTGATAGGTACCGCAGGCCAAGCGAATGCGGCCGGTTGTTGCTGAGGCAAAAACTCGGGCATGGGAGGAGTTTGGAGAGGCCATGGAGAACAACTTTCGGACGGCTTCGAGGAGATTCTGGTCCACCGTCCGGCGTCTCAGGAGGGGGAAGCAGTGCAGTGTCAACACCGTATATGGTGGGGATGGTGTGCTGCTGACCTCGACTTGGGACGTTAGGGTCAGTGGGGGAGTACTTCGAAGACCTCCTCAATCCCACTAACATGCCTTCCAATGAGGAAGCAGAGCCTGGGGACTCTGAGGTGGGCTCTCCCATCTCTGGGACTGAAGTCACCGAGGTGGTCAAAAACTCCTTGGTGGCAGGGCCCCGGGGTGGATGAGATACCGAGTTCCTTAAGGCTCTGGATGTTGTAGGACTGTCTTGGTTGACACGTCTCTGCAACATCGCATGGACATCGGGACAGTGCCTCTGGATTGGCAGACCGGGGTGGTGGTCCCCCTCTTTAAAAAGGGGGACCGGAGGGTGTGTTCCAACTATAGAGGGATCACACTCCTCAGCCTCCCTGGAAAAGTCTATTCGGGGGTTCTGGAGAGGAGGGTCCGTTGGATAGTCGAACCTCGGATTCAGGAGGAACAGTGTGGTTTTCGTCCTGGTCGCGGAACAGTGGACCAGCTCTACACCCTTAGCAGGATCCTGGAGGGTGCATGGGAGTTTGCCCAACCAGTCTACATGTGTTTTGTGGACTTGGAAAAGGCATTCGACCTGTCCCTCGGGAATCCTGTGGGGTGCTCGGGAGTATGGGGTACGGACCCCTGATAAGAGCTGTTCGGTCCCTGTACAACCAGTGTCAGAGCTTGGTCCGCATTGCCGCAGTAAGTCAGCCCATTTCCAGTGAGAGTTGGACTCCGCCAGGGCTGCCCTTTGTCACCGATTCTGTTCATAACTTTTATGGACAGAATTTCTAGGCGCAGCCAGGGTGTTGAAGGGGTCGGTTTGGTGGGCTCAGGATTGGGTCACTGCTTTTTGCAGATGATGTTGTCCTGTTTGCTTCATCAGGCCGTGATCTTCAGCTCTCTGGATCGGTTCGCAGCTGAGTGTGAAGCGGCTGGGATGAGAATCAGCACCTCCAAATCCGAGACCATGGTCCTCAGCCGGAAGAGGGTGGAGGGCCCTTTCAGGGTTGGGGAGAGATCCTGCCCCAAGTGGAGGAGTTTAAGTATCTCGGGGTCTTGTTCACGAGTGAGGGAAGATTGGATTGATTGGACAGGCGGATCAGTGCAGCATCCGCAGTGATGCGGGCTCTGCATCGATATGTCGTGGTGAAAAAAGTGCTGAGCCGTAAGGCAAAGCTCTCAATTTACCAGTCGATCTACGCTCCTACCCTCACCTATGGTCATGAGCTATGGGTAGTGACCGAAAGAACGAGATCGCAAATACAAGTGGCTGAAATGAGTTTCCTTCGCAGGGTGTCTGGGCTTTCCCTTAAGGATAGGGTGAGGAGCTCAGTCATCCGGGAGGGGCTCAGAGTAGAGCCGCTGCTCCTCCGCATCGAGAGGAGTCAGATGAGGTGGCTCGGCATCTGATCAGGATGCCTCCTGGACGCCTCCCTGGTGAGGTGTTACAGGCACGTCCAACCGGGAGGAGGCCCTGGGGATGACCCAGGACATGCTGGAGGGACTATGTCTCCCGGCTGGCCTGGGAACGCCTTGGGATTCTCCGGAAGAGCTGGAAGAAGTGGCTGGGGAGAGGAAGTCTGGGCTTCTTTACTTAAGCTGCTACCCCCGCGACCCGATCTTGGATAAGCGGAAGAGGATGGATGGATGGATAATACAGAACAATACGATTGGATTTGAAATCCTTTTGCAACCAATGCAATAAATTCTACGGAAGCACTGCCACTGCAAATTCGAGAGGAATTTATAGAATTAAGTAACGACGGGACGTTAAATCTTCATTTCGCCGAAGTTCCATTAGATGTTTTCTGGATTTCCATAAAGAAAGAATATCCTCGCATTTCTGACAAGGCCATCCTAACACTACTTCCATTTTTGAAAACATATTCATGTGAGCAAAGTTGTTAATTAAAAGGGTTAATTAAAAATAATAAGCAGTCATGCTTAAAAGATCTTGACCAAGAACTTCGGGTTGCACTGTCAAATATTGAGCGGAATATAAAACTTTTGTGTTCATTGAAACAAGCACAGGTATCATATTAATCTGTCATTATCTATACTAATAAAAGGCAAAGCCCTCACTGACTCACTCACTCACTCACTGACTCATAACTAATTCTCCAACTTCCAGTGTAGGTAGAAGGCTGCAATTTGGCAGGGTCATTCCTTACAGCTTACTTACAAAAGTTGGGCAGGATTCATTTCGAAATTCTATACGTAATGGTCATAACTGGAACCTATTTTTTCGTCCATATAGTATAATAGACTTCTGCTCGATGTCCTTGGGAGGCGGAGTTACGCCTCCCACGTAATTTAGTGCATGCCCATATAAGGCCGTCTGTCAGCGGCAATCCAATAGAAACACTGCCGCTACATATTCACGGGTGAAGGACTGTTCTTATGCACACGAAGATGAGATGGTCAGGGTGGTGTTTGGCACAAACTCGGCGAAACTGCGAGAGAAACTTTTAAGTGCCGGGTCTTAGCTAACATTAAATACAGCCATGGACATCGCACGAGATGGCACCAGCACAGCTGGGAACCTTCAATACATGTACACCGACAAGCAACAGTTCCAAAGAGTGCTGAACAAAAACCGAATTACACAATTGAGAAGGCAGCAAAAAAATATAAAGCGTGTGATACCTACAAGCATATTCATAAGTGCAGCTACTGCGGAAACAAAGCACACGGTGGAAAAAGTCAATGTCCCGCTAAAGACAGTGTAAAAAAAAACCTGTGCATGCAGTGAGTCACATCTCAGATAAAGAGGAAGACGAGCTGTTTATTGATGCAGTATGAATGAAACCTGTTATCTTTACAACGATTGCCAAACACGGAATGTAACTTGAACACAACACATCCTACAAATACGAACCTGATTGAAAGAAATAATTGTAATCAAATCCTTGATGACAGAAACACTCATAACACTCACAAAACAATTACTGTATATTGACAATCATGTTACGTTGTTTTTAAAATGTTCCCTTTTCTTTTTCATAACTTCTTTAACACACTACTTCTCCACTGCAAAGCGCGGGTATATATATATATGTATATATATACCCTGATCTACATACTCTCAAATAGACAAACCACACGCCGTGGCGCAATGGTAGAAGCTTCGCCTCTAGTGCTGAGGTTCGATTCCCGATATTCCAAATCACACTTTGCATTCCAAGCAAAGGGGAACTTTTGTCAGTGCATGATTTCCTGGTACATCGATTACATTGATGCACACATCAGAGCTACAAAAATGTTAGAGTCGGAATAAAGCGCGTTCCTAGGACAGATCGGAGAAAAAATTCATTTCAAAAGACTACCTGACGGAAGACTTGATAAAAGCATGGTTTTGTGCACACTGAAAAGCAAGCAAAATTAGATGCATTACAGAAAGCAGACTTTGTGGCTCTTACTGGGGATCATTGGACTTCTGTGACTGTTAGTAATTCTAATTACATCTAATTACAAAATGTTCAATGATCACACTGTTTTAGCCTAATGTACAAAATAATTTTGGCTAAGGTTACTCAGAGTTTAAAGGTGAAGCTGGTCAAATTGCCTTTTATTTTTCTGCCTTATTTTTTTAAGAAGAAAAACTGCACTTTATCTTGAAATTGTTATTATTATTTAAAGACAATACCATTCTGAAAATGTACTTAAAGTACTTAAAATACCACTTTATTTTTAAGTCTGACCAATTTTAGCCAGGGATGATATTTATGTTTCTATTTTGAATTGAAATGCAGTTTAAAAGCATTTTTTTTCAGAAATTAAAAGAGCTTGAGTTTACAATATTCATGTCCATGTCTATTATTTGATTCTGTTGCCCACTAAAACCCTTTTAAATAAAAAAACATTTGTATTTGGGGCAAATTTTCATTTGTGATTACATACGATTAATCAAGATTAATTATTACACAGCCTCTAATTAATTAGATTAATTTTTTTAATCGAGTCTCACCCCTAATATATATATGTAGATATATAGTATATACAGTATATATGTAGATTTGTATATATATATGTGTATATACAGTATATATGTTGTGATGGATGGCCGGCCATTTATCCGGCCAATACCCCCGAGCCGCCAGGTGGAGCCCTCCTTGCAGCGTGGAGGTCCCCAGAAGACCAGCAGGGCATCATGGACATTGGAGTTTTTATGCAAAGCCCTGCTGGATGCCGTGGGGGCCACAGGAGGGAGCTGCAGGGAGGACCGAGGGCTTCTTCGTGCCCTGTGACCTGGAGGTTTGTCACAGGAAGAGCGACAGACTTCCGAGTTGAAGAAAGAACTTTTACCTGACCCGGAAGTGATTGAGGATCACATGGACTGGGGATTAAGAACACTTCCGGGTCAGGGAGTATAAAAGGACTTTGGGAACTCACAGACAATGAGCTGAGCTGGGTGGAAGGGTGGCAACGCGTCTGGGAGCTGGAGGATTGGTTATTTGTGTATTTGTGATTAGTATTAGTGGTTTATATGAGTATTGTGGAGGAGAGTGTGCTTTGTACACTGTGGAAGAAAAATAAAGTCAACATTTGGACTTTTACCTGGTGTCTGGAGTCGTGGACAGGGGTTCAAGGGAGCGAGAGCGCCCCCTATCATTCACAATGTAGATATGTATATGTATATATATGTGTATAGTATATGTGTATATATGTATATATGTATATTTGTATATGTATATATATGTATATATATATATATATATATATATATATATATGTGTGTGTGTATATATGTTTATATGTGTGTGTATATATATATATATATTATTGTCACAAGAATGAGACATGGACAGATAAAGAGTTGGGGCAGCCACCCGTATATTATGGTATCCTGGCTGCAAAAGTCGTTTTCTAAAATACAGCACTGAAGTGCATTCAACAGAGTCCAAAACAAGACTGAGGAAACAAAGGAAAGGGGGCAGGTTTTAAAGGGGGAGACAGGAAGTGAGGTCGTATGGATCTGGCACGTGGTCTTCCACCATTGGCTCAGAGCGGAGGTGACATCAGAGGGACTGGAGCTGGTGTGGCCGACTTCCATTGGCTCAGTCCCGAAGTGATGTCAGGAGATCCAGGTGAAATCCCGGGATGGTCTACAGGCAAGGGAGAAAAGAGTCAGTGCACTCTGCCACACCCCGCATGCCTCCAACTGCCTTCACTCAAGCCCTTTAGCTGCCTCCCATGCGCACGTGTGTGACAAGGCCCCCTTAGCCCAGACCCGGGTCGGGCGACTAACCGAGAGGTCGTGAACCCGAGAAGAGCATCAGCGTTGGCGTGGAGAGCCCGGCGATGAACGAGCGAAAACTTGTGCGGCTGCAGGTCAAGAAACCCCCGGGTGACCCGCGGATTCGACTCCTTGTGGAGGGCCATCCACTGTAGAGGTGCATGGTCCGTGACAAGGGTGAATTCCGGCCCAACAGGTAGTACCTCAGCTGAGTAATCGCCCATTTAATCGCCAGAGCCTCCCTCTCCACCGCAGCATACCTGGTCTCCCGGTCCAACAGTTTCCGGCTCAGGAACATGATGGGGTGCTCCACACCATCGACGCTTTGGCTCAGCACGGCGCCCAGGCCTGTGTCCGAAGCGTCCGTCTGGAGGATGAAAGGCAAAGAAAAGTTAGGTGCCATCAAAACAGGTGTGGACGTAAGGGCCTGCTTTAAGTCACCAAATGCAGCGCTTGTTTTTTCAGTCCATGCCACAATGTTCGGGGCCCTCTTCTTTGTTAAATCAGTCAAGGGGGCCGCTCTCTCCGAAAACCGGGGTACAAACCGGCGGTAGTACCCGCTAACCGAAAGGCTTGGACCTGCCGCTTGGTTCATGGACGGGCCATTTCAGAATGGCATCAATTTTGGAGCACTGTGGCCTTACGGTACCCGACCCACCAGGTAGCCTAAATATTTGGCCTCGCTTAATCCAAGAAGCATTTCTTGGGATTAATCCGAGCCCGCCTCACCAAGTGTCCGTAATACCGCTTGGACATGCTGTAGGTGTTCCTTCCATGTGCTGGAATAGATGACCACGTCATCCAGGTAGGCAGCACTGTATGAGTTATGAGGCCGAAGCACTTTGTCCACCAGACGCTGAAAGGTTGCTGGAGCCCGTGTAACCCAAATGGAAGGACACGATACTGCCAGTGTCCGCTAGGGGTACTAAACGCGTTTTACCTTCAGGAGTCCGTTAAAGGAACCTGCCAGTACCCTTTCGTCATGTCAAGTGTGGTCAGGTATTGAGCCTGTCCAAGCCTCTCGAGGAGGTCGCCCACGCGTGGCATTGGATAAGCATCAAATTGGGAGACTTGATTAAGCCGACGGAAGTCATTGCAGAACCTCCAACTTCCGTCAGGCTTACCGACGAGCACAATGGGGCTGGACCAGGGACTATAACTTTCCTCAATCACACCTAGCTCCAGCATGCGCTTGATCTCAAGCTCCACTTCAGCCTTTTTGCCTCGGGAAGACGATCGGGCGTTCTCGGACAACAACCCGGCTCTGTCACGATGTTGTGCTCAATCAGAGAGGTCCTTCCGGGTTCTCACTGACTACCTCCCGAACGGTCCGGATAACTGTTTCCAGCTCCTGCCGCTGTCTGGGACTTAAGTCCGTGCGAAGTTAAGGTCGTGTGTGTGAGCGAAGAGTGAGCGGGCTGGCGGAGGAGGGATCGGGGTCCCTGTCCTTCCACGGTTTCAGCAGGTTCACATGATAAACCGCTCCTTTGGCCGGCGATTGGGTTGACTCACCAAATAGTCGACCAGTCCCTTCCTCTCCTTAACTTCGTAGGGGCCCTGCCAGTGGGCAAGCAATTTAGAGTGGGAGGTAGGCACTAGGACCATGACCCGATCTCCGGGCGGAACTCCCGAAGAGGCGTGCAGCGGTTGTAGTACCGGCCTGTGCTGCTTGAGCCTCCTCCATGTGACTTTTAAGGACAGGCGAATCTTTCCAAATCTATCGCAGAACTGCGCGATATACTCCAGTATGTTTGTGGAGGGAAGAGCCTCTTCTTCCCAGCCTTCTTTCAAAATATCTAATATGCCCGAGGTTGTCGCCCGCACAGTAGTTCAAAGGGGAGAACCCGTGGAGGCTTGTGGGACTTCCGATAGGCAAAAGGACGAGGGGAGGAGCTGATCCCAGTTCCTTCCATCCTCGCTGACCACCTTACGCAGCATTTGCTTGAGAGTTTGATTAAACCTCTCTACTAATCCGTCGGTTTGAGGATGATATACGAGGTCTTTAAATGCTTTATTTTCAGTAATCTGGCAGTCTCCTTGACGTTTCCGAGGTGAAGGGGTCCCCTGGTCTGTCAAGACTTCTTTGGGGATCCCCACGCCAATACCCTAGTAATTCCCGTGCGATGGCTTTAGAGGTAGCTGAGCGCAACGGAACAGCTTCGGGTATCTGGTAGCGTAATCCACGAGGACTAAAATGTACTTGTGTCCTCGGGCTGAGGGCTCCAGGGGTCCCACCAGGTCGACCCCGATTCTGTGGAAGGGAACGTCAATCAGTGGAATAGGAACAAGAGGAGCACGGTCCCTCCTAGGAATTTGTCGCAGTTGACACTCCGGGCAGGAAGCGCAAAAGCGACGAACCTCCTCATTAATTCCTGGCCAGTAGAAACGGAGCTTGATCCGCTCCAGAGTTTTTTCGGTGCCCAGGTGGCCACCTAGGAGGTGGGCGTGTGCTAGCTCGCAGACCTGCCGCCGGAAGGTACGCTGCACTAGCAGCAGCCTCGTCTCCTGCCCGTCATGCATTGCTACACGGTAAAGGAGGTCATTATCTAGCACAAAGTAGGGGCCCTGTGGCATCGACTGATTAGTGCGCTGGCCATTGACAAGGACCACTGCATTTTTTACAAACTTCAGGGAGTCATCATTCCATTGCTCCCTTCTAAAAGAAGCCGGCGTTTCTTTAAATTGGAACCGCAACACGGAGAGAGGGTCAGCGTCGACCTCAATGGGCGTGGTTTCCTCCCGCCCGCCGGCGTTGGTGGATGACGTGTTAGCCCGCGACGCCCGGGAGTTGCCACGCCAGTCAGGGCGACGCTGTCTCTCTCTGCCGGCTGATTACACGGCGTGGAGGCAGCTTGAGACGGGTTATCTCCGTCCATAACGAGGCCCAAATTAACCCCGGGAGTGGTATGTGTCTCACCGCTTTTGATTTTAGACCAGTCCCGCCCTAGTATCACCGGGTGTGGAGGATCAGGTAGGACGCTACGGTGAGTTTACTTAACTGACCCTCCGTAACTGATGATACAGCGGCGGACCTGTACCAGCGGATGTCTCCTTGGACACAGTTTATACCGGTCTTAAATTTTAGCCACTGTTGCGGTTGCACAAAGGGGCGGGCAACAATGGAAATGTTGCTGCCGGAGTCGAACAAACCTGTGGTCTTGTGTCCGCTGGCGATCACCACGCCAGTATGTGGGACCGCCAACGGATTAGCCAGAGCACACCAACCCTCCTCGCCCTCCACCTGCATTCCTCCTTGCCCCAAGCGGTTTTGCGCCCAGCGGCCGCTGGACGCCTTCGAGCTCCGGATTGTACAGGGAGGGGCTAGGTCTTGGAACGTACCCCGGCTGGGTTTGACATGAGGACGGTTCTGCTCCCCCAGAGTGTGAGGCCGCCCTCTGCGTCTCCATAAGCTCTATGAGCTCAGACATGTTCTTAAACCGCCCCCAAACCGCTGGGTGAAGCCACGGGAAGCGCTTCCAGGAGCAGATAGCAAGCTACCTGCTCTATTATTTGGTAGGGCGTGTTTTCAAATGGCCGTAGCCAATGCCCTACCATTGCCCATAAGGACCAGGCTTGTTTGTTGGTGGCCGCTCAGGGTCCAACCTCCATTTTTATTTTATTCACCTGCCAGTCTGGGGCACCCCTAGGTGGTAAATGGGGCTTTGGTTTCGCAGGGAGGCAGGCACTCTCCCCCAAGAGAGCATACTGAGTCCCTTTTGCCTCCCCCCTCCAGGGCAGCCCAATTCTGTGAGCCCCACCCGCACACCCCTGGCCTCCAGATGGCCTAGTTATGAGTGCCGGGAGCGGAGCCCGCACCGGGTCACGCCGAACCACGGGGCACCCTCCCCGCCTGAAGACTCGCCCGATGCACGCTCCCACCTGGGTATATTGCAGGTCCTGTCCCCTTCTCTTCTGGGACTTCTCCATCCTGCCGACTACGCCACTGTCACAAGAACGAGACATGGACAGATAAAGAGTTGGGGCAGCCACCCGTATATGGTATCCTGGCTGCAAAAGTCGTTTTCTTAAAATACAGAGCACTGAAGTGCATACAACAGAGTCCAGTACAAGACTGAGGAAACAAAGGAAAAGGGGCAGGTTTTAAAGGGGGAGACAGGAAGTGAGGTCGTATGGATCTGGCACGTGGTCTTCCACCATTGGCTCAGAGCGGAGGTGACATCAGAGGGACTGGAGCTGGTGTGGTCGACTTCCATTGGCTCAGTCCCGGAAGTGATGTCAGGAGATCCAGGTGAAATCCCCCGGGGATGGTCTACAGGCAAGGGAGAAAAGAGTCAGTGCACTCTGCCACACCCCGCATGCCTCCGAACTGCCTTCACTCAAGCCCTTTAGCTGCCTCCCATGCGCACGTGTGTGACAATATATATATATGCCAGCAACACTCATAACAATGACAACACAATTACATTGTCAATCATGTTACGTTATTATTAAAATGTTTCCTTTTCTTTTTCATTACTTCTTTAACACACTACTTCTCCGCTGCGAAGCGCGTGTATTTTGCTAGTGTTATAATAATTATTAAGATTGCATAAAAGTAAATATAGTATAGTTTTAAGTATGCATACTTATAATAAATGTATACTTATAATAAAAAACAAAAATTTATTGTAAAATTTGTGTATTAAATTAATATCTATATATCAGTGGCGTAGCTGGAGATCATGTTGCCCGGGGCGGTGAAAAATTTGACGTCCTAAAGCTGAAAAATAAATTGGAGTTCATGTTGTCCGGGGCGGTTAAAAATTTGACTCCCCAAAGCTGAAAGAATTTTTTTTCTGCGCCTCCTCAAGAAACAAAAAAAAAAGAAAACTACCGTATTTTGAACACCTAAATAGCTGGCTCAGAGCGGACCTCCCCTCCCGTCCGCCCTAGCTATGCCACTGCTATATATTTTGCAGACACGGGAGAACATGCAAACTCCACGCAGGGAGGACCCGGAAGCAAACCCAGGTTTACTGTTTGTTAATTTATTTTTATTTTTAAAGTTTTTTTAATTATGTTTTCTCAAACAATTAAAAACTTTATTTTCCTCCTGGGCAACACTGGGTATTTCACCTAGTTAAGCTATATAATATATGTAAAATGAAACAGAAACACAAACCAGCTTCAAATGAAAAACCATGTACTATAATTAGTGATACTCATAACAAGCATTTATATATAACATTACCACCAACAATTTGCGAATATGTCACTGGTCACCACAAGAAACTGACAATTGAGAGAATTTAATACCCATTTCACAAAAATAGTAAACGAGACACATGGAGACAGGGACGTGAGAAGCACAAGAATTCAGGTGTATGGATATGAAGCAAAATTAGGTATAAAAATAAATCTTCGTAACACATTGGATATCTGTATTAATTTGTTTTGAAGTCAGGAGAGGAATTTGCTTTGGAAAGATCATTTGTGAACTTATGGAACTTACTTTTCATTTCTTCCTTTCTATCATGTAAATGAACAGGGGCCTCATGTATAACGCCGTGTGTAGAACTCGCACTATAACATGGCGTAAGCACAAAAGCGAAATGTGCTTACGCACAGAAAAATCCAGATGCAGGAATCTGTGCGTACTCCAACTTCCACGTTCTTTTGCTACATAAATCCCGATCAGCGTGAAAACTAACGCTTGTGCACGCGCATTATGTAACGCCCCAACTCCTCCCAGAATTACGCCTCTTTGAATATGCAAATCAATATAAATCGCCCTTAAGCGCAGCTTTCTGTGAAAAGACAATGGGAAAAGCACGGGGGGAAATATAAGAATTTCAGCGAATACCAAGTGGAGGCAAAGGAAAAACATACTATTTGTTCACATAAACCGTGATATAATCAACAAAAGGAAGTTGATCGAGTGACATAGCGTGTTGGAGAAACTTGAAAGCTCACATCCACAAAATCGCACAGTGCGGAAATAAAAAGAAGTCACATATCAAAGTTGCCGTGAAAAGACGAGTCGTAGCCCACTGTCTGAGTGTCATATGAAAGCTTATTAGGGTACAGAGAAAAAAGGCACACAGTGGGAAAAAGCATGAAATGTCCACTTCAATCTCGACATTTCCACTTTAATTACGTAGTTTATTTTGTCATTAAAGTAGAACATCATAAAATTCATCTTAAAATTGTTTAATTAACCAGTTTCTAAAATCACATCTTAATTAAAGTAGCACGTTAAATGCTTTGTTTTGTATTTGATTTTCTATGTGCTCTATGTGTGTGAATCACTACTTGCTTCTTAAACAGGCTCTCTTCCTCCAACTGGACACAGAATCCATTACATTCATGATATTACAGCTCTCTGAATAACTAAAATACTGAGATGTATACGTGATGTCATTTTCATGATGATAGGAGTTAAAGCACGTTATTAACCATGTTTCACTTCGATGAAATAATTTATTGCAGCAGTACTTAGGGGCGCTCTAGGCTTGTGGTGGCACTGGGCAGAGGAAGAATCGGTGGCTCCTTCGCCGCCAATGTCATGCACGGTGTATGGCCACGTCCGTTGCAGACAGTGCATAGCCGCCTCGTGCTCATGACACAAGCATTTAACTTTTGCGAACTTTGTCGCTGCTTTTTTAGCTGTGTTGTTATTTTCTCTTTCTGTTTTATATTCAGTATATATTGGCGTAGCCGTCACTGCAGTCAGTGCTTTTCTTTCCCCAAGTAACCGATCACCACACAATCAGCTCTGTAATAGGCGTTAAGCCATCTGTAAGCTTAGCGATTCTTCAAAATGTTTAAAGAACATTGAAATATCTTCGTAGTACATGTTTAATTATTCTATCCTTAAAGACACTCCCAGTGAAGAATATAGATTATTTAAATGAAGTTAAAGTTTTATCTGTATAATTTAACAAACATATTTTGCTGCATTTCACCTTAAAAATGATATCGTCATCATATGTAAATCGCGCTTTATAAAGTGGCTCAGGTTGTGAGATATTATAACTGTAGTGTAAGTTTACAGTGAGGTGATTGTACTTATAAGTACAAACAGTTCTACAAGGAGCAATTGATTGAGTTCATTTAAAGTTCTTGGGATGAAACTGTTCTGAACCGCGAGGTCCATTACAGGAAAGGCTTTGAAACGTTTTGCGTGGCAGAGACAGCGTATCCTTAAAGCTGTATACCGATAATTCTCTTTCCGATCAGCTGCTGCTGTGATTCACACTCAGATACAGTGATATAAATACTCCGAGTGGTGCAGTGAGAGAAATATGGAAAAAGATGATCCGCTGTGGCAACTCCTAACGGGAGGAGCTGAAAGAAGAAGAAGAAGAAGAAGAAGAAGAAGAAGAAGAAGAAGAAGAAGAAGAAGAAGAAGGAGATGTGAGAGTAACAACGCTAAAGCAGTTATGGCATTTGGAATACTATGGCTGTTCCCTGGACCATTATATTGTTATGAGTTAATTACAATCAGATGCATTACACTAATAAACAATATGCGGTTAGTTTCTGTGTATTTATAAAGCCGCGTCATGAAAATAATGAGTAATCACACAAGAACAGTAGCACTGCTTTGATGCTGGGTGCCGCCAGTTTGCAAAACCGAGCGGAGAACTTGCATACGACAAGGCATGAGGTATCGTGGAAAAGTGCGTGGCTTTACGCCAAGTGTAGGTTTTATACATTAAATTTGAACGTGGAAAAGTTCTTACGCAACATTTCTGTGCGTACGCACCGTTTATACATGAGGCCCCAGATCTCTTTAAAGGATGAATGGTCTTAGTCCAAAGGGTTCACTTGATTATGTATTCTGATTCCTCCTGCCAAATAAAATGACAAACCCATGATATCATATATACAAACTTTCTCTAGATATGTAAGAGGAAAAGCCTTTAGAGTCACCGACATTCTAACATGATGTACCTGCCAGCTTTAGAGATACCCCATTAACCTCAAAATTTAAATGAAGGTGGAAGATCTGTTATTTGAGCTCAGCATTTTAGAGCTATTGCTGTGACTGTTATTTTTGTTTGCATGCTGTTATCATTTGTCACATATGTGCGAGTAGGAGGCAGCTAAAGTGCCTGAGTAATTGTAATTCCACAACAGACCAGGGGGCGGTGGGGTGCGCTGACTATCTCTCTCCCTTCCTTGCAGACCATTCTCGGGAAATCCTGACAGGTTCCGACAACACTGATGACATCACTTCCGGCTCCAGTGCCACTGATGATGTCACTTCCAGTCCAGATGACAGCACTTTTCCCTCAGACCCAATGACGATGTCACTTCTGGACCCGACGACATCACTTCCGGTTCGGGCCCAAATGATGATGTAACTTTTTGCACTGGCCTTTAAAGCCACCATCTTGCCTTCATAAAATAATTTCTGTTTTAGACTCAGATCAATAAAAATCTCTGTTCATCTTTAAACCTATTTTGCAGCCGTGGAACAATATACAGGTGGCTGCCCCAAACCTTTATGATGTCTTTGCCTCATCCTTATCACACATTCTAAGACCAATATAAGGGAAGCAAAGCAATGGATAGTATTTAAAGTTGAAGAGCTAATGTCTGTATTTGCATCTTCCTCTTCTGCTTAAGTCCATGACCCAATTAAAGTAACCTGACTAGAAATTGTGCTCAGCCTACTGGTATACCATACCCATGGAAAAGGGTGGGAGACACTGAATGAACTGAAGAAAGTGAGCCAATTGCATTATAATTATCTTAGTAGCTGCTGGTGATTGACTGTTCTTGGTTCAAGATAGCCCTGTTACTTTGCAATAGAACCTCAGACAATATGAGACATATTAACATTACTACCATAGATAGATAGATACTTTATTAATCCCAAGGGAAATTCACATAATCCAGCAGCAGTATACTGATACAAAGAAACAATATTAAATTAAATAGTAATAAAAATGAAAAAAATAAAAATAAAAAAAGCAGACAATAACTTTGAGTAATGTTAGCATTTACTCCCCCGGGTGGAATTGAAGAGTCGCATAGTGTGGGGAGGAATGATCTCTTCAGTCTGTCAGTGGAGCAGGACAGTGACAGCAGTCTGTCGCTGAAGCTGCTCCTCTACCTGGAGATGACACTGTTCAGTGGATGCAGTGGATTCGCCATGATTGACAGGAGCCTGCTCAGCGCCTGTCACTACGCCACGGATGTTAAACTGTCCAACTTTACTCCTACAATAGAGCCTGCCTTCTTAACAAGTTTGTCCAGGCGTGAGGCGTCTTTCATCTTTATGCTGCCACCCCAGCACACCACCACGTAGAAGAGGGCACTCGCCACAACCGTCTGGTAGAACATCTGCAGCATCTTACTGCAGATGTTGAAGGATGCCAACCTTCTCAGAAAGTATAGTCTGCTCTGAGCTTTCTTACATAGAGCATCAGTATTGGCAGTCCAGTCCAATTTGTCATCCAGCTGCACTCCCAGATATTTATAGGTCTGCACCCTCTGCACACAGTCACCTCTGATGATCACAGGGTCCATGAGGGGCCTGGGCCTCCTAAAATCCACCACCAGCTCCTTGGTTTTGCTGGTGTTAAGATGTAAGTGGTTTGAGTCGCACCATTTAACAAAGTCTTTGATTAGCTTCCTGTACTCCTCCTCCTGCCCACTCCTGATGCAGCCCACAATAGCAGTGTCATCAGCGAACTTTTGCATGTGGCAGGAGTCATATTGGAAGTCTGATGTATATAGATTGAACAGGACCAGAGAAAGTACAGTCCCCTGCGGCGCCTCGTATTGCTGAACACAATGTCAGACCTGCAGTTCCCAAGACGCACATATTGAGGTCTGTCTGTAAGATAGTCCACAATCCATGCTACCAGGTGTGAGTCTGCTCCCATCTCAGTCAGCTTGTCTCTAAGGAGCAGAGGTTGGACGGTGTTGAAGGCGCTAGAGAAGTCCAAAATCATAATTCTTACAGCACCACTGCCTCTGTCCAGGTGGGAGAGGGATCGGTGTAGCATATAGATGATGGCATCCTTCGCTCCCACCTTCTCCTGGTATGCGAACTGCAGAGGGTCGAGGGCGTGGCGGACCTGTGGCCTCAGGTGGTGAAGCAGCAGCCGCTCCATGGTCTTCATCAGATGTGACGTCAGAGCAACAGGCTGGAAGTCATTCAGCTCACTAGGATGTGATACCTTTGGGACAGGAGTGATACAAGATGTTTTCCAAAGCCTTGGGACTCTCCCCTGTTCCAGGCTCAGGTTGAAGATGCGCTGTGGAGGACTCCCCAGTTCCAATGCACAGGCCTTCAGCAGTCATGGGGATACACCATCTGGACCCGCTGCTTTGCTGGCACAAAGTCTTTTCAGCTCTCTGCTCACATGTGCTGCTGTAATTGTGGGTGGGGATGTCTCACATATGCTGGTATCAGCAGAAGGATGGTTGGAGGATGCAGTACTCCGAGGTGAGAGTGGGTTAGGGTGATCAAACCTATTAAAGAAGTTGTTTATTTGGTTTGCTCTCTCCACGTCTGTCTCGAGGGCGGCACCCCGCTTCCGAGCTGCCAGTGATAATCTTCATCCCATCCCACACTTCCTTCATGCTGTTGTTCTGCAACTTCTGCTCCAGCTTTCTCCTGTACTGCTCTTTCGCTGTCCTGAGCTGGACTCGGAGTTCCTTCTGCACGCGCTTGCGCTCATGCTGATCACTACCTTTAAAAGACTTTTTCTTCTGGTTCAAAAGGCCCTTGATGTCACTTGTAACCCATGGCTTGTTGTTAGCATAGCAGCGTACTGTTCTTACTGGAACTACAATGTTCATACAGAAGTTGATGTAATCAGTTGTGCATTCAACAGCCTCTTCAATGTTCTCACTATGTGACCCAAGCAATATATCCCAGTCTGTAGTTCCAAAGCAGTCTCTCAGAGCCTGCTCTGCCTCAGGGACCACTTCCTGAATGGCGTGTAGTTGTAGGTAGCGCCTCACTCTTGGTTTGTATTGAGGCTGAAGCAGAACCAGGTTATGATCTGCTTTCCCAAGCGCAGGCAGCGGGGTGGCGCTGTATGCGTCTTTAATGTTTGCATACAGTAGGTCGATAGTCCTGTTTCCCCGAGTGTTACAATCCACTGTCACACACGTACGCATGGGAACCAGCTGAAGGGCCTAAACACTAGTAATTCTACGCCAGGCCAGGGGGTGGCGGAGTGTACTGACTTTCTCTCTCAGACCCTTGCAGACCTTTCCCGGGAAATCCCACCTGTTGCCGGCCCCAAGGATGATGTCACTTCCGGGCACAAGGACACCACTCCCAGTTCCTGCATAGATGACGTCACTTCCCTTCCAGCCCTATAAAACTGCCATCTTGCCTCAGTACAGGCAGTTCTGTTCTGGACTCTGAACTAAGCACATCGTGCTATTTACAACTACTTTTGCAGCCGATTCAATTATACGGGTGGCTGCCCCAAATTTTTATGATGTCTCCAACTCATTCTTATCACAGTGGCGTAGCTGGCAGGATGAAACCTTCCCAGAAGAAACCAGGAATGGACCTTGAATTTACTCAGGTAGGAGAGTACCGGGGCCGTGTTTCCGGGTGGGGGGCCTGCTCAGCGGTCCGGAGCGACGGTGCAGGCTTCGTTTCCAGCAAGGGAAAACGAGCCCCTAGTCCTACACAAGAAGAATGTGGAGGAGACCCACCGACGTGGACTGGTTCCTGTGGGGAAAACGAAAAGGGCTTACTATGTTCTCTCAGAGGAGAGGACTGAGCCGTTTGTTGGGACCACGGTTCCAGAGACATACGGGCTGTCCCCAGACCAGCAGGTAAAGCACCTACGAAGCTGGGAATATGATCCAGAGAGATCAACCCGGGAGCAAGCTTATGCTCTCTGGGAAACCGTAGGTTCATGGCTGAAGCCATTCGAATCAACTACCCTGCAAATTGTGCAGCAGATAGCCTGCTTCATCTTAATTAATGGTCTCCCCGCTACTTTTACCCAGCCGGTCTGGGGAGACTTTAATTCCATGGATGAGTTAATAACTCAATTAACAACTAAGCCAGCCTTACAATCTGTGGGAGCAGAACGGTCCTCTAGTGGACTCCGTAGGGATTACGTTCCACTGTATAAGTCCCTTCCACATAAACGAAGCCTGCTCTGATGTCCCGGGCGGGGTGGGTCGCCTGCGGGGGAGTGCTGGGAAATGCGAGTGGAAGGGAGAGGGACGGTTGTGTGCACTTACGAACCCCCTGGCTACTGGTCATACGGGAGTAGTAATTCTAAATGGATTTCGAGATACAGCCCTTCTAGACTCCAGCAGCAACATGTTCGTTTTTGATTGCCGTTACGTACTACCGCGACAGTGGATGAGGAAAAAGACCAGTATACGCTGCATACACGGGGAAACAAGGACATACAAGACCGCCCTCTGTATTATAAGTTAAGAAGGCTTAGTAAAAAAGTTCCCCGTGGCAGTCCACCCACACCCACCTTCTCCTGTGATCCTAGGGCGGGACTGGTCTGATAGTAAATGCGAAGTGCGAATAACTGCTCTCCTTATTCCTGTAGGCCTAGTCATAGTAGGGGATAACCCGACTCAAGCTGATTCCACGCCGTGTAAACAGCCGGCGGAGACGGGTACAGAAGACTGCGAGGAGGATGGGGAGGCTCCTGGGCCGTCGCACTTAGATATGTCATCAACCCGGGCCTTGACGAGTTGGGAGGACTCCCCGCCCCTTGAAGTCAGACCGGACCCTCTCTCCAAAATGCACTTTCAATTTAACTAAACGCCGGCATCTTTCAGGAGAGAACAATGGAATGATGACTCCCTGAAGTTTGCAAAAAATGCAGTCGTGCTTGTCAATGGCCAACGCACTCATCAGCCCATGCCACGCGGGCCCCACTTTGTATTAGACCATGATCTGTTATATCGAATAGCAGAGCATGAGGGCGGGGTGCAGAAGTTGTTGCTAATCCCACGAACCTACCGGCGGCAGGTTTGCGATGGCACACGCCACCTCATGGGAGGCCATTTAGGCACCGAAAAGACATTAGAGCGCATTAAGCTCTGATTTTATTGGCCGGGAATTAATGAGGAGGTTCGCCGTTTTTTCATATCTTGTCCAGAATGTCAATTACGGCAAATTCCTAGGAGGGACCGTGCTTCTCTCGTTCCCCTCCCCCTGATTGATGTTCCCTTTGAGCGTATTGGGGTAGATATAGTAGGACATCTGGAGCCCTCAGGTCGAGGACACAAATATATATTAGTCCTCGTGGATTTTATTTACCTTTGTTTAACCAGGCAAGACAGATTAAGAACATGTTTCTTATTTACAACTGTGGCCTGGAAAAGGCAAAGCCTTAAGAGGGAAATGGGGGGGGGGGATGGGGTTAAGAAAAAAAATTAAAAAATAAAACATATTAAGAAAGATACATATATACAATATAAACGAAATTACGAAAAGAAAAGGAAAAAGAAAGGAAAAATAAATAAATAAAGAAAGAAAGAAAGAAATGAAGCAAGAAACAGTGAATAAGTTACATGTTTACAAAAAAATGTCATAAAATATTATATAAACAATATGAACATTAGAGCAGCAATGAATAGAGCAGCAGTGAATTGGAGCAGCTAGCCTAAATAACAGCGACACACGTCTTTATAATAAGCTGAAATCCGTGATTGGAAAGCTGATTTAGGAATGAAATTATTCAATTTTAACATTTTCTGCAGGTCATTCCAGTCTCTAGCAGCAGCGTTCTGAAAAGACGACAGGCCAAGTACAGAAGTAGCCTTAGGAACTGTCAGCAGAATCAGATTAGAAGAACGAGTATTATACACAGAAGAAGAAAAGTGTAACAATTCCTGTAAGTAAGGAGGGGAAAAAACCATGGAGAGTTTTGTAAATAATCATCAGCCAATGGATTTTACGGGGTGTACAATGAAGACCAGTTGAGAGAAGAATACAGGGTACAATGATGGGTTTTGAAGGGAGCATTTGTTATGAACCGGATGGCAGAGTGATAGAGAACGTCGAGCTTCTGAAGCAGGCCTTTGGATGCTGATCTATAAATAACATCACCATAGTCAAACATGGGAAGGATTGTCATTTGAACCAGAGTTTTCCTAGCAGATGATGTAAATGCAGAAGGCATTCTATAAAGGAACCCAAGTTTTAATTTGATCCTAGACCAGATTGTCAATGTGTTTTGAGAAAGATAGAGTATTATCCAGCCAAATTCCCAGATATTTATATTCAGTAATCTGATCCAGTGGTGTCCCGTCAAGGGAACAGATACCTGGAGAGCTTGATGGAATATGACCTTTTTTACCGAACCACATAACTTTAGTTTTGGAAGTATTTAACTGGAGGTGCAAATTAGAAAGAGTCAGTTGCAAACTATTAAAACTAAGTTGGAGTTGCTGCAAGACTGTAGCAGGGGAAGGACCTGTAGAGTAAAGAATTGTGTCATCAGCGTAAAGATGGATCGATGAATCTGTAACCAAATTAGCGACAGTATTAATATAAATAGAAAAAAGTGTAGGTCCAAGTATTGATCCCTGCGGGACACCATTGGTGACTGGGAGAGGCTGGGAAAGGAGTAGTTCAGATTTCACGGACTGCACTCTATCAGTAAGATAATTGGAAAACCAAGACAAGGATTTGTCAGAGATGCCTGTGTCATGAAGCCTATCAATAACACGCTTATGATTGACAGAGTCAAAGGCCTTGGCCAAGTCAATGAAAATAGCAGCACAGTACAATTTAGAATCCAAAGCAGAATAGATATAATTTAAGACTTTAAGAGTAGCTGTTATACACCCAAACCCAGTTCTAAATCCTGATTGAACAGGTGATAAGATGTTGTGTGCTTCCAAATAATCAGTGAGTTGACCATTTACGAGTTTTCCAAAACCTTGGAGATACATGGCAAGACAGAAATAGGCCTGTAACAATTGGGATCTGACCGGTAACCACCCTTAAAGAGAGGGAACACTAACGCTGACTTCCAAGCACAAGGAATTTGCCCTGTACATATAGATAAATTGAATATATCTGTGATGGGAGCAGCGATAATGGAAGCGGACAATTTAAAAAAGACAGGATCCACCTCATCAGACCCAGCAGATTTATTGGAGTCCAGCCTGAGCAATTCATCCAGAACCTCTTCCTCTGAAAAAGCCCGCAAGGTGAAACTGTGAGAGGAGGATGGAAGTATTGTAAGATGAGGGAGAGTTGGAGAAGATGCAGTAGAGCAGTTAGTAGAATTTATAGGTGATGAAGCAGAATTAGAAAATTCAGGGGTTAGACCAGAAGTTATAAAGTGCTTATTGAGGAGCTCCAACATACACTTCTTGTCTGATACTACAATGTTCTCTAAGTAGAGTGAAGGAGGTAGTTTACAAGATGGTTTATTTTCCATCTCCTTTACCGTATTCCAGAATTTGTTAGGATCAGAGCTACTAAGAGAAAACTGCTTCTTAAAATAGTCTGTTTTAGCCTTGAGAACGGCTTGTAAGGATTTATTTCTGAGTTGCTTAAAAACCAAAATATCTGCTGGGGATCTAGAGTGTCGTGCCTTGCGCCAGAGAGTATTTTTTTGTTGTAAAAGCATAGTGAGTTCCGGGGTAAACCAAGGACTATGTCGATCCTTTACTCTAAGTCTTTTCATCGGAGCATGTTTATCAACAATAGCCCTGAAAAGCTTATAAAATAAATACCAAGCCTCGTCTACTGTTGGAACCAGTCTGATTCTTGACCTGTTAACATCAGCCATGTCGTGTAGAAAAGCTTGGTGATTAAAGTTTTTAAAGGATTATGCTACGCGATATCCAGAGGCAGTTCCATTGTGCTCTGCTACTAGTAAAGCGATCGCACGGGAACTAGTGGGAGTCTTCGCGCGTCTAGGGATCCCTAAAGAAGTCTTCACGGATCAAGGGACGCCCTTTACCTTGGCGACGTTCAAGGAAATGGCCAAGTTGCTTAAAATAAAGCACCTAAAAACCGCAGTGTATCATCCTCAAACTGACGGTCTTGTCGAGAGGCTTAACCAAACTCTCAAGCAGATGCTACGTAAGGTGGTCAGAGGGGACGGGAGGAACTGGGATCAGCTCCTCCCCCTCGTGCTCTTTGCTTATCGGGAAGTTCCACAAGCCTCTACGGGGTTCTCCCCTTTTCAATTGTTATATGGCTGACAACCCCGAGGGCTATTGGATGTCTTAAAAGAGGGATGGGAAGGAGAATCTCTCCCATCTTGCAATATATTGGAGTATATCGCGCAGTTACGCGATCGATTCGGAAAAACCCGACCTTTGTTAAAAAGTCACATGGAAGAGGCGCAAGCAGCACAGGCCCACTATTATGATTGTGGCACGACTCTCTGCGAGTTCCAACTGGAGGATTGCGTCATGGTGTTGGTTCCTACCTCGCATTCTAAGTTGCTTGCCCACTGGCAAGGCCCGTATGAAGTTAAGGAGAGGAAAGGGCTTGTCGATTATTTGGTGAAACATCGTCAGCCGAGCGAGCGGGTGTATCATGTCAACTTGCTGAAGCCATGGAAGGAGAGGGATTCTGATCCCTCCTCTGCTCAGCCCCGCTCTTTCTTTGCTCAGACAGACCGCCTTAACTTCAGACCCGACTTGAATGCTAAACAAAGACAAGAGCTAGAATTAGCGATCTCGTCAGTTCCGGAGGTAGTGAGGGAGCAGCCTGGACGGACCTCTCTGATTGCGCACGACATAGTGACAGAACCTGGGGTTGTCGTGCGAGAGCGCCCATATCGGCTTCCAGAAGCAAAGAAGGCAGAGGTGGAGCTTGAGATCAAGCACATGCTGGATCTAGGGGTGGACGACCTCCTCGAGAGGCTGGGACAGGCGGAATATTTGACCACACTTGAAATGACAAAGGGTTATTGGCAGGTTCCTTTAACGGACTCCGCGAAGGAGAAGATCGCGTTTAGCACTCCCAGTGGGCACTGGCAGTACCGGGTCCTCCCATTCGGGTTACATAGGGCGCCAGCAACCTTCCAGTGTCTGATGGATAGAGTGCTCCGGCCTCATAACACGTTTAGTGCTGCCTATTTGGATGATGTTGTCATTTATTCCAGCACATGGAAGGACCACGTGCGGCAGGTGGAAACGGTATTGCGGACGCTGGATGAAGCCGGGCTTCGAATTAATCCCAAGAAGTGTTTCTTTGGGTTAAAAGAGGCTAAGTATTTGGGCTACCTAGTGGGTCAGGGTGCCGTGAAGCCACAGTGTTCCAAAGTTAATGCTATATTAAACTAGCCCCGTCTGATTACCAAGCGGCAAGTGCAGGCTTTCCTCGGTTTGGCCGGGTACTACCGCCGGTTTGTACCCCGGTTCTCTGAGAGAGCAGCACCCTTGACAGACTTAACAAAGAAAAGGGCTCCAAACCACGTGGTATGGACTAACAAGACTGCTGCTGCATTTTGTGACCTAAAACAGGCCCTTACGTCAGCACCCATGTTGAAAGCACCCAACTTTTCACTTCCTTTCATACTCCAGATGGACGCTTCGGACACAGGCCTGGGAGCCGTGCTGAGCCAAAGCATCGATGGTGTTGAACACCCCGTCATGTACCTGAGCCGGAAACTGCTGGATCGGGAAACCAGGTATGCGGCAGTGGAACGGGAAGCTCTTGCGATAAAATGGGTGATTACACAGTTGAGGTACTACCTCTTGGGCCGTGAATTCACTCTAGTGACGGACCATGCACCTCTCCAGTGGATGGCCCTTCACAGGGAGTCTAATCCGCGGGTCACTAGGTGGTTTCTTGACGTCCAACCATAAAAGTTTTCGCTCGTTCATCGTAGGGGTACTCTCCATGCCACGACCTCTCGGACAGGTCCGCCCGACCTGGTGGGTCTGGGCTAAGGGGGGGGCCTTGTCACACACGTGCGCATGGGAACCAGTTGAAGGGCCTAAACACTAGTAATTCTACGCCAGGCCAGGGGGTGGCGGAGTGTACTGACTTTCTCAGTCCCTTGCAGACCCTTCCCGGGAAATCCCGCCTGTTGCCGGCCCCAAGGATGATGTCACTTCCGGGCACAAGGACACCACTACCAGTTCCGGCATAGATGACGTCACTTCCCTTCCAGCCTTTTAAAACTGCCATCTTGCCTCAGTACAGGCAGTTCTGTTCTGGACTCTGAACTAAGCACATCGTGCTATTTACAACTACTTTTGCAGCCGATTCAATTATACGGGTGGCTGCCCCAAATGTTTATGATGTCTCAGACTCATTCTTATCACACCACATTCTGGGAGAAGGAAGGTAATGTTTTGGCCAGCGTTACATGGTTAAAGTCACCAGCGATTAGCACAAGTGCCTCAGGGTGCTGCGTTTGTAACTTAGCAACTGCGGAATGGATGATGTCACTCGCCATCTCCGCGTTCGCTTGAGGGGGGATGTAAACAATAACAACAATCACGTGTCCAAACTCTCTGGGCAAGTAATAGGGACGCAGACTTACGGCCAACAGTTCGATGTCCCTGCAGCAATTGGAGATTTTAACGTTTACATGTCCTGAGTTGCACCACTTTGTATTGACATAGAGAGCGAGTCCTCCTCCTTTCTTCTTTCCGCAGGTACTTGCCTCTCTGTCCGCTCTAACTGTGCTAAACCCAGGTAGCTCCACGTTAGCATCTGGGATGGTAGTTATCCACGTTTCACTAAAACACAGCAAGCTGCATTCTCTGTAGGTTCTGACATTTTTCACCAGCACAGCCAGTTCATGGATCTTATTTGGTAGTGAGTTCACATTTCCCCAGGATCACAAAAGGCACCGACGGTTTATAACGCCATTTTCTCTCAAGTAGTCTCGATTTAATCTTATCTTTTATCTTTGCACCGGCTCGGCTGCCCCGATTATCGTCTTCTTACCTCGTCAGGTAAATAAGGAACCACACCGGCATAAGCATTTTTTCTCAGTGCTTTAAGCTGACTACTTGAATAGCCGATTCTCGGAGTGTAAATAAGGTCCTGGGTCAGTTTGTTATACTGTCAAATCTCATTAACCATTGACTTCATTTATTACTATCACATGCTTTATAAAACATATTTAAAATTATACATTGTGTTGCATTATCTCCCAGTCATCAGGGCAGACTCATCTCACCAAACACACAAACAACACAGCACATGGTAATAACTGTTCCATCCAAAAGGCTCAAACTGCTGGAAGTAATATCTGTCATTCAACAAAGCAGAAGCTCCTAGAGATATGCTGTTCTGGTAGAAACTGCTAAAAAAATTCAAGAGCTGAGTCTTTTGTAACTAATCCTTCCTTAAGATCATTCAACACACACAATATTTTTTTCTGTCCATCTTCAATTTTACTTTGTATTTCAGAACTGCAGTGGAAGTACTTGGTGAGAAGAAGCTGTAGCAGAGGGGTCTGATGGGTCACAAGCTAAAGAGGACAAAGTAATTGAGTTCTACTAAATCCTTTTATGGCATAAGAAACTTATTGTAGTCTTCTGGAGAGGCTTAGCCACAACTGAAGTTACTGAAGTAAACTTTTCCTTTTTTTCTCTTGTAACTTTTTTGCCAGTTGTAATAAAATGTGAAGATAGGTATATAGACAGACAATAGGTATATTCTTATGTAAAAAATTTCATTGGGAATTTGAAATTAACATAGTGTTTTTAACTGAATCTAAATTTCCAGCTTAAATGTATTATATTTGGGAAAACATGCAGTGGTCAAAGCTGTGAATGGAAGTTGTGATATTTAAAAATTAAATTCAATAAATCAATTTAGTGGTGTGCTGATGTTCTGGTTAGCACTTACACGTGTTACCTCCTTGAACCTCGGTTTAAACTCTGACCTGAGCACTACCTGCATGTTTGAGTTATGTTAGCATGGATTTCCTCATAGTTTTTTAGGATTCTAACTACATCTGAAAAAGACATTAATGTAAATATGAAAAGGAACCGCATTACTGATTTAAGTAATTGTACTCAGTGATGGACTGCAGCCCCTTCCAGGGTGAGTTCTTGCCTTGTGCATGATGATGTTGGGTCCTATTGACAAACTACTAAAATATGTGTCTGACAAGAAATAAATGCATAAGTAAAAACATAACTCAAAACACACACTGCAGTACTTCATTCAGACAACAGAAAGGTGACTGTCGGCTTAAAATGGCTCTTATGAGGACATGTATACATCAAGGGTGAGGCAACCTATGGGAAATATAATCAAAGGCTACACTTATTGCCATTAAGGAAATGTTAGCAGTTCCTAAAAACAAGAACCTTTAGAGACCCAAACAGTTTCTTTCCTTCTGCAGTCACAATGGTTTATCACATTCTACAATTCACGGCTGATATTCACACTCTTCCATCCAACCAAAATTATGTTTATTTTATAAAGACTGGATGGGAGTTACTTGATAACGTACTGGATGTGAGTGCCATTCTACATTGCCACAATGTTTTATATATTGGGGATGGTGCTATATATTATTATTCAGTACTATTGTATATAATGTTGTGGTGGTTTTCTATATTGTGTATTGTGCTGTTAATTGTATTTAAATTGTTATGTGTAAGGGTCTAATCCCAAGAGAAATTTCTAGCATCTACATTGCCTGGCAATAAAGTTCAAGTTCAAAATGACTAACTCTTTGTAGATAATTTTTATATTTGGTGTTAAGTGCAGGAATTATGAAGAATAGAGTACTCAGAGCCCCAAGCTAATAAATGCACCACTTGGTAAGGTTGTAATCAATTATGTTTCTCCTTGCCTTTTATTTCTGTTTTAGACATTTTAATAAATTTTACCTCCACCATATTTAAAACTTATAAAAATGTACTATATATATTATTGCATGAATCTCCTGTGGTAAAAGTGTTTGAGAGCATACAGTACAGGTATGTGCATGACTACCAAACTTAAATTAATTCTGAACAGAAATCTCTGGCCTTTATATGTTTCCATATTATGTTCGTAGTATACAGAGGAGGTACCCAGGTACAATATACTATATGCTAGAATTATAGCATGTTAACAAATCACATCTTTACATGGCTGCATTACCTGAGTGTTACCATCAAGAAAAACACAATATTCTTAGATCCACTGTATCTAATTCTGGGTTATTGAGGCTGGAGCTTATTTTAGCAGCATTGGGTGCCATGCAGACAACAGGCCTGACACCCCAACCTGGATGAAGGATGATTCCTGACCTGGATGGGAGACTGTAATTGATTCACATTATATATGGACGCTTAACCTGGCCAGAATGGTGCTTGATTATTATCTCTGTCAGAGTAGAAGTTTAATGGATGAACTATGGGAGGTTGTCTATCAAGAGCAGTATTTCCCAGTATAAAAGATGACAGTGCTCATCATTATGGACACCCAAAGGGTTCCATGGGATTTGTAGTCCTGAAGGACAACCCCTTAAAAATCCTTGGGTTTTGCCGGGGGCACTGCAGGGAGAAGATCATCCTGTTTTGTTGGGCTTCCATGTGACCCGGAAGTACTTGCACCATTCATTGCTATGGCACCGGAAATATTCCCAGGTGCAACATAAATGAAGCTGCTTTATCCAGGTGAGCTGAAATCGAGTGGAAGAAGACAATGCTTAAATGGAGGAGTGTAGGAGTGTGGAGGGTGGTTACTGAGTTTGTCTTAGAGATCATTTTGTATGTTGAAGAAAGAACCTATGAAAGGTACACTTGTGTAATAAAAGATCCTTTATTTATATCCTTGACTGCATTGGTGTATTTTCACTTGGAGTGTAGTGCTCTGGCGGCCCAACCTCAGTAGGAGAGTCTTCAGGTGGTGCAGTATCTTCAGCATTTGTATCGTTGTCTTCTTCCACTGAAGGACTACTAAGAGTAGGCAGTGGGTATCTGGGTGCGTGGCTGAAGAACATCTTGATAGGCAGTTGCTGGCGCTGTCGCTTGGAGTGTAGTGCTCTGGGGCACCCCCTTTTCGTCACAACACATACATTCACACTGACACTCACACAAGTTTAATTTATGGTAACCAATCAATCTAAATTGTATGTCTGTGGACATGTGGCAGAAACACTCAAGAACACAAACAAGCACCAGAGAACATGCCAGCTCCACACTGATGAAACTTGGGAAAAATAAGACAAAGAAAACACACAAATAAAATAAATAAATTATTTGTATCTCCCACAGCTCTGTGTACTTGGTGCTCCTTACACTCTGCTACAGTGGCTAATTCCTGCTTTATCATAATACACTGAATTTTACACCTCTAGGCTCATGGTTCAGTCAATATCTCTGCTGTGCTGTGGTTTACATTTACTTTTACATATTTCAATGACAACATTATCCAAGAGAACTCACATGAGAGATACACCTAGTTACATTCCATTTGTTTTCCCAATCAGAACACAGGCATGTACAGTGACCTGTTTCTGGTCACACAGTGTAAGAAGCAGGATTTCAACCTACAACCTCAGGGTCTAATGTCCGAAGCCTTAAGCACAACACTATCATATTATGATGCTAATCATAAAGAGTATATAAAAACAACAGTACTATATTCTCAAACTGTAAAGTCACTTCAAATTGTGTTCACTGTAGACAGGTGCCATGAAAAATAACTCCAGTTATTAATTGTTGTGAAATCCAGACAAACATTTATACTACTTTTCTTTATGTATCCACTACTGCCAGCATGCTGTTCTCTTTATTCTCCTAACTCCAAGGTGATTGGTTCTACCTAGGTGGAATTGAATTTTGTAATTCAGTTTGGAGGTTAACTTAATAATATGTAAATGACCCACAGTATTGCTTCCTGTGTCCTACATACATGCATTTATTCTAAATTTAAGTAAATCTGGTTATCTACATGGCTACTTATTATAAAATTACTAACAGAGGATGCCTGAAGCTACTTTATCACTTGAAGCAAAGATCATTTAACCTACAAAGTACACTAAGTGAAGAAAAAACTGTATGCAGAGACAAATAACCAAGAATGGAAGTAATGTTATGAAATGCTGAAACTAAGCTTGAAATGTAGTCTGTAAATTTCTTCCTCTTTAGGTGGTTTAGAAAGGTAGTTTATAAGTGTTTCACAAGACAGTAATTTTGAAATTTGTCACATTTCACATTGTTAAGCAACATGTATATTTTTGGACTATGTTCACGGGCTATTGTTATTTTTTTCTCCAGCCGTCTGGAGTTTTTTTTTGTTTTTTCTGTCCCCCCTGGCCATTGAACCTTACTCTTATTCGATGTTAATGTTGATTTATTTTGTTTTATAATTGTGTCTTTCATTTTTCTATTCTTTAATATGTAAAGCACTTTGAGCTACTGTTTGTATGAAAATGTGCTATATAAATAAATGTTGTTGTTGTTGTTGTTGTTATTGGCAAACAAGTATCCATAGTTGCTGAATACGCTATTTACATTACTTCAGCATTCATACATAAAAGGTTCTTTAGACAGCAATATATAAGCAAAGACATTGTTGGAGCACCCTATCATTGGAGTACAGTGAACCCTCGTTTATCACGGTTAATCCGTTCCAGACTCTACCGTGATAAATGAATTTTTGCAAAGTAGGATTCTTTATTTATAAATCAAATATTTTTGCAGTTAGAGTATAGAAAACCTGTTTACGACCTTCTAAATACGTTTTTTAACATTATTAGACATGAAATAACACACTTTAGTCACCATTACACTCGTATTACCCAATATATTGGACAAAATAAGACGACCGACTTTTATCCTCAATTTGTGTGCGCTCCATGTGTACATCAGGCATGTAAGTGTAGGGAATGAGAACATTAAAGTGCCCATTCATAACATCTCCCGAAAACCTACGTTTTTTTATCCCCTCGTGCCTGTCCAATGTCGTACAATGTCAGCCCGAATCTGTACCGCTAAAGACGGAGTTTCATGCACTAAATAAGCTGTAGATGAGAATAAGCAAGCACCATCTCTCCTGATATTTACTACGCAGTGAGGCATTTGTACTCCATCAACATTAATTATTTCCAGAGACATAATTTTGTCTATTTTTCCAGCGCATCGCGCACAAAAGCAAGGGAACAATGGGAGCACCAGAACTCTGCTCACATCGCGTTGCTTCGTACCGCAAGCCGCAAGTAGTAAGTCTGTGATAATTGGAATACCGCTACGCTTTGCACTCACGGGATGGAAGGACAATCCCGACTGCTTTTATATAGTAGATTATTGTACTGTACATTTAATTACACACACACACAGTTCTTACACACAACCACTAACCTATGAAGGCCCAACCTCAGTAGGAGAGTCTTCAGGTGGTGCAGTATCTTCAGCATTTGCATCGTTGTCTTCGTTCGCTGAAGGACTACTAAGAGTACGCAGTGGGTATCTGGGTGTGTGGCTGAAGAACATCTTGATAGGCAGTTGCTGGCGCTGTCTTTTCATATGCGTGAGGAGGCTTTTGTAGGGTATTGCCATCTTTGATCATATCCAAGATTTTCACCTTCTCCTGGATAGTAAGCATCTTCCTCCGGCACTTAGTTTTTATTGTCAGAAGGCTTAGAAAAAGCAGCACGTTTAGGAGCCATCGTGGGGCTTAGATAAAAGTTCTCAGAAAGCGCATGCGTAGTGACGTAAGCATTTATGAGAAAAAATCGCGATAGAGTGAAGCCGCGAAAGTCGAAGCATGATATAGCGAGGGATCACTGTAATGTAAACATGTTTAATGCAATAACTACAATATATACAGTATAGTTTAACAGTTACTGTTTATCTTACCACTAGGTGACAGTGTATTATTGCTGTTTGCTGGAAGAATGTGGAAGTCTTGTCGTTGTTTATCCTGCTGTTAGTAATAAAAATACACATGGTAGGCTGCAGCCATGTTCAGTTAAAAACATTGGGACTATTTCACTTTACTTTCTGTACTGCTTCAAGAGTTTCCAATAGGTTATGGGCCCAGTCACAGCCAGCTACAGTAAATAAGTACACAGTATAGCGACATATAAGGATTATGGCAGAAGACGATTAAAATGGCCACTAACACCGCTTCAACAAAGCTTTCAATAGCAAACATGACAAACCAGAACTATCAATCATGGAAGTTTAAAATGAAAATGCTACTAATAAGAGAAGGTATGTGGAAATATGTAAATGAAGCCAAACCAGCTGCACCCACAAATGAGTGGATAGAAAATGATCAGAAAGCTCAGAGCACGATTTCCCCTCGCATAGATGATGATCAGATTATACATATATGTAACTGTGAAACTGCTAAAGAAATGTGGGAGGAATCACAAAAAGTGCACGAAAGAGCTAATCTCAGCAATAAACTCTGTTTAATTAGAAAGCTATACCAGACCAAGATGATGAAAGACAAGGATATGTAGGATTATATAAGGCGTACTTTAGAAATGGTTGAAATGCTTAGAGGCATAGGAGAGGAAATAAAATACTTTCATATTGCAGCGCTACTGCTTAGTAGTCTACCTGAAAGTTATGAAATACTCGTTACAGCACTGGATGCATGTCCAGATGATGAACTAACACTTGAATATGTTAAAGGCAAGCTTGTGGATGAATATACTGTAAGCATAAAACAGAAAGTATGAATAGTGAAAGTGCTTACAGTGGAGAATCTGCTTTAAAGACAAAAAACAGTAATAAGAATAGGTGGAAACCCATGAATGCTTTGTATGTAAAAAGCCAGGCCATTTAAAAATTGATTGCAGAGTCTGGAAAGCTAGAATGAGAAAACTAAACAAAAGGCAAAGAATATTAAAGAAGAAATAGGTGCCACTCCAGACACTGAGTATGCTTTTCAGTCCAAATGTGACGTCTCACCATTGCAGGCATGGTGTGTTGATTCAGGAGCGACAAGCCACATGACCAATGACAAAAATTTCTTTACTGTGCTTGATCGAAGCAGGACAGAGAAAATTATGACAGCCAATGGACAATTAATGATCTCAGAAGGAATGGGAAATGATTTTCTACACTGTCCTGTCTCTCAAGATATCACCAAAAAGATACTCATAAAAAATGTACTGTATATGCCACCTCTTGAAAGTAACCTTTGTCAGTAAAGAAGCTCACAAAGCAAGGCAATGTAGTGACATTTCAAGGTGACAGTTGTGTCATTACAAAAGGGGATTGCTAACTTGCAAAGGCTAAAATTACAGATGAGCTGTAACAGCTGAGCTGCAATGAAATAGTTAACACTGCCAAAGAAGAAAAACATTCAAACTGCATCCATATATGGCACAGACGGCTTGGGCATAGAAGCCCAGATACAATAAAGAAAATAGCTGAGGATCAGTATGCAAGTGGTATAAAAATTAACCTGTGTGATCAAATAAAGAAATGTATCAGCTGCATTAAGGGCAAAATTACAAGAAAACCTTTTCCAAAACAGAGTAACAGCAGAGCTCAAAAACCCTTGGATTTAATTCATTCAGAACTTTGTGGTCCAATGAAAAACATGAATCCAGGAAAGAAGAGGTATTTTCTCACATTCATTGATGATTATTCCAGATATACCATAGTGTACCTTTTGCACAACAAAGATGAAATACTAGAGAAACTTGAACAGCATCTGGCTCAAGTAAGTATTAAGTTTGGGAAAATGCCAAGAATGTTATGTACAGACAATGGAACTGAATATACAAGTGGCACTACACAAGCCATTCTCAGAAAGCATGGAATTATGTTCCAGACCACTGTACTATATAATCCAGAACAAAATGGAGCTGCAGAAAGAATGAACCGTACTTTATGTGAGAGTGAAAAGTGCATGCTTTCTGATGCTGATATGCCAACAACATATTGGGGAGAGGCAATTATGACAGCGTGCTACCTCCAAAACCGCTTACCAGGAAAAGCAAATGAGAAAACCCCATATGAACTATGGAACAGAATGAAACCAGATTTGTGCCATATCAGAATTTTTAGGAGTATAGCCTATGTGCATATTCCAAAGGAAAAACACACAAAATGGTATGCTTGTGCTAAAGAAGGTGTACTTGTGGGCTACAGTGAGTCCTAAAAGGGTTATAGAATACTACATCAAGACATCTTTCTTATGTAGCTCGCACAGCACTACAGTTTGAGCCAGGTTCATGGGATGCAATGCAAAAACTACCAGCACATGAGAAGAACATGTGGATTAGAGCTGCTGATGAAGAAATGGCATGTCTTATTGATCTTCAGACATGGCAACTGTCAGAGCTACCTCAAGGCAAGCATGCAATTGGATCTAAATGGGTTTTCAAAGCCAGATAAAACTCTGAAGGCAATGTCTAATGTACAAAGCAGGATTAGTGGCTAAAGGGTACTCACAAAAGTTTGGCGAGGATTATGATGCTGCTTTTGCTCCAGTTGCCAAACAAAGTATTTTCAGAACCTTGATGACAGTGGCAGCGCAAAGGAAAATGATTGTGAAGCATCTTGATATCAAGACAGCCTTTCTTAATAGTGATATTGAAGAGGAGATATTTATGACACAACCAGAAGGATATATAAAAAATGGATAAGAGCATCTTGCATGCAAACTGCAAAAATCCCTCTATGGACTTAAGCAATCAGCTCGAGCATGGAACTCAAAATTAAGTTCTAATAGATGAAAGATTCACACGAAGCAAAGCTGATCCATGTTTATACTGTAAATATATAAATGAAGAATGGATAAAGCTTTTGGTCTATGTGGATGATTTGATTATTACTCACAAAAAAGATGAGGAAGCTGGAAAATTACCTGCTCTTCTCAACCAACACTTTGATATTAAAGACCTTGGGGAAGTGACATATTATCTAGAAATCAACATACATATTTTATGTGCTTTTAACTGTTTCTGCCCATTGCTCCCTTTAGAGTTTGTCTGAGGGAATATTGTCTTAAGTGATATCTTTTTAAGGGGAGCAGGTGGCCAAACCACGCCTGTGGGTCCTTGCCAAAGTGTGCTTTGGTGTGACGTAAGAAGAACTGTCTGTAAAAGTCAAGGAGGCGCGTATTTTGAAAAAAATTTAAAAAAAAAAAGATTGTTTAAGAAGGAGCTGGGAAGATGCATGGAAACAAGAAGCTAGTGGTAAAGCAAATAAGACTCCGTAATGAGGACGGTTGTGCACACGGAAAAGGAGTGCTGGTTAACCAAGAAGGATCTTCGGAGTACACGGCTTTACTTTGCTTTTATGATGTAGGCGTCTGCCATGGATGGACGTTAATGCTCAACAAAAGTGTTGTCACCAGGCTGGTGAGACCGCTTCTTTACACACACACATATATATATATATATATATATATATATATATATATATATATATATATATATATATAGTATAACGAGTCAGTGGAACAAATTTGCCTTATACACTAGATTTATTGGCGGACTTCCCAGGCCGTGTGGATTATAGACTTAAAACAAATTTACTATAAAAGGGACTGGGGAACGTGTGGGGATTATGTATGTGTCTAATTTATATTTGTATATATATATGTGTATATATAGGTGTATGTACTGTGGATATATTTGTACTGTCTGTAAATAGGGGGTATTTCCGTTTCTTTTCCTTGCTTTCTTTCTTTCTTTCTTTCTTTCTTTCTTTCTTTCTTTCTTTCTTTTCTGTTTCGCTGTTTTCTGGAGTATATTACAGAAGGGTTTAAGGGGGTGGGCATATAAATTAGTGTTTGTTTAGGTGTTACAGATTTGATAATGATTGGTTAACGGGCATTTATTGTTTTGTTTGGTTTGATTTATAATATATATATTTTTTGTTTGTTTAAATAATTGTTGGGGTGTATTTTTCCTTTTATAAATTCATAAAGGACATCTCCAGCTGAGAGGATCAAATTGGGGCTAAGGTTCTGTCTGGTTTTGTTCCTAATAGAATTATTTTTCTTAAGAGTAAGAGATTTTTGTGTGTGCCAGGCACCTCATCCAACTTAAGAGGATCTCGCTACAAGAGGATGGCATCTTCCTGTTGAAACAGAGTGCAAAAATTGATGTAATTCTTCAGCAGTTCAACATGACTGAAACCAAAGGAGCAAACACACCCATGGACACAGCCTATCCAAAGTTGGAAGGAGAAGAAGATCTTCTCTGTACTAACGAACAGTATAGAGAAGCAGTGGAGGCACTTCTGTATATTGCAACCACCATGCGTCCAGACATTGCAGCTGCAATGTCACTACTTTGCAGACACGTAAGTAAACCCCGTCAAAGAGACTGGAACTCAGTCAAGAGAGTCATGAGATATCTCAAACAAACTTGAGTTTAAAATTGTCTGCAACTGGTAATATCAACCTCATAGGATATGTGGACTGACTGGGCAGGTGACCTCAACACTTGCAAATCTACAAGAGGTTACTTATTCAAGTTAGAAGAGAGTCCTATATTCTGGTCCAGCAAGAAGCAAATTTCAGTGGCTTTATCTTCTACAGAGGCAGAATACATTTCAGCTGCCTATGACAGTCAAGAAATTGTTTGGTTACGCCAGTTACTAGAAGATCTTGGAGAGAGGATGACCCATCCTACAGTCTTAAATGACGACAATCAAGGATGCATTAAGCTTGCAGCCAGTGAAAAGATTAATACAAGACCAAAGCATATTGATGTCAGACACCATTACATTCATGATTTAATAGAATAAAAAGTGATTGTATTTTCATACTGTGAGACTCATAAAATAATTGTGGATGCTATGACAAAGCCACTTGCAAGAAACAAATTTCTAGATCTAAGATCCAGAATGGGACTGATATAAAAGGAAGTTGTTGAGTGGGGGTATTAGAGTAATGTAATACATGTTTAATGCAACAACTACAATATATATAGTTTAGCAGTTACTGTTTATCTTACCACTAGGTGGCAGTGTATTGTTGCTGTTTGCTGGAAGAATGTGGAATGCTCATCTTGAATTCTTGTTGTTGTTTATCCTGCTATTAGTAATAAAAACACGCATGGTAGGCTGCAGCCATGTTCAGTTAAAAATATTGAGACGGTTTCACTTTAGTTTCTGTACTGTTTCAAGAATTCCCAATAACTATATAAGATGTCTCTCTGACATTGTAATTTTTCTGCCTCACTCCACACTGTCCATGCACTGCGGCCGCAGAGAGCTTAAGTAACTTGAAACATCCACATAAAAAACGACAAGGGGTGAGCAAGCTATCTTGAAGGCTTTTACTGGACGTACTTCGTTGTAAACTGAAATATATAGTACAAAAGAAACATACAGGCATTTACATGTGCACAATCAAAGACAATAAAGAATGATTTACAAAGCAATACATAGCAGACAGTGTACAGTGATCCCTCACTATATCGCGCTTCGACTTTTGTGGCTTCACTCCATCGCGGATTTTAAATGTAAGCATATCTAAATATATATATCACAGATTTTTCGCTGGTTCGCAGATTTCTGCAGACAATGGATCTTTTAATTTATGGTACATGCTTCCTCAGTTTGTTTGCCCAATTGATTTCATACAAGGGACGCTATTGGCGGATGGCTGAGAAGCTACCCAATCAGAGCACGTATTACGTATTAAATAAAACTCCTCAATGATATAGGATATGCTTCCCGTGCGTTGCTTTGCATACTTAAAAGCTCTAGCAGCACATATTGATTTTTGATTGTTTGCTTTCTCTGTCTCTCTCACTCTCTCTGCCTGACGGAGGGGGTGTGAGCAGAGGGGCTGTTTGCACAGAGGCTGTTTGCTTAGAAGATACGGACGCTCCTGTAAAAAATGCTAAAAGACTACCTTCACATTGATCTCTTCATTCCGGCCGCTTTAACGCGGTGCTTGCATACTTAAAAGCGCAACAGCCCTATTGATTTTTGATTGTTTACATTACTCTCTCTCTCTGACATTCTCTGCTCCTGACGCGGACCTTGAAGAGGAAGATACAGTATGTTTGCATTCTTTTAACTGTGAGAAAGAACTGTCATGTCTGTCTTGTCATGGAGCACAGTTTAAACTTTTGACTAAAGGGTGTTATTTCATGTCTAGAGGGCTCTAATAATGTTAAAAAACGTATTTAGAAGGTCGTAAACAGGTTTTTAATGCTCTAACTGCGAAAATATTAGATTTATAAATAAAGAATCCTACTTTGTGGAAATTCATTTATCTTTCTGGAGCGGATTAACCGTGATATACAAGGGTTTACTGTATAACTGTGCCGAGAATATTTATAAACAGTGTGGGAGAGTTTCTAAGGGCTTAAAATATATAAAAATAACCATTCAAACATATGGTTCCTACTTCGCGGATTTTCACCTAACGTGGGGGGGTTCTGGAACACAACCCCCGTGATCGAGGAGGGATTACTGTACATTAAACAATAAAGCTTTAAAAGACACTTACAAGGCAAGTGATTTCCACCGATGGATCAAGACAAAGAGAAGTGCGTAGACAGAGGTTCAAATTGCTGCGTACCACAACTAACCAGACCCAGGGGTTTATATACCCTAAGGATACGTTTTGGATGTGACTGAAACAAGAGATAAAGGGGTGCCTACGTGAGAGACATGGGGTGTATTGTATACAAATGTTTATTATAGGACCTATGTGCATTATGCGAGTTTCATAGACTTTTATAGTACCACTGTGAGTGTAGGACGTGACTGACTGGTGTGTTAATAAATGACAAGATGAAGGGGAAGCACAGTTCAACAAATAACAGTCTCAACTAACAAGATGTGGGGCAGAACAGTAATCGCTAGTATGTTTTCTTAGAGAAAGCCTTTACAGTGGCAATAATACAAAAGTATACTTAGCATATAGCTAATAAAATGTTAATTTAACATAAATATAAGTTGGTGATTCTAAATTGGCCCTAGTGTGTGCTTGGTGTGTGGGTGTGTTTGTGTGTGTCCTGCGGTGGGTTGGTGCCCTGCCCAGGATTGGTTCCTGCCTTGTGCCCTGTGTTGGCTGGGATTGGCTCCAGCAGACCCCCGTGACCCTGTATTCGGATTCAGCGGGTTAGAAAATGGATGGATGGATGGAGGTCCATATAAGGGACATTAGATCTCCCTGTTTTAGGTTACATGGAGAGATACATGATTCTTCATTCCAAGTCAGGGTTGACCTTGAGGGTCTGCATTCCAGAATAAACTCATTCTACTTAGAGCAGTTAAAGAAACAACTGAAAAGTATAATAGATTAAAAGTGAAACAGAAAGGTTTGCTGTTACAAGCTTTCCACACAAACACTGGGATTTAAAAAATAAAACTTAATGGGAGAACATATATATTTATGGCAACTTTGACCCATCTGTACACAACATTTCAGAGAAACCAGTAAAGCATGACACCCTTGATAAAGTAGGTATAAGTAGTATATATATATATATATATATATATATATATATATATATATATATATATATATATATATATATATATATATATAGATATAGATATATATATATATATATATATAGATATAGATATCATATTTCTATAATCCTTGTGTTTATCAATAAATTATATAATTCTGTTTCTTAAAATGAGTGTGCTTCAGCTACTTTCATAAAAGTCTAAAGGCTGCAGACCCATCTCCTACAACAAAGAAAGGTAAGGTAAATAAACTAGAAGCATTACCAAATTATTTAATCAATTACCAGCATGTCCAGAGGCAAAAGAAATAATTGATTAATTGGGTTAAATCTCTCTGCCTTTCGCACATTATTGTGACTGTTCCTGAGTGGGCAAGTTAAAATGAATTTTCCTTTCCTACACATACACATTTTCCAGTTTTCTGGCATATTTTCATGCTCAAATCGATGCAGTTTTATAAATGATCCCTGTTGGTTGTGTAAATATTGATATAAAAATATTACACCGAAGATGTAGGCGTGGGAATAAACCCTTCATGATTTTAGAGAGAAAAAAAAAATTTTCAAGAAAGTCTTGTGTTATGTTCATTTTAGCAGTTCTTTGTCTCAATGAACCCCAAATATATGTGGCTTTCTCCTGAATGGAATATACTGTAAAAAACACTTTTACAGTCATGCATATTGTTGACCACAACATTGTTTTTTTCTTAGGGAAATGTTTTTATTACTAATCAAATCATTTCTGTCTCCTTTTCTGTGGTGCAGATCGCCACCACAGAAAAACGGTAAAAGAACAGAAGAGAAAGTAGGGGTTAGCATTTTGAACATTTAAAACTGGCTGCTGACCTGGCCGTGTGCACACTATCTGGCTACTAGCTTGTGCAGGAGGGATATCTGTTTTTTCGATCTGTGATGGGAGCGAATGGTGTATACGGTGTTTGTGTTTGTGTGACAGCTCTTGTTTGAATAAGTGCTTTGAGGATGCCTTTGATAATGTTCCTGCATTGACAACAATAAAGCTGATTTTTTTTTTAAAACCTGGACTCGCCTCCTCTCTTGTGCAAGCCTGTGATCCACATATAACAATGGATTTTGCATCACTAATTCAAACCACAAAGGAGAGGATCCTGGGTGCGAAAATCATAATTTTTGCCCTTGTCTATAAGGTTGGATGAAGCCTACAGTTGACTGCTGGCCTTGAACAATTGGATATGAGGTTTCTGCAAGAGACAAAACATAGGTTTCATGGACATCTGGGATCTTTTTCACAAATGAGACTATCTGCATCCAAACAGATTCAGCTGTGTTAGGATGTGAATTCTGTAGTGAGCCTGGAAAATTTCTATTGTTAAAATATTCCAGATGTTAGGTGCATAACAACAAGCTTGGCACTTGGAAGTATAAGCAGACCACCACTAAAAGATCTAAGGTTATGACTTGGAGTAGCTACACTTTAGTTGTACTCCTAATAGACTATATGGACATATAATGATCATATTCTTGAGGAATCTGCAATCTTTGCTAATCTCTACTATTCTTTGCACCACTACCACCTGATCAATGCACCATATAGCCACCTGTGATGATGGAATGAAAGTGGGTACTGTCCATGACACCAACTTCATAGAATCATCTCATATGAAGCCTGAGAAATGAATTACAAACATTTATGTTAGGTACAATATCCAGTGAGGGCGTGTCTGTCTTTTGGCCTTGGAACCCGTGCAGATTTTGGTTTTTTTTGTCTTCCTGGTGGAAGTAGAAGGTAAAGGTCCCATCAGGTCAACTCCCAACATCTCTCCAGGTTCGGACACCACGGTTGACTGTAACTCTCCAGGTGGTTTACCAGGTGGAGTATTCATCATCTGACATGTCTGACATCTTTTCACATGGTCCCATACGTCCTTCCGCACAGAAGGCCACCATGCCATTTCCAACACTCTTAACAGGGTTTTCAATCTACTCAGGTGTCCGCCAAAAGGGCTGTTATAATAGTATTGGAGGAACACAGGGACATATTCTTGAGGGACCACAAGTTGTAGTTTATTGCCCCCAAATCTCGCCGGCACTGCTCGATATAATAAATCTTGTAATTCCTCAAAATAAATGCGACCCAACCCTTGTTTGCTAGAGTCCTTCTGAAACTGCTGGCACATCTTTTGTGCTTTAGCCAAGTCTGTTAAGCTTAGGGGTAAATGCGTCCATTGACTTTGGGTTGTGGCAAGACATATCATACCCGTAGATTCTGGAATCCATGACAATGCATCTGGAACCACATTGCCACATCCTTTCCTGTAAAACACCTTGAAGGTGACACCCTGGAGACGTAGAACCCATCTTGTCAACCGGGAGGACGTTTTGGGCTGATTGAATATCTAGGTCAGGGCATTGTGATCGGTATATACCTCAAACTCAACTCCCTCCAAAAAATGATGCCAATTCTCCACTGCACATACTACCGCCAAACACTCTTTCTCAGAGGTAGAAAAATTTACTTCGGCACCACGTAGAATTCGTGACGCAAAAGCGATCACTCTCTCTAGTCCATCCTTCTTCTGAGATAAATCAGCACCAAGGCCAAGGTTGCTGGCGTCAGTCTGGACTTGGAAAGGCAGTGTGGGATCTGGTTGAGCTAAGATGGTTGGAGATTGAAGAGCCACCTTTAGTTGATCAACCGCCTTTTGGCATTCAGTGGTCCATTTCCAGGGCACATTCTTTTTCTTTAGATGGTTAAGGGGGGCCGCTAGGTCAGCAAGGTGTGGAATGAACTTATGGTACCACCATACCTATCCTAGGAACCGCTACAAACTCTTGAGGTCCATAGGCGTAGGGTAGTTCTGTATAGCAGTGGTCTTTTCTGGGTCTACTTCAACTCCTTTTGCTGACACTATGTGGCCCAAAAAATGGAGGTAAGGTTGAGCAAGGTGACATTTATTTACATTTAGAGTAAGCTGTGCCTGCTGGAGCCTCTGGAAGACAGTGTTCAAGTCCCTCAGGTGCTGTTCTAAAGTGGGGGAGTAGACAATAATATCATCAATGTAAACAAAACAGAGTTCACCTATTAATCCTCCCAGTACATGCTCCATAAGACGTTGGAAAGTGGCCAAAAGGCATGACCCAGAACTGGAACAAACCCTCAGGGGTCATAACTGCTGTTTTGTGCTTGCTGTCTTCTTCCATTCGTACCTGCCAATATCCACTACACATATCCAATGTGCTGAAAATGGTAGCACCAGGCAGTGACTCCAATATATCATGTATCTGAGGCATGGGATAAGCATCAAGGTGAGTTTTCGCATTCAGGCCTCTGAAGTCTAAACAAAACCGGAAAGACCCATCAGGTTTTCTTACTAAGACCACCGGAGCAGCCCAAGATGATGCTGAAGGCTCAATAATTCCATCTACAAGCATTTTGTTGATGTGCTTCTTTATAATTTCCTTCTTCTGAGGAGAAACCTGGTATGTGCGGTGTCTGACTGGCACCTCATCTATAGTGTGGATGTCATGAAACATAACAGAGGTCTGTCCCAGGCTTTCCATCCATACATTTGGCCATTGTCCCAGCAAAGCTATTACCCCCTCAGGTTGTTCCAGAGTGCTTGCCGCCTCAGTGCCCTTGGAGTCCTTAATCTCTACTGCATAGAAACCCAAGTAAACCCCTTGAAGCTCTTCATGGGCCTTGGATAAAAAGGAATGCTCTCCACCCCCGAACACCATATATCTCCGAGGTTGAAAATATGCAACCATATGGATAGCCGTGGCTAAGTCCAACCCCAAAATGATTGGGATTGTCAGGTACATATCTTCCATTACATAGATCTCTGTCCTCCAGGTTGATGAATGTAACTGGAGCTCCCACTGAACCTTGCCTATGGCCCGATGTTTGGTTCCATCCGCCAAAATGAAATTGTTCCCCGAGGCGGCTGCAGCTTTTCCTGGGGCTGGGCCAATTTATTCCACCAGCTCTTCTGTATCAAGGTATATTGGCTTCCCGTATCCACCACAGCATCTAGTATCCAACCCCTTACCTGTACGGGAACCACTAATAGGGGTGTCAAAGAGGAGAAAACGGTGAGTCCAACATCTGCCTGGCAGCTTCTTATTTTAGCGGATTTGGAAGGTGGAGGCTTTTTTTTACTAGAATGTACCTTGTTCCAGTAATCCTTTGATGAAGCCCAATCCCGCTCCACCAACGGGCCTACCTTTACCAGCCTGTCCACCGTAGTTACCACTCCTCTCAACTCATGCATTAAGCAAACGTCGCACTATTTCTTCCTCCTGCATCTCCGGTCTCCACTTCAAGCACAGCACTCGATAGTCGTAAGCAAAGTCCCGAAATTGATTGATTGGGCTGTTGCACCATAGCATTTCTTCACACAGCGAGGAAATCGGCTCCGTGTTTGCCTGCCCTGGCTGCACTAAGGACATTGCTAACGATATAACAAGTAACAGGGGTAAAACAGAAAAGGCTATGGCTGCAGTTCTTCTCAGAGAGGGCACCACTCTGTAACGATTTTTTTCCGCTACACTTTACTAAGTTTAACTGAAGATTGCAGGACAACTTCAAACTGCCTTTATCCCCTTCCCACAGCGCCGAAAGGTGATTTATAATAATAAAGACGATATTAACAAACCCACACAGAGAAAAAAATGTAAAAACAAAAAACTATAATTAATACACTTTTAAAACACCCCCACTTCCAATATATACTATGAACACAAAGCATGAAATTATATTTCCAAGACTTTCCCCTCTATCCATTTGATTTAGTGTTTTTCTTGTTTTACTATTTCTCCATAGTCCAGTTCATCAGGCATGCCAATCCCAGAATAAAAAGATTTACAGCTCACACTGTTTTCGATCTTTTTCCTGGTATCCTCAGTGTATCCGGAAACTTCGAGGTGGCTACCCCAGACTGCAGATGACTTGTGGTCCTCCCCGAAAACAAATCTTTGTCCTGGACTCCTTCGCCATAAAACTCGGGCTGTCTTTTCTTTCTCTTCCTCCTGCCTTTTCCCGCCTCTATTTAAATAGTGCGTCTGTTTCCATGGCACTCCCGGAAATTGTAAATAACAGCCCTGTACCTCCCAAAAGGTCTTCTCTATCTAACCCGCCTATCTTATCTTCCGTATATTTTTTTTTTTTTTTGACAACGGGATTTTACATAGAGAAAAGAAGAAAAGAAAAATATATACTTTTTTTATGTGGCAATGCTACAAAATGTTATCACATTTTCAAATCACTGTAGATAAAAACCTGCTGTCTCAGTTTTGCAATATTAAAATTTGCAAAACTAAGGCACTTTATTAATATGTAGGACTTTCCCTGAGCAATGTATCTGAATCAAGCAGACATCATAACTTTATAACTCTTTCAGGCTAATCAAATCTTTCTGCTACTCAAGCTAAATTCACAGAAGCAAGGATAATAACTAAAATTGTATACTATACATGTAAGTCTTGTTCAATGGCTTCCAGTTTACTTTAGAGTTTAGTTGAGTCAGTTTCAAAATGTTAATTTTGATGAACTATTAATGAATTTGATAATATTGTAGTGACCTACACATAGCAGGTTTGGAATAAAGACACAGCAAGACAATGAGGTGATTGCAAAAACAATTTACTCTTAATAGTGTAAGAAAAAAAGACATGAATGTAAAGCCACAAAGAAGTTGAACAATTACCGGTAAACCTCTCATTAAGTCCATGAGAGATGCTGTTAAAAAACCCTGGTTCCCTACACAGACTCCTCCATTTCTCCCTGCTGCTCATATCTCACCCTTATATACCACACCTTCTTGTCGTTTACTGAACCATCCAGAAACCTACATTTCCAGCTTCTCCTTTCAGGTTACCACCCCATTTCTTCCTTCTAGCTTCAATCATTTCCCTTGTGGAAGTCCTCTGGCCCACTCTCTGCTCTCTCCATTAACCTCAACAGTACCTCAGCCGCCAGGATTCACCCCAGCCAGGATGCAACATGATATTGCCATCATTTATTTAAGTTATCAATACAAAGCACTATAGTTACACAATCTTAAAATTTCAACATTAAGTAATATTGCTGAAATTGGATGCCTAAAGTCTGGAATGATGCTCCTGAAAATATAAAAATGGTTGGTCTCAAGCTTTAAGTCAAGGCAGAAGAAATATTATTTTTGATCTTCATATTCCATTTAGTGCTGCTGGCAAAACTGCTCATGTTGTTTTTTTAATAATAATGGCAATATTTTACGATTGCCTCAGAAGAAGTCTGTTTCATTTAACTTTTGTACTTTGTGTTCTACTATCATTGTCATGTTGATCCTCTTTTCTGGTGGTCTAGTGGTAAGAATTCAGCATTCTAACTATTGACGTATGGGTTTATGGACTGTACGCCACAAGGCTTTCGGCTTAACCTTCGTCACTTTTGATTTAGATTATGTCATTCATCCTGCCTGCGCATCAAATGTAAAAAATATTTTTAAAAGCTATACTTCTGTAGTACTAGGATGTTGTATCATGTTAGCCAATAAAAGGTGTAATTTTGCTTGACTTCTCATTCCAAGCTACAACTCTGAAACAAAGAATAGCAGATTAGAAATCTTTTAATTGTAAGACATCATTAATATGTTATCCTTCCCACAGTAAAGATAGAAGACATTAGAATTTAACATCAATTTTATTCCCTCACTAATCATTTACAAAAATATTTTGTGTCAGCAGCTTTAAAAACCACAAGAAAAAACATTTACAAGCGTATCTATATGTTGCATACATGAGCATACTGTATATTGCATATTTAAGATTGCTGAACATAATGTGTTGCCTAATCTTTATTTCAGCTTGCAATAGAACTCAAGAAATAAAAGATAAAAGAATTCTTTAGCATCTATAATAAATACACCACTGGAACAGGATAGAATTAAAAATGCCTGTTCACTTTTTAGCAGCAATCCCTCAGACTCGGTCAGTAGTTGGCAGAGTTCACTCCCATTTCATGTTCATCTACTGGCTATGCCTTAGCTGTCTCAGGGTTGGACCTCTGTTATACAGAGAAAAGTATTCTTCACCTGCACAACAAAACAATTAGAGGCCTGCAGCATCTTTTAAAAATTTCAATAGTTCTAATAGTTTCTGAAAGCCTACACTTTTTTCTACTGCTTTTTTAATTGTGCAGTTTTAGTGTTAAATGAGAGTGAGAGCTGTGAAGTAGCGTTGCTGTGCATGTGGACAATGTACAGGCAAGAAAGGTAGCTTGTGTACGGTTCTGTTTAGATAAGATATTCACTGCTTTCTTTACAGTCTCTTCAATATTTTTGTACATTCAGTGAATAAAGTAACTTCCAAATAGTAGCCCTGAAAGGGAGGACAGCATATCTGCCTTAGATTATTAAAGGCCAGATGGAAGAAGAAGTGCTAAAACCAACAGAACCCATCTAGTCAGGCATGGATTTTTACCTCAGTTTTTATATCGCTGTGTAAGAAGAGTATAATCAGTTGTTAGAGTGAAACATCTTCTCGATAAATAATTTAAGAGTAATTCAATCTCCAATTCAATCATGCAAAATTATTTCCCAATTGTTAAATAATTTTTTTTTATAACAGTTTCTTATTCAGGTACAATTTTATGATTTTCCTTTACCAGTAGATAGTGATGACAAAACAAAACATAACCTGAATTGTGAAGTCTCTTTCTGTAAACGCTAAAGATGCCTAGGCTTTCATCTAACATTGTTGAATTAAAAGATTAAAAAAATGACTGTTATGTGCATTGTGCTTTCTTCTCAGTTCAACTCAGTTTTATTTTAATTATGTTACATTTGAAAATGTATGTGCACCACAATATATATATGTACAAAAAGAGTTTACTTTTGGGTACTTTGTACTTTCTCCTATTCTCCTCAGTTTAACTCATTTTTAGTATATAGCACAATTTCCAGTAGATTGTAACATGCCACTGTACACATTTACAAATATCTTCTTCTTCTTTCTGTTCCTCACATTAGGGGTTGCCACAGTGGATCATCTTCTTCCATATCTTTCTGTCCTCTGCATCATGTTCTGTTACACCCATCACCTGCATGTCCTCTTTCACCACATCCATAAACCTTCACTTAGGCCTTCCTCTTTTCCTCTTGCCTGGCAGCTCTATCCTTAACATCCTTCTCCCAATATTCTCAGCATCTCTCCTCTGCACATGTCCAAACCGACGCAATCTTGCCTCTCTGACTTTTCTCTCCCAAACATCCAACTTGAGCTGACCATCTAATGTACTCATTTCTAATCCTATCCATCCTTGTCATGCCCAGTGCAAATCTTAACATCTTTAACTCTGCCACCTCCAGCTCTGTCTCCTGCTTTTTGGTCGGTGCCACCGTCTCCAACCCATATAACATAGCTGTATAACTACATTTAATACACACATTCACATGCAATTTCTTGGGATTCGGGATGGGAAATATAAAGAAAATTTGTTGCCACCTGCATGGCAGGGAACAAACATTGTTTAGACCAGGTTCCAGGTTGCTTAATCACTGTTCAGAAGAAAAATAGGACCACATATAAGAAAGCAAAGGAAGAAAGGGAGAGACAGCCATCAAGCTACCAAATACATAAAAAAGACATAAAACAAGAGGGACTAGTTAATAGAAGAGGGGTATATGTGTTGATAAATTCAAGTTTGAGAGTAAAGAGAAAGGAGGTAGTCATTTTAATTTTTGCAGCATGCCTTATGACGCCAGAGAGCGGGCTATAGGACAGATACTTTTAATTATTCATTAATGTCACAATTTGCTGTCGTTTAATCACTTCAATATCTATACGTATATACATACCATACCATACTATACAGTTTTCCAAGCCCACTTAATCCAGAGCTGGGTTGTAGGTGAGCTGGAGCCTAACCCAGCAAGCATAGGGCACAAGGCAGGAACAATCCCTGGACATGGCGGCAGTCAAGTGCAGTGTCAACACACTCACATGCACACACACTCTATGGCCAATTTTGTATTACATTTTTAAAGTTCTTGGCACTTGGGTTCTTAATAGTATTCTATACATCCATCCATTTCCAGAACCATTGATCCAGTTCAGGACCGTGGATTTCAAAATGCCTTTCTCTAGATCTCCAACTAAGCACTGGAAAAAGGCAATTTAAATCTTGTTTGAAAGTCAAATGTCATAATAATTATATTATTGAAACCTACCCAAATTACCTGTCAAAGACATGTAAAAGAAAACATTTAACAATATTTCATAACTTTCTCAGTATCCTCATGTATCTCAACCTCTCTTGGCTGGTGCTCCCACTCTCAAGTACATTCCTGTAAAGGCTGCTTCTGAAACTCTGTCATTTTGAGGTGCCTTGCTCACCTCCTGTCCAGTTTTATACTTCCTGTCCTGTTCCTGTCTCCTAAGCTTTTACTCATGTTTGTGTATCTTACACTTGCAGTTCTACTTTCAATCACATCATCAAAGCTAATCTGACCAATCAGACTGCTCAGACTGGCCGAACACACACACAGACTTTAGCATGTTATTATGAAGTAGACAAGTACTCTAACTAGCATATAAGGTTACCAGAAAAGAGTTTGCACTTCAGTATTTTTTTTTCCTTAAGACTAAATGGACTTCCTAGATGTTCCATCAGGAAAATGTTTGCTTGTTTGCATTTAGGACATGCTACCCCAGCATTCACTCTGGCTTGTATTGACATTTCATATATTTTCATTACTGACTGATAATACTATAACCATAGACTTATTTAAAAGCAAACAAGAGTTTTTAAAAGAGAGTATATAATTGAATAAAAAAGGATTTATTTCATTTTAGTTTGTTTTTCATTCAAAATGCAGTACATACCATTGTTATTCTTACATACAGTAATGCTAATTATAATATTTGGGTAATCATTATACTTTGCAACTAATAATTAATGTCCAACATAATATAAAAACTGAAGATGAAATATTTTATTGACAATCCCATCTGAATAAACTGCAAATGTAAATTACAAGTTTAGCCTCATAAAACCATTTTGTTAAGTTGTTGGCAAAAACTTTATAAGATTAATTTTTGTCATTAAGATCAGATTAAGGAAATCTGTGAACTTTAACATATATTGCCACTAAAAATATTTAAACCAAATAATAATGAGTCTTAAGTTGAGCAAACTACTCCTGCATCCTCATTGTGCTGGCAGTTGTTCTTACCCCACCCTAGAAATGCACAAGCAAAAATTGTAGTCTCATATCCATTACATGCAACTTCATCCATCCAAATTTGGCCAGTACCTATATGAGAAATGACAGACTTACATCAGCATGTAAACCTCACAGATTTTTTTTTATCTCTTTTATTCATTTTAATAAATCTGACATCTGCATTTTTATTATAATAATCTATCCTTCAATTTGTTTTTAAGCAGCATATCCGGTTCAGGGTCACAAAAAACTAAGTCTTTTCATAGTAATAACACTATTCATACTATTACTATTTCATAGTAATAAATAGCTTTTCAACTGGTGAGCTGAAATTGCATTCAGCTTAACAGAATTACCAAAATCAGTGGTTATCAGCTCTGTTTCTGGAGGATCCCCCATGGTTAGTACATGTTTTATACTAACCAATTTCACAATCAGTGTGCTCATTCTTACTTTTAATTTATCCCCTAGTTTATTAAAATGTTTTCTTTTTTCTCTTTCTCTAAGAGATTCTAAAATATCTGTATTTTTTACAAAATCTGAAATGCCACTTCCTTTATAATGCATCCTTTTCTTTAGAGTTCACTCCCTTAATTGTACCCGAATGCTGACAACACCTAATGTTAAGGGAAAGAGATTACTTCATTTACATTCACTTGTTGGCTCTTTGGTAAGGCATGTTTCTTAATGAGCAGCCATGTGAAAACCTCACTGAAGTAAGTGCTCTCCTTCAGCATTAAATGATTTCTGCACCTCTGTCTATAGTGCTAAGTGCTAATAATCAGCATTTGAATACACTGTAGCAAAAAGGGTAAATTACAAAGAAAGTGGCGAAAGAAACATACACATTGCAAGCTATGGCAAAGGGCGCAGACATATACATTTCTTAGAAGAATTGGTAGGACAGGTTACTAAATAATGATATCAATTAAATGTAAGAATTATACACTGATTGTGAGACTTGTTGAAATAAAAAGATGCAGCCATGGGGGTCCCTGGGGATGGTCAGTAACATAAATGAAGAAGCAACAAACATATAAATGGATAATTAAATAATATTAAGGTAATTGCCATTGACATTTGATCTGCCATGATCAGCTGTAATTTCTAGGTTGAGGTAAGATGATGTAGAGGTATTCAATTAGTCTTGACCTTAAATTTTCTAAGATCATAGATCTTCATTTCTGCCTCCATTTTATGTCTTCAAAGAAGCCACAAGGATTACATAAGGGTCTTCTGTTTTAGAATACAACGACAGGGGGTTGAATTCTATGAATGTACAGTACATCCAGAAAGTATTCATAGTGCATCACTTTTTCCACATTTTGTTATGTTACAGCCTTATTATGGATAAAAAAAAATTTTTTTCCTCAGAATTCTACACACAACACCCCATAATGACAATGTGGAAAAAGTTTACTTGAGTTTTTTGCAAATTTATTAAAAATAAAAAAACTGAGAAATCACATGTACATAAGTATTCACAGCCTTTGCTCAATACTCTGTCGATGCACCTTTGGCAGCAATTACAGCCTCAAGTCTTTTTGAATATGATGCCACAAGCTTGGCACACCTATCCTTGGCCAAGCTCCATCAGGTTGGATGGGAAGCGTCGGTGCACAGTCATTTTAAGATCTCTCCAGAGATGTTCAATCAGATTCAAGTCTGGGCTCTGGCTGGGCCACTCAAGGACATTCACAGAGTTGTCCTGAAGCCACTCCTTTGATATCTTGGCTGTGTGCTTAGGGTTGTTGTCCTGCTGAAAGATGAACCGTCGCCCCAGTCTGAGGTCAAGAACGCTCTGGAGCAAGTTTTCATCCAGGATGTCTCTTTACATTGCTGCAGTCATCTTTCCCTTTATCCTAACTAGTCTCCCAGTTCCTGCCGCTGAAAAACATCCCCACAGCATGATGCTGCCACCACCATGCTTCACTGTAGGGATGGTATTGGTCTGGTGATGAGCGGTGCCTGGTTTCCTCCAAACATGATCTTTGTCTCATTAGACCAGAGAATTTTGTTTCTCATGGTCTGAGAGTCCTTCAGGTGCCTTTTGGCAAACTCCAGGTGGGCTGCCATGTGCCTTTTACTAAGGAGTGGCTTCTGTCTGGTCACTCTACCATACAGGCCTGATTGGTGGATTGCTGCAGAGATGGTTGTCCTTCTGGAAGGTTCAACTCTCTCCACAGAGGACCTCTGGAGCTCTGACAGAGTGACCATTGGGTTCCTGGTCTCCTCCCTGACTAAGGCCCTTCTCCCCCGATCGCTCAGTTTGGATGGCTGGCCAGCTCTAGAAAGAGTCCTGGGGCCTCATGTATAAACAGTGCATACGCACAGAAATGTTGCATAAGAACTTTTCCACGTTCAAATCGCGAGGTATAAAACCTACACTTGGCGTAAAGCCACGCACTTTTCCACGGTACCTCATACCTTGTCGTACGCAAGTTCTCCGCTCAGTTTTGCAGACTGGCGGCACCCAGCGTCAAAGCAGTGCTACTGTTCCTGTGTGGTTACACCTTATTTTCCTGATGCAGTTTTATAAATACACTGAAACTAACTGCATATTGTTTATTAGTGTAATGCATCTGATTGTAATTAACTTGTAACAATATAATGGTCCAGGGAATAGCCATAGTATTCCAAATACCATAACTGCTTTAGCATTGTTACTCTAACTGCACCTTCTTCTTCTTCTTCTTCTTCTTCTTCTTCTTTCAGCTCCTCCCATTAGGAGTTGCCACAGCGGATCATCTTTTTCCATATTAGTCTCACTGCACCACTCGGAGTATTTATATCACTGTATCTGAGTGTGAATCACAGCAGCAGCTGATTGGAAAGAGAATTATCGGTGTACAGCTTCAAGGACACACTGTCTCAGCCACGGCAAAACGTTTCAAAGCCTTTCCTGTACGACCTTGCGGTTCAGAAACAGTTTCATTCCAAGATCTTTAAATGCACTTAATCAATTGCACCTTGTAGAACTGTTTGTACTTATAAGTACAATCACCCCACTGTAAACTTGCACTACAGTTATAATATCACACAACCTGAGCCACTTTATAAAGCGCGTATTTACATATGATGACAATATCATTTTTAAGGTGAAATGCAGCAAAATATGTTTATTATATTATACAGATAAAACTTTAACTTCATTTAAATAGTCTATATTCTTCACTGGGAGTGTCGTGAAGGATAAAATAATTAAACATGTACTATGAAGATATTTCAATGTTCCTTAAACGTTTTGAAGAATCGGCGCTCTAAGCTTACAGATGGCTTAACTTCTATTACAGAGCTGATTGTGTGGTGATTGGGTATTTGGGGAAAGAAATGCAAGGACTGTAGTGGCGGCTACGCCAATATATATTAAATATAAAACAGAAAGAGAAAATAACAACACAGCTAAAAACGCAGCAACAAATTTTGGCAAAAGTTAAATGCTTGTGTCATGAGCACGAGGCGGCTATGCAGTGTCTGCAACGGACGTGGCTATCCACCGTGCATAAGCAACCTTACTGACATTGGCAGGTGAAGGAGCCACCGATTCTTCCTCTGCCCAGTCCCACCATAACCTTAGAGCCACCCCTGAGTAATGCTGCAATAAATTATTTCATCAAAGGTCACACACAATCACTGCGCCATGAAACTCATGTTTAGTAACGTGCTTTAACTCCTATCATCAAAAAAATGATATCACGTATACATGTCAGTATTTTAGTTATTCAGAGAGCTGTAATATCACAAATGTAATGGATTCTGTGTCCAGTTGGAGGAAGAGAGCCAGTTTAAGAAGCAAGTAGTGATTCACACACATAAAGCACATAGAAGATCAAATACAAAACAAAGCATTTAACGTGCTACTTTAATTACGATGTGATTTGAGAAACTGGTTAATTAAACGATTTTAAGATGAAGTTTATGATGTTCTACTTTAATGACAAAATAAACTACATGATTAGAGTGGAAATGTCGAGATTGAAGTTGACATTTCCTGCTTTTTCCCCACTGTGTGCCTTTTTTTCTCTGTACCCTAATAAGCTTTCATATGACACTCAGACAGTGGGCTACAACTCGCCTTTTCATGGCGACTTTGATATGTGACTTCTTTTTTATTTTCGGCACTGTGCGATTTTGTGAACGTGACCTTTCAAGTTTCTCCAACACGCTATGTCACTCGATCAACTTCATTTTGTTGATTATACTACGGTTTATTTGAAAAAATAGTATGTTTTTCCTTTGCCTCCACTTGGTATTCGCTGAAATTCTTATATTTTCCCCCGTGCTTTTCCCATTGTCTTTTCACAGAAGGCTGAGCTTAAGGGCGATTTATATTCATTTGCATATTCAATAAGGCATAATTCTGGGAGGAGTTGGGGCGTTACATAAAGCGCGTGCACGAGCGTTACTTTTCACGCTGATCGAGATTTATGTAGCGGAAGAACGTGGAAGTTGGAGTATGCACAGATTCCTGCATCTGGATTTTTCTGTGCGTAAGCACATTCCGGCTTTTGTGCATGTTATAGTGCGAGTTCTACACACAACGTTATACATGAGGCCCCTGGTGGTTTCGAACTTCTTCCACTTACAGATGATGGAGGCCACTATGTTCACTGGGACCTTCAAAGAAGCAGAAATTTTTCTGTAACCTTCCCCAGATTTGTGCTTCGAGACAATCCTGTCTCGGAGGTCTACAGACAATTCCTTTGACTTCATGCTTGGTTTGTGCTCTGACATGAACTGTCAACTGTGGGACATTATATAGACAGGTGTGTGCCTTTCCATATCATGTCCAATCAACTGAATTTACCACAGGTGGACTCCAATTAAGCTGCAGAAACATCTCAAGGATGATCAGGGGAAACAGGATGCACCTGAGCTCAATTTTGAGCTTCATGGCAAAGGCTGTGAATACTTATGTACATGTGCTTTCTCAATTTTTTTATTTTTAATAAATTTGCAAAAATCTCAAGTAAACTTTTTTCACGTTGTCATTATGGGGTGTTGTGTGTAGAATTCTGAGGAAAAAATGAATTTAATCCATTTTGGAATAAGGCTGTAACATAACAAAATGTGGAAAAAGTGATGCGCTGTGAATACTTTCCGGATTGACTGTAAGGTGCACTTTTAGAAACACATCAATAATGTAGCATTACCTAAAGCAAATGTTTGGATTTTTGGCCATTTGACCATTTTTTGAAATTTAAAATCTACACTCTGTTTAGGTTGTTATTACCAAAGACACACCACAAGACTAGTGTATTCAGTGTTTCTAGTAGTTGGGACAATAATTTGTTTAATGGGTAATAACAATCATTTGAACAAATTATGTTTTTAATAAATAAGTGTTTTCCCTTTCCTATTTTCAAAATAAAATCCTAATGCCCAATTTGTCAAGCTACTATAAACTCTGAGGAAAACAGAGAATTAAATTCTAAAATAAAACTAAAAATTAAAAAAAAATCATTTATAATTACCTCTTCCAAAATAAGCATTCTGGACAACTCTAACAGCTGTTTGGTATCCAAGCATTTTGCAGACAACCCTTCCATCATTAATATCCCATTTATCATCACAAATAGTTCCCCATATTCCATTGTGAAGTACTTCCACTCTTCCCTGATTTGGTGTTAATCCATTGACAAGACGAATGTTTTCTGATTAACACAAATAATAAATATACATGCTGTATTACACATTCATTAATGCATATTTCGAAAAATATGTTGATTCATTGTAAAAAGATATCACTTCCATATATTACAGTGGACACTGGAAGTACTCAAATAATGAAAACTCATTTTTATAAAAATAAAAGCTCAGACATCATGCTGCCAAATATTTTAAGAGCAACAAGTCTAAAAATATTAGTGAATGAGAACTGAAAGTGACACAGGCAACATACTGTACATAGATTCACTGATCCATCAGCTTTCTAAAAGTGCTTTGCACATTGCAGCTTGAAGTTGGAATTATTCTGCTAGCACTGGGTGCAAATCATCAAGGAATTTACCTTGAAAAGAATTCTAGTCAGTTACATGGAAAAATTCATGAACACATACAGGAAACACTATATAATAACTTTCCAGATTCACAATTGATTAATATATTGTATGTAAAGATGTATTATATGAGTTAACAATATTTGAATTAATATTTAATGAAAATTAAAACTATTTGAATCTATATGAACTACAACTTTCTTAAACATTAACATTAAATGATAACAGCACTTTAAATGATTTATTAATGAAAGTTATTTTAAAATGTCATCCACACCCACAATCAATTCAGATACAGTTTAACTTTATACATATTCAGTCAGGAGGCTGAGGGCCAGACACGGGTGATTATAAAAGGGGCCACCTTCCTACACTCAAGGAGCGGGAGTCGGGTGCTGGAGTAGGACGAAGCTCCACTGGAAGGAAGAGAGGCGGCCCATGGACATTGAAAGTCCCGAGTAAGGGTGTTTGGTGCGGGAAGCACTGTGTGTGTGTGGGACTTGGTCTTTATTAAATGTGTATGATTTTAGAACTGCCGGTGTCAGTCTGTTTGTGTCCAGGCTGAACTTCTCACAATATATATTTTTGAAATTTGTAAGGCAATAGAAGTGGGTGGAGAAAACCCAGATGACACAGGGAAAATGTACAGATTCCACACAAATAGTAGTCAAACCACCCTAGAGCTGTGAGATAGCATCACTTTCCATTGTACCACTGAGCCAACCATTCAGCCAGCAGCACATGCAAATTACAGTTCTGAGAAGTACACTTCTGTGTTCTGCAAAGTGCGACTTAATCCTGCAATTGAGCATAATACAAAACATGCAAAACAATCTGTATTTTATATTTGGTATGTAAAGATCAAATGACAATGGAAGTATCCATAAGGTATAGCTGACAGTACTATCCAGCTAAGCGATATACGTGGAGAATATGTTGTGAAAATGTCTCCGCAATTAAACTCAATGTATTGCTCAGTTTATTCAGAAACATTCAAGCAGAATTACCACTTCATATAATTACCGCATTACATAAAGGCGGACCTTTTGCTGCCACAGATATTGACAGATTGGCAATGTCCATATTTCTACAGTACATAAAAATTTAATGGGTAAGCCAAAAGAGAAGACTGTCTAAGTGAACTAACCTGCCAACAGCCAAAATTAGGATTCTCACCTGCACAAGAAATATAGCCAACACATTTCTTTTGCCAAAACATATGCCACATGGATGTTTTTTTAATCTCATTTGATTAACAGAGCCTAACTCTGGAATATCACCTTTATGACTTTTAAGCAGAGATCTTATTGATGCATCATAGGGTTTATTAGTTTTGACTTAAAAAAAGGTAAAGTATAATATATTTAGCAACCTACATGATGCTTCTTACTGTAGGGACAAGTGTGATTGTGATCGAATGTGTTTCAGTACATGCAAAGTTGTTAAATAGAGAATTTAACAGTGATGGGAAATGCCAGAGACCCTTAACCTGCAATTACTTCGTCCTGGGTATGACATAATCTGCATCCAGCCCTGCCCAACCTCTCTCTCTCTATGATACTTTAACCCCGGGATTTGGACCATAATGCAGTAGTATGGCAACTTTTAAATGTTACAAATAGGATTGTGATTCAGTTCTAAAATGTATTAAGCCTGCTTTATTTGACAGAAGTTAGTATAAATTTGAAACAACATCCCTATATGTGTCAATCCAATATACCTAATAAAAAATATTTGTAATCTATTACACCTAATAATAAAAAATGCTTGACTCAAATCTTATTGCTTAAATCTTAAATTTCACGTTTCTATGGGTATCCAAAATGCAGCCATACCAGAGGGATGCCGCCACCCAGTGTACTGGGTGAACTCATGGACCTGAGAAGCAGTCTTCCTTGCTCAGTCTTCCACTATGATGAGATCTCAACCACTAAAAGTATCACTAACCAACTCTTTTGCAATGCCCATCTACCCACATAATAATGTGCAGTACATTGTTATAACATTTCTCCTGTAATGCATATGTTTGGAAATATATAAAATAAGATAAACATTCTGCCCTGCGGTGGTTTGTTTCCTGTCTTGCACCCTATGTTGGCTGGGTTTGGCTCCAGCAGACCCCCGTGACCCTGTAGTTAGGATGTAGCGGGATTGGATAATGGATGGATGGGTAAACATTCTGTAGTAGAATTCTAAACATGTAAATTAATACATTTTCTATAGCTATTGTTACTTTAAAGTTTCTCATGGCAATGGTTTTGATTTCTCTTACCTTCAGGAGTTGTTGAATTGCCTTAGGGAAAATGGAAAGATCATTAGAGCCCATATCACTCATCTATTAATAACATTAATATCACTATTAAATATTGCTATTTAAAGATTACATTTCTCAGTTTAAATTTTAAGTCTTACAATCAGTCTTTGTTATTTAGAAAAAATACTTTACACTAAAGAACTGATATTTGTATGAATTTAAAGATAGTATTACCTCACTAAAGCAGTAATTAATTGCATATCTGACAGTGAATTGTTTAGTATTAATGATAAATACAGAGCATAAGTATAAAAAAGGGGTATTAAAATTACTGCAGAATTACAGGGATTGAAACGTAAATTCATAGGTTCAAATTCTAGCCCAAGTACAATCTTAAAGATAAATGTGCTTGAGTGGTTCTTCAGAGCAATGCCATAGGGAAACCATTTTTGGTTCCAAAAAGACCCATAAAAATGAGGGTTCCAGAGAGAACCTAGTTTATATCTGAAACACATTCCATACAGTAAATATCCATGAACAGATGAGAATAAATTTGTTACATACCAATGAGTCCTTACTTTAAAAAGACTTGCTACGGGAATGCAGGTTTTCTTAATCTGTTAAATTTCCTGCTAGATAGCCAACCATACATTAAGGATTTCAGGTTTCTTCTGCATATTATGACATTTTTTTCAAAGCGCAAAGAACACTTCCCGGAATTAAATGGTGGCTTGTCAAGCAATAGTTCTATGTGGAACCACACAACTCAGTAAAGGACCATAAAATGCCATTAAAGATCCATTATGTGTAGTGGTAGTTTGTACATTTACCCTGTCAAAAAGGCAGGATGGTTCTGCTCTTTTATCTAATTTTTCAGTGTGCAAGTCTCTGTCACTTCTTAGGTATCCAGTACATGCTGTACAGAGTGCATGACACACTTTGGAGCTTCTTTGCTGGCATCATAAGATGCACTGTAGCCTCCAAGACATGCTATCCTCTCTCTGTAAGAGCCTTTCTTGGCCCTATGCCCTGTGCCACCCTTTCTAATTAGGAATATACAAATTGCTTGCATTAAGAGGATCTATGTTATTTATTCCACATACATTTATATAGATACTGTAACTGCTAAGTACATGAATAAATAAGAAAAACACAATACAGTGGAAGCTCGAGATACAAACAGCTCTGTATACGAGAAATTCCAGATACGAGGAAAGTATGAGCGAAAAATTCGGATCTAAATACGAGCATTGGCTCACGTAACGAGCCACGAGCCAGGCTGTGGGTATGCGTGACGCGTTTCCCGATCCGCCTCGACTCAGGGATTCACCCCAGCTGACGCTGCCTACCCGTCAGCTCACTCAGGGTTCCTTGTTCTCCCGTAGCGTGAGGATCTACGCGTTTGTGCGCTTGTGATTTCATTGTTTTTTTTGCATTTAACGTGAAAATAATTATTCCACGATGCCTCTCAAGAAGATTGTTGCCTTAGATAGTGCTGCAAAGACAAAAAAGGAAGCCATGGCTGTTGAAATTAAGAAAGAAATCATAGATAAACATGAGCGTGGTGTAAGAGTGACGGAACTGGTGAAGACTTACGGCCGTTCAACAGTAAGATTAAAGAAGTGTTGGCAAAGTGGGATGAAGTAAAAACTTTCTTTGAAGAAAATCACCCTAATAAAGCAGTGTGTGTGAGCACTATGAACTTGTGTAATGACAATGTAGTGTCGCATTTTAGGGGCATCTTAAAACGAAGACAGAAGCAAGTGTCATTAGATAAGTTTTTGGTAAAGCAACCTGCAACTAAAAGAAAGTTAAGTGATTCTGACCCAGAACCTTCTTCCAGTGGGGTAAAATTCCCAAGAAGAGAGAGCCTTCCTGAATCAGAGGGGGACTCTCCTTCCCCACAGTAACCTGTTTCCTCCTCCCCTCCTCTCTATCATCTCCCTCAAGCCAGCCAGGACTCTTCATAAAGGTAAACTACAGTTATATTATTTAGCAGTGTTATTTATTAAAGGTAAACTACAGTATATATTATTTATCAGTGTTATTTGTTAGGAAAATTGATTTTTATGTTGATATTTTTGGGGGTGCGGAACGGATTAACTGGATTTCCATTATATTCAATGGGGAAGTTTGTTCTAGATATGAGAAATTCACTATACGAGCTCAGTGCTGGAACGAATTAAACTTGTATCTCGAGGTTCCACTGTATTTAATATTGCTATAGCCTAAGTCCTAAATTACTTTCCATTCAATAGGAGAACTGCTGTGGTGCCATTTTAGCAGTTCCACTGAAGGAACACAGGGAGAGTTAGAAAGGATGAGTCATTTGTGAATGATCCAGTCATGATAGCTCCTTAATGCATGTGGCTGTGGTCTTTTGTACACTAGAAAGAAGAGTTTGCGTTCTTTAGATGGATACTATTATATTAGATGGATATTTTTCTCTTTTTCATTTATTGGACAATTCTGTTTGCTCTTGATTTTTATTATATGCAGTTTTTTTTTTTTGTTCATTTTCATTCTGCTGTTTTTCTACCACAATCTAAAATTCTAATTGCGGCTTGTGGGGTGTACACAGTTTTGCTTCCCCTTACAGGGATCAAACCTCTGACTTCAGCGCCCAAGGCAAATCCTAAGATATTGTGCCACGATAGCTTGTTCACTTACTTGACAGGGTGTAGATCGGAGTATTACATGCATAGCCTATTTGGCAGGTACTATAAATCATGTCAATGATCTACTTCTCACAACTGAGAGGGCGTGGCGGATGTCGGCCAACCAACCACAAGTTTTACCTGGTAGGTAACCAACCAAATATCAGATTGAGAACAGACCTCTATGCATATATATGTTGTGGTATATGGCCGGCCATTCATCCAGGCCAATACCCCCAGGCCGCCAGATGGAGCCCTCCTTGCAGCATGGAGGTGCCCCGAATGCCAGAAGGGAATCATGGACAATCGATTGTTTATTCACAGCCCTGCTGGATACCATGGGGACTGCTAGAGGAAGCTGCAGGGAGGATCAAGGACTATTTTCCCTACTGCCCAAAAGTACATTCCAGTCACGTGGACAGAAGAAATGGGTTGAAGAAAAAAAGTTTTACCAGTCACATGGACAGACAGAAAGAAACACTTCCGGGTCAAGGACTATAAAAGACCATGAGAGATCCCAGACGGGCGAGCTGAGTTGGGAGGAAGGGAACAACGAGTCTGGGTGTGGAGGATTGATTATGTTAGTATTATTGTTATAATTTATGAGTATTGTGGAGTGGAGGGTGCTTTGTGCACTATGTTGTCTGAATAAATTCAATTATTTGACTTTTATCTGGTGTCTGGCGTCTGATCTGAGGGTTCAAGGGGACAACAGCGCCCCCTATCTGTCACAATGTGTATAAATGTGTATGTATGTAAAACGTGTGTGTGTGTGTATAATTAAACAGTGGTTCCACCATTTTCTGAATGGCTTAAAATGTACCTAAAAATTTAAACAACACTGTGTGGCCATCAGGGGGCACTGCAGCTCCCCAAACACCCAAACACAAACAGACTTGGACACAAGTTGCCAACAGAAAGGCTTTTATTCAAAGGAAACTCTTCCCTCAAGTAGTGTTTCCCACAGCACAACCACAGTCCAGTTCAATGCACCAAGCACTCTAAAACTCTGAAACTTTCTATTGTCATCTTCCTCACTCAGCCAATCCCACTCCTCATAGCAAGCTTTGTCCTCCTTCTCCTAACTCTGGCTCCCTCACTGAAGCGAGGCTGCTCCTTTTATACAAACCCCGAAAGAAGTTCCGGTGTCCTGATGCTGTGGCTTGGAAGTGCTTTCAGATACCCCAGGATCTCAAAAAGGTAGGGCTCACAAATCCTCTCAGAGCCATCTGGCAGCACCCATGGAAGCCAACAAGACTCACCCAAAGCACTACAGTTTCCATCATGCCCTGTGGGTACCCACTGCGGTGGCATTACCCAGAGGTGCTGCCAACTGGTGTATAGGTGAAGACCTGAATGATCAAATTATTTTTTCCCCTAGTAATTACTTTTCCCATGTAAATCAGCATGTACCTTATCAAAATGCTGAATTACTAAATGCGCACTGAAGATTATTGAATCTTTTCAATTACAATCCAAAAATACATATTTTAAAATAATTTATTTATATATTCTGCAATATGTGTGTAATTTCTGCAGTAAACAATAACATTTTCATAAAGGTTTAAAGACTGTGGCTCATGAGGCTCATTGCTTATTTCAGAATGGCATGGTTTTATATAACACGTGAACCCTCTTAAAAGGATTGCCTAACTGTCATATTCTGATGGGACAATATCATATAAAAATATATTATGAAAGTGATGTATATTGAACAAAATGTAGTTGTACTAAATGAAAAGAAGCAGTGTTAAAGTAAAGGTCAATAGAAATACTATGAAGAAATTAAGTTGTGTTGCAAAAATCAATTCACAAATTTGTTTTCATTAGTTTCACTTATGAGGATATACCATATATGATTTCTTTACTAAAGATTGTGCCAAAGGAAAAATGTCATTGAGCCTAAAAACAATTATTCATGCGGACACAGAATAGTTTGTAAATTAATATAGAACCTTTTGAAGGACAAATGGGAATGCTGCTGTCAAATCTTATTATATATTGAACATTTTCAGTCTGCACTTCTACATAAACTTCATATGATACGAAATGAATTTACTACATGGATGCAATTGAAATAGCCTTTGGTTAGCAAGTAAAATCAGAATGCTGTAGGTACAGTGTATTCTAAAGCCTGATATGATTGGGAAAAATCAACTGTGCATTATTCTAAAGTGTTCCACCACAGATTCGACTTTTATTCAAAGTATTGCAGTTATTAAGCCAAAGTCAGGTGGGTAGTGTTAGGTATTGTGGGTAGTGCTGCTGCTTCAAAGAATCGGTCACTCTAGATTCAAATCCTAAGCCGAGTCATTGAACGTTTGGAATCTGCATTATGTTTATGTGGTTTGTTCTCCAGGTATTCTGGTATCCCTAAATATGTGCAGCCTTGTCTCTAAATTGGCCCTGAATGGATGTGTGAGCGGTGCCAAAACTTTTTCCAGGCAGGATGGGCATGGACCACAGTCACCTGAAATTGTATTAAGCAGGTTTTAGAATGCTATGCTATATAATTAATCCAAAATCCCACAAAATGATTTTGATAAACTAAACTGGAATACTTTTTAACTTAAAGTAACTAAATTTACTAAGCACCATTTAATTTCTCATTTTTCTAACAATAATTGAAGTGGAGCTTTTATTCTCATCTTGGATTGTCCAAAATCCTTTTTATTCTCATCTTTAACAGGGTGAAGAATGTGTCAATTTTAACTTATAATCAGTGATACTCTGAAATTGGAGTAATAAACTGAGAAAAGAAAATCTGAGAAGTCATGCCATGCATGGAGAGGAACGGCGGAGATTAAGAAAAGAGAGCTGTGTCCAGTAGAAGTTAATAGAGAATGTTTGCAGACCCGTAATTAAAATGAACACTCCTTGCTTGAGTGTGAATCTAGCACAAGCTTGTGTTTAGTACAGCAGATTACATTTTTAGTTAGAAACGATAAATAAGAATTTGCCCTTGCTGCTTAATAAATAGGCTTATAGCATGTATGTTCTTGATAAACACATGGCTAGTAATTATGGCAAGAAATTTAATTTTCTTTTATGGCATGTGTATTATGGATAAATATTTTCATGCATGTTTATTAGTTTAAAAAAGTTTTAAGGGGATTTTATTTATTTCAGAATTTTTTTATGATCACTCTAGAAGAAAACTACAGAATATAATTTTGTTAAAAAATGAACAAACACATAACACCTGTCGTCTGACTGTGAATTATTAAACTTCCACTTTAATAATGAAGAAAAGTTCATTTGGCTGGTTATGCAGGAGCTTAGTAGAGAACAAATGTTAGAGACTAAACAAAACAAATTGAAATCGGTCAATTTTAGTAAAATGAAATCAATGATTGGTATGCCCAAAAAAAAAAGCCTGATCCTTACTAATGGTAACAATGATAAAAATGATAAAATGACAAAGCAGAAAGAGACTTTATAATTTTTTGATTGCTTTCTTACCTGATGTATCTGATGAATTCCCTTAAAAAAATGAAAAGACATATTACAAAAATGAATTTTAAAACATCAGTAATGGGGATTGTATTTTTAAAATGGTGCACACATAACCACTATGGTAATTGAATAGACATTTTATATTATATTGGAGCAAATAGGTCATCTGTAGCCCATGCCTGCCAGGAAACCATAAGAATTGCCTAAGAACATATGGTAGGGATTTTCAGATCAGTTTCTGCCTAATTGACCAATTAAATCTTTATTTAGGATGTCAGACCACCAACTAATTCCAAAAAGTATATAAAGTAGAAAACATACAAAATATTATCAACTAATATTATGCACAGACTTTTCAGATACCAAAATCAGAGATATGCTTTGATTTTGCAGCATATAAAAATACTGTGAAAATATTGCTTTTTCAAATGAAAAAAACATTTGATATTGAATATACTGTGTATATATACATATGAAAGCATATTTTTACAGTTCATTTCACAATTACTGTTATTAAAACAGAGATTAATTGCATAAAATCTGCTCTTTAATTGTTCATCTTTTATTAAATAAACTAAATCTAGTGTTGTGTGGAAATTCTTGTGGTAGAAGGCAGTTTCCATTTTTATCAAATTATGTAAGAAACTGACAATAATACAATTTTAAAATATAAGAGCTTAAAAAACATTAAAGAACCCCCTATGGAAAAATCAAGGGATAAACCCTTGACAAGGGATAAAAATCATTGACTTTAGAAATAAAGCACAATTATGTAGAGAAGAGAGAGGATATTAACTTAACTGGCAATATGGGCTAAATAGCCTTAAATAGCTTCTGTGTAACTATAATCATTAGTAACTCTAAATCAAAAGAAAAACTTAAAGAAATGCTTGTTAAGGAGTACTGTACATAATCTAAAAACGTAAACAAACATTTGTGAAGTTCATTGATCCATTTACATGAAACCACTTATTCTACAGGGGGCTACTGCAGAAATGGAGCTTGCCAACATAATGAAATCAACTACAGATGCTATGCCAATTGGATGCATAGTAGAGCTCCTATAAAATACTCATTAATGATTTCTGTAAACTTACCATTAATACATGGGGCCCCCTTTTCTCCTTTCATTCCAGGAGGACCTAAATAAATAATTATAATTTTTTGACAAATTTTCAGAACATACACACAGAAGAAGAAATCTACAAAAAATCACTGCAGCAAAAAACATTTTATTAACTTTTAAATTTGGATATAAAATTGATTTTTTATTCTTGGCCTCCAAGAAATTATAAAATTGAACGTTGTATAAAGCTGTAATAGAAATACATATTATTTGAAATTCAGGCCTTCACCCTTTCAGTTAAACAATTGTGAAGTTCTTTGTGGAGCAGTGAAGTCAGCTGACTTGCTTTGTCGATACTCAAACTTTGCCCTTCTTTTTTTCTTCTTTTCATAATATTACTGCCATTGATTATTTGGCATTTATCTCTTTCTACCACTCTCCTTAGATAGTCCCATTCTGTCTCTGGAAAAGGATGCCACTTTAGAGCCACATGGACTAGATTATTTATTTCTGTGTTTATCACTGTGAAACACTTGAGAGTCTTTCCACACTGGAATCCGGCACTAAATAACTACCTTTGAATCACCTGTCAGAGTGTCTGGTACATTTCCACATTATTTTACTTGTTTACTTGGCTATTTCCTTCTTTCCTTTGGTGTGTTTAAGTTTTGTTGCTCGTGGTGTAACATGCTGATGACGTCACCATAAATGGCACATTAGTAACGTTACTGTTCCCACTTATAAACAAACTTGCCAAGATTCATTGATACTCTGACAGTGTTAGTTGACTACTAGGCAGATATCCTTCTCTGCAACCTAACTGGGAAACACTTTGCAGTTTGTGTTTAAGCTAATTTTGTGTCCAACTACACACTCTCCCTTAATTCCCACTCCTTTTAATTTGAACACGTGCCTCATTTGAAGTAGCCGTTGTTCAAATCTTATCGTGTCTTATTTTTTCTTATCGGATCTTATCTTATTTTATCCACTATCACAGACAACTCCTTTTTCCTCTTAGTGTTGTGACAATGGTAGGATCAACATTTTTTCGGTTCATCACACAGTTTTTAAGAAAGGTAAAATAAATATAATTTTGATATGCATGTTTGATTATAGCATTTTTCAATATAGATTCCTAAAACAAAATACATCTTTTTTGCCAAACATCTGTTCAATGTGAAAAGGAAATGTAAAAAAAGTAAATTGAAAGACAATAGCAATAGTAATCTTGCTGTTATTTTTGACAGTAACCTCTCTTTTGAGAAACAGATTCATTCTGCAGTCAAGAGTTGCTTTTTCCAGCTTTGTCTTTTAGGTAAGAACAAGCCTTTTTTATCTTCTAGAGATCTTGATAAAGCTATTCATGCTTTTATGTTTCCTTGCCTTGATTACTGCAGCTCGCTGTATTCTGAGATTAGCAAATCCCTGATACACAGGTTGCAGTTGGTCCAGAATGCTGCCGCTCACTATCTGGTTGGGGCAAGAAAGTATGATTCTGTTTCTCCAATATTAGCTTCTTTACACTGGCTACCTGTCAGTTTTCAAATTGATTTTAAAATTTTTTATCTATTTTTTAAACCTTTACAATCTGAATTGTGTGCATTACACCAGCCATCCAGATGGCTTAGATCTTCTGGTCAGTTGTCTCTTGTTGTTCCTCGTACTAAGTGTAAAACTAAACTAAACTTTTTCTGCTGCTGCTCCTCGCCTGTGGAACTCTTTACCTCATTACATAAAGGAGTCGTCTACAATTGAATGGTTCAAAACAAGATTAAAGACTCATTTCTATTAACTTGCTTTCTGTGACCTTCAGTAATACTGTTGGTTTCCTCATAGAGATTATGTAATCTTACTTCTATTTATTATTTTTTTTATTTATGTTCATTTATTTTATTTCTGTTTATGTTAATTGTATGTTTTTTTCTTCTTTTATTGTAAGCCACTTTGGCCACAGCATTCCTATGTTGTTTTAAAGGTGCTATATAAATAAATTGACACTGACAAATCACTTGAAACTGTTTGCAAATCAGGGTGTTCACAATATTAATATTCAAAATATTAGTATTAATATTATGCAGAAGAAATGTTCTGATTTCTAGGAAAATACTCTAAAATCACTATAAGTGCCGACTTAATAATAATATCATTCTAATAATAAACATTTTATTTTTATGTCTTTACCTGGAGGTCCAGGATCACCTTTACTACCTTAAAAACAAAACAGCAACAACATACAGTATTTTAGTAAAGTGATTTCCTACTAAACAAGAAAAAAAATCATTTATATTAAAATCCATCATTAGGTTTATGAAGAAAATGTGTACATACTATAACAATACATGCCATTTAAATATGTATTATACTATCAGCTGTGCTCTGGTCTCCACACACTATTCGTTTGATAAAATAACAAATATACAAAAATGTACACTTTTATAATTAATTTCTACAAAATGCTTTTCTGTGCATTACACATTTAGCTGACTTGCACCACATATATTCAGAAACTAAACTGCATTAAAAGACAATGGCAGAACACACTAAAGCACACTAGAAAAACTGACAAGATGAGACTAGAAACACTATGTGTTGTCACAAACAGTTGGAAACTGAGAACCTAAAATGATACACAAATTCTGCATTTTTAAGCTAGCAATGCAATTTGACCTTTGAACAAAGTCCAGACCATCGATATATAAAGGAAGAAAATAGACAAATACTTTTATAGTTAGAAATACAGCCTTACTGCAAAATTAAAAATCCACAGATATTGGGCTTCAAACATTCTTTAAATTTTTCATCATGAAATAAATTTTTTTTTCTTGCAGATGCATGGTAAATTGGTTAAAACTGGCTTTACATAAAATCAAGTCACTTGTTTCACTTGTACGTGAAATTGCTCTGCTCCCATCCCAAAATTTATTTGTATCATTTTAGTATGTATATTATAATGATGAAACTTTCTTTTTTGCATTTATACAAACTACAATAAAATGGGGGGAGATAAAGCAACAAAAAGTATCAGGAAGCCCCTATTTAAGTTCAGCTGTGTTACCTACAGCACCTCCCTCCAAATATTCCCCTACTAAGAATTCAAAGTAAAAATAGAGTTAATAATTTTAAATGCAAAAGGATTTTCTGCATAGGTTTTTTTTTGTAACTGAATCTGAGTATTAATTTGGCTCAAACAGAAAGTGTTACATGTCTGTTGTGCTGAAAATTAAATCAGGATTATTCATTCAAAGTCATGCAATACCATTTTATATGAACTCTCCAACGTTATTTTTTTTTCTGATGCCTACAATGAAATGCTAAACAGATAAAAGACTGTATATGTTTTATTAATATAAAACACAAAAAATGAAGTGTTTTGCAAGGACATTAACTTTACTTCTGAAAAAAATACTTAAATGGCACACATGCTTAAACTATTCAGTGTAATATATATTTTGTTATTATCTAGTTATCCATATTAAAAACGGTTACAATGGTTTGATAAAATCTAAATTTTTAAATAATATAATGAAATAAATCATACAATTTTCTAGGTGAAAATTAAAAAAAGGAATCCTTGAATACATCATTTTAATTTCTCTACATAATATGTATGGAGCACAAGCAGCAAATGTTATTGTATTCAGGATACCATGTTAATAAAAATGGCATTTTCATACCTGGGGGTCCCATGGCTCCAGGCAAACCTCTGTCTCCTCTGTCCCCTTTCTCTCCTTTTGGGCCTGGAGGACCTGCAGATAGACAGTTATTACCAGGTTTCACAATGGTGGTATTCACTGATTTAATATATTGTCACTGTCTTTTCAAATCAGTGAATACAATTGTTTTTTTTAATATTATTGTTTACTTAGTCTTCAGTTCTTTTGTTTTGTTGGTGTTTTGGCTGTTGTTTGTTGCTGAAGCAGCAATTGTGGGTGATGTTACTTCATGGGCACTTGCACATGGACACATAAAGCAAATTGTTGGGTTTTTGTGAAGAACAAAAGTAATTTCAGGGAATAATAAAAATAGTCTTTTTTGGGAAAATGTGTGAAGAAGTTTAACATTGAATGTTAACTGGCATGGACGGCACGGTGGTGCAATGGGTAGCACTGCTGCCTCGCAGTTAGGAGACCCGGGTCCTCACTGCGTGGAGTTTGCATGTTCTCCCTGTGTCTGCATGGGTTCCCTCCGGGTGCTTCGATTTGCTCCCACAGTTCAAAGACATGCAGGTTAGGTGCATTGGTGATTCTAGCTTGTCCCTATTGTGTGCTTGGTGTGTGTGTGTGTGTGCATGCTCTTTGGTGGGCTGGCGCCCTGCCCGGGGATTGTTTCCAGCCTTGCGCCCTGTGTTGGCTGGGATTGGCTCCAGCAGACCCCTGTGACCCTGATTATTGGTAAAATAACTGTCTTATTGTGATAAGTAGTCCATGGCGTTGTGCAAGTTGTAAATAAATAATCATGCCCAAGAGTGTGCAGGCTCAGAATGGGGGCAGGTATGCACAAGCTGGCACCACTCCAGGGATGGTTGGGGTGCCTGGCTGATCATGCATACATGTGAAAATGCAAGCATCATTCAGGTGCCTCATTCTTACCTCAGAGGGAGTGGTGTATCAAACCTGCACTCAATCAAGTTATTATAAGAGGAGCCTGCCTGACAGATAGGAGGAGAAAAAGGAAAATGAAAGAAGAGAAGAAGGAAAGTAAAAGAGTGGAGGTTAAAGTGAAAAAAGCAAAGAAAGAAAAGAAAGAGAGACAGGAGTGAGAGAACCCATGTGGAAGGGAACGGAGGCAAGTGGTCAGGTGTGAGCCTTAGGGCCTCTTCAGGGAGTAGGAGGGACCCAATGTGAGGTGTCTTCTGCAGACACCAAGGCACAGGTGACGGGAGAAGTGTGTGGCTCGGTGCAGTCCCACAACGTTGCTGAGAGCTCAGCAACTGGGGACTTGAGTCAGGAATAGACTATTGACTGCACTTGTCAGCAGGCGTTTCCTCTTACTGTGAGGTCCAGAGAGGATAAGTGGAGGAGATGCCATATTTTAGAGGGAAGCAGTGGTGTTCGTGATTTTTTTAAAGGAACTGTCTCTTGGATTTTAACCTCACTTTTTAACGGATTGTTTATTGCGGACTTTTAACCTCCACTTTCACATGGATTTTTATTGGACACTGATTGATTTGGATTTGATGTTAAATAACAGCACCTGACACTTTCTTGCACCAACCCCTAGCAGACAGTGTTTGTCCTCATTTGCCCGGCTCATCTCGGCACATGATTATTGACTGTTTCGGGTTTGGCAAAGCTCCCGGAAGCAACCAGGGAATGTGTATACAACCTGGACAGTCACACCTATTAATATACTTTTTTATAGAAATGTGCTGCATCTTCCATGTGTGCACAAATGTAATGCGTTACATATTTTCATATGTCTGGTTTAGGTGCGTTTATATAAAATGCAAAATGTTATTGTTTTGTCTGTATGTATCAAATAAGCCAACTCACATTTATTTGAAATTTAGTACACGTATTAATCAAGGAATTTCTTTTAGAAAAGTTACATTTTTGTTGTATATCTCAAATTCAGCATACTATAAAAGAAATTGTAATTTTTAAAAACACTCATTTAAAAAGCAGTAGTGAATTTTCTACATCATTTATCTTCAATCTACCAGATCAGATGAACAGAGCATGGAAAATAGTAGACTCTTTTTTAGTGTTTGCATAAAATACAAAGCACCTACATTATTGTCTTTGAAATTTAAAAACTACTGGTGAATTTTTGAAATCATTGATCTTGAAACAGAACACTCTTTGCTTCCTCAGTTATTGATTAACCAATTATTTCAAATTTACCTTAAGTGAGGTCATTTTCCTCTTTTACATGTCTGATAGTCACTTCTGATTACAAAAAATATCTCCAGTACAAGTTATTGAAATGCTATCAGTGCTTCTGTACGGACTGAAACTGTCACATCAGCAACGTGCATAAATCTCTGAAATACTAACTCAGATCTCCTGCTGCTTGAAGTCTTTAACAGTTATAGTATGTTAAATGATCTTTGTAGCCATAGAAGTAAAAAATACAGGCAAGGGAAAAAAAGTCATTTTATTCATTTTGAAAAAAAAAATAGAAGAAAATGCTTCTTAAGTATGGTTCTATAAGTTGCTAGGCATATAATGAATAAACATATTCTCAGTATTTGGGCTGCAATAAAAGCATTTTTATGAATAGGAATACGGATCATTTTTGAATGCATTCAAAACTCTCTAAACGCACCTGAAAATTTCTCAATGCGTACATTTTCTAACTTGTTTTACCTAACATGTAATAATATGTATTACTACTTTGTGATCTTATACTGCATGCTCCCAGTTAAATTTTACAGAGTCCTTAATTGAGAAATGGTCATATTCAGTCATTGATGTATTATGTTTCACTTAACTGAAAGTCATTTAGAATCATTTTTGAAAACCTCCCGATGCAGGTTTGTGGAGTAAACCTGAGGCATATAGTCACTATAGTTTAACAGCAAAAGTAGGACAGGAAAAAAAAATACAAAAGATGGCAACAACATCCATCCATCCATTTTATCCAAACACAGGGTCACGGGGGTCTGCTGGAGCCAATCCCTGCCATCACAGGGCGCAAGGCAGGAACCAATCACAGGCAGGGCGCCAACCCACCACAGGACACCCACACACCAAGCACAAACTAGGGACAATTTAGAATAGCCAATCCACCTAACCTGCATGTCTTTGGACTGTGGGTGGAAACCAGAGTACCCAGAGGAAACCCACACAGACACAGGGAGAAAATGGAAACTCCACAGAGGGAGGACCCAGGAAGCGAACCCTGGCATACTAACTGCGAGACAGCAACGCTACCACTGTGCCACCATGCTGCCTGGCAACAACATGACTTATTATTAAATCTCTTTTTCGAAAGGATTTTGAGCTCACCAAAACATTGCATTTCATACTGTAATTGAATGAAAGACATTATAAAGAAGGTCATGTAGCACACTAACTTTAAAGAACAGCGATCATCAGAAGAGAAAAGATTGTGAAAATTTAATAGTCTATGAGTAACATTGGGAAATGTATTCAACTAATGTATTTTTCAGGCTACATTTAATAATGCATGTGAAAACCTCACAAACATACATCACAATAAAATTACCATTTATGTTTCTTGTTAGATTAGGCCAAAATTAGGTACTTCAAAATTGCTTTTTTAGCACCATTATCATTTCCAGTCGATATATTATAATCACAAGAATGATTCCACTATATACAGCAAATATTTTATATATATGAACAAAGACATACCTTCAATCGCCTTTATGTCCTTTAGAGTCTGAGAATGCTCCCATTCTTTCAATCTTAGGTCTTCAGTAATATTATTTAGAATAGCAAGTTCTCTATTCAGTTTCAAAGTAATATAGGCTTGCTCCTCTGTCAGTAAATTGATCGCCATAGACACATTTTGTAAATTTGCTGTCAGCCAAGAAATATTCTGTTGAAAATATTGTATTTTACTTAATTCAAAATGTGAACATACATTCAGATTTTAACAAAAGTTACTCTGATTTTTTCTATTTTTTTTATTTTAATTCTAAAAGCATGTGTTTAGACATTTTCCATTTTTAAAACGGCCTAAATAGACCACTAGTTTTATAGAATAGTTCAAGCAACTAAATTTAAATTTCTTACCCAGAGAAATATGAAAAGGCTTGTAACAAGCATAGTTTTTAGTTCATATTCTAATCTTCATTTTAATTTGTGGACTAATGGTAAGCATATTATAATGGAAAACGTTATTTAAGGTAAAGAGCCGACCAAAACCTACCAATGCCAATAATGATGTTATATGGGTAAATACCCTCATTTTAACTCATTTGACCTTTGTGAATAGTTCTTTTATTTTATTTTTTAAGATAAAAACACTTTCAAGCTAATTATATTACTTTGTGTTTGTTTATGTGTAGGAGCTCAGTTTATGTTAGAGTTGAATTGCACTGTATCTGTGAAAATTCAAAGCATTACAAGTGCTCACTATACATTTTCACTTTGACAGTTTATAATTCATTTAAAAATGATCTACATAGATGCTAAGTAAGTGATGGTGCATAGCACTGTGGCTTTTGATGAAAACTACTGTATGCCACTTTTAAAAGTTGCTAGGATAGCTGGCACTAAAAGTACTGTATATACTTGTGGATAAGTTGGGAATTGATTTTACAGTATAATTTCTGTCATTTTATAATGTCAGTCATATAAGTCAAATGCAGAAAACTCACACTATTGGTACAAGGAATTATGATATGCTAATGCCCACCTTAAACAGTAACCACAGAGCACACTGACTTTTTTTCTATGTTGATGTGGCACTGTGCTGTATTAGTGCATGCTCCTAACATCTCGCTCTCTATTGTGCCTACTTGACCACACAGTAATATCTGATCTATTCCAAAGCAACGTTTGTACTGATTTGTGTTTTTTGTATCTCACACCCTCATACACCTTTACCATAAGAACATCCCTTATCTGCGATGGAGCGTTCGATCAGAAGAAAATATGAAGCTAATTTTAAATTAAACGTCATTGAAGTAGTGAAAGTAATTGGTAACTGTGCTGCTGAAACAAAATTCAATGTGTCTGAGAAACTTATGCGAGATTGGAGGAGGCAAAAAAAATTAAGTATCGCATTTTTGAACGAGTGTTAAGGTCTGGGACAGATTTTATGATTGATTTTTTGGGTTTCAAGACCCAACTTATACGTGAGTATATATGGTAAATGAAATTCCCTGAATGGGATCATTACCCCTAGTGTATATGTTACAAAAAATGAAATTTACAGTGTGAAAGAGTCAGCACACTGTCTTTAGCATAAGGAAATATACAAGTGAGAAGAATTTATTTTTCTAACGGGTAGTGAAAATCATTTCTTTGTATGTTTCCTAGTATTAACAAAATAATCTTCTATTTATTTATAATTCCAAAGGAACATCTTGAAAATGCTCTTTGTGAAAAATCATGTTGATTTTAATCTCTTTGTTAAAGGGAAATTAAATTAACACAATATACAGGGTATTCTGGCAGACCAGGCCTGCTGGCACAGGTGTTGGTCCCTGTATCTTTGAACAGTATCTTTTAACAGGATTTGGCGAGTTTGAAATGTGTGGATGTATGTGAGGATGGATGGACTCGAGTATAAATAATTTTATGGAATTATTGCTTTGCTTATATGTAAACAGTCTTTATTATGTCACAAAGGCAACAGAATAATATTTCCATTCTTGCCATCAGTACAGCAAGAAAACATATATACATAATACTTTCTTGAAACACATTAAAAAAACTCACTCAATACAGTAATCTATACTAATAAAAGGCAAAGCCTTGACTGACTGACTGACTGACTGGCTCACTCACTCACTCACTCACTCACTCACTAATTCTCCAAATTCCCGTGTAGGTAGAAGGCTGAAATTTGGCAGGCTCATTCCTTACAGCTTACTTACAAAACTTAAGCAGGTTTTATTTTGAAATTCTACTCGTAACGGTCATAACTGAATCCTACTTATGTACATATATACGTCCATAGCCTACAGCTCGGTTGCCGTGTGAGGCGGAGTTGCGTCCCCCATCACCACACCTCCCACGTAGTTGGCTGCCTGCCTATATTGCATCCCCTATCCCCATACCTTCACGTAATTGACTGCCTGCCCATATAAGGCCGTCCGTCAGCAGCAGCTGTGAGAAAACAGTAAAAAGGAGGCATGTCAGACGTCATGCTACATTTTCTGATGCAGCTAGACAGAAACAATTTCGTGACGCTGCTGCCAAATACTCAAAGAAGAATCCACAAGGTAATAGACACGCTGTTGCTAAATACTCGCAGGCAAATCCACAACTTCATAGAGACACTGCCGCTAAATACTAGCAGGCTAATTGACAAGTTCATAGAGACGCTGTCACTAAATACTCACAGGCAATTCCACAAGTTCATAGACAAGCTGCCGCTAAATATTCACAGGCAAATCCACAAGTTAATACCGGTTATTAATAACCGCTTGTTAAACATCTTAGATTCATGAGTTGCGATTTGGGTGGTGAGATGTCTATCGAGGTGATCACCATCAATAAAAAAACTGTCACTTACTGAGTGGTTTCCATGCCCAGAAATGCCGCCTGCCTTTTCCATTCTCTGTGTTACATATTGCACTGACATATCAGGCTCAATCTTGATATCCAGAGGAACATTGTCTCTTATGTATTGAATTACTGGGACAAGTTCAAGGTGTGGACTGATGACGGTACAGGAGATAATTATACTACACAGGGGCACTATAAGAGTGAAATGCTTAAGCACTTCACCTATGCTTCTACATGTGATTTGATGGCTGCCGCTGAATTGTTCGGTTGTCACTTTCAACTGTACCGAAATGGCCAAATATTTTACACCTTTGGAGAATTGCCAATGCCTCTTAAACATCTTAGATTCACAGGTGACGATATGAGTAGTGGACACTTTGATGTTTATGAATGTTTCAACTCTCAAAAGCTGGATGCGAAGTTATCGATGAAGCCGGGTTGTATGCTTACAACACTTGACAGAAGCCAAATATTACTTTAACACAAGTCCTGCAAATACTAACGTAATTGAAACAAACCACGAAAGTCAAACCGATTATGATAGCAGCAATCCAAGCTGTGAGTAAACAGTAAAAAGGAGGCGTGTCAGTTGTTGTGCTACATTTTCTGATGCAGCTAGACGAAAACAACTTTGTGACGCTGCTGCCAAATACTCGCAGAAAAATCCACAAGTTCATAGACATCCTGCTGCTAAATATTCGCAAGCAAATCCACAACTTAATACCAGGAATGCCTGTTAAACATCTTAGATTCACGAGTACCAATTTGGGTAGTGACCACTTCGATGAATGAAACCTGTTATCTTTACAACGGTTGACAAACACGAAATGTAACTTGAACACATCCTCCAAATACGAACCTGATTGAAAGAAATAATGATAATCAAATACTTGATGACAGCAACACTCATAACAGTGACAAAACAATTACATTGACAATCATGTTACGTTATTTTTAAAATGTTTCATTTTCTTTTTCATGACTTCTTTAACACACTACTTCTCCGCTGCGAAGCGCGGGTATTTTGCTAGTAATTAAAATATGTGATGTTCAGCACTCCTTCAGTACTGACTTCTCTGTGAAAGTCAGGAAAGGTCAAAGAGCAGAGCACAGTTCACACAAGGCAGCTTTGTAATGGAAGCTTTTCTAACCAATAGAACAAAAGCAACTGCTCTTAGCGATCCGTTATTCATCAGGATCGATTTCAAATTAAGCAGCCATTATATTATGACATCAAAACAATGTCACCGGCATGGAAACAATGGAAGGAAGAGCAAGAAATACATTGTAGCTGTGGTGGTTTACTCTTCAAATTTAACAAGTTAAGAAAACATATTTTTCATGTTTGTGTTTGTGATAACTTTCTGTAGATGTGTGAACTGTAATTTATTGTAATTTTGATTGCTTTATAATAAAACTTGAGGTGGCACTTAATTTGAAAGTACGGTATTTCAATGGACTATTAAGTTTTTCTTATTGTTGTTTTATTATAATACAAATATATATTGTAATTATTACATAGTAAGTATGTCTTGTATTCACTTTCCCATATGTAAAACATCATAATTCTTTAAAATAAATGGTACTTGTCAAATAACTGTCCAATTGCTATCATAATTTTAAAGCATCAATCACTTTGTATAAAACTGTGTGACCCTTTTATGTTCAGTCATCATTTCACTTAAGTTAAACAGAACTACAGCAGCATCATTCTGCTTGTTTCTTCTTTTTGTTTTTTTATAAAAAAAAGTTATTTTATTTAAGTCATTAAACAACAGACATCCTATTTCTGTTTAAAAAATACTTTTAGAAACGGTAGATCTGTGGCTGGTAGGGAATTTTTTTAATAAGACAAAAATTGTAAAAATTAATTTTACACCTCATATGCATTTTAAAAGGCTACCAAGATAATTGCCATTAACTGCTAAAATACCATGTATGGGCACAATTGCAACCAAAACTAGCCAAAAGCCTTAGAAGACAAATAAATTAAGAAAACATGTCTGACCTAAATTGAAAAGCTTTTCACATTTGACCTCAATTAAATGATTTTGGTATAGTTCAGGGTGGTGCAGTGGTAGCGCTGCTGCCTCGCAGTTAGGAGACCTGGGTTCGCTTCCCGGGTCCTCCCTGCGTGGAGTTTATATGGTGTCTACGTGGGTTTCCTCCCACAATCCAAAGACATGCAGGTTAGGTGGATTGGTGATTCTAAGTTGGCCCCAGTGTGTGCTTGGTGTTTGTGTGTGTTCTGCGGTGGGTTGGCACCCTGTCGGGATTGTTTCCTGCCCTGGGATTGGCTCCAGCAGACCCCTGTATTTAGATTCAGTGGGTTAGAAGATGGATGGATGGTATTGTTCATGCTTCTAATTTATGTACCTTTCTGTATGAAATTTGGTAAATTGCATAAGAAAAGACAGTGAGTCATTTTTTATCCTGCTTAGTCCTGAATAGGGATGCAAGGTGTGCTGGGGTCTATCCCAGCTAGCGCAGGGCACAAGGCAGTAACAAACCTTGAACAGGACACCAGTCCATCACAGGGCAAATACACACACACTAATACTTATTTAGTATTAGCATGTCTGTAATAGTATTACAGTAGAATTATGTCTGTAGTATTAACCTGCATGTCTTTGGAATGTGGGAGGAAACTGAAGTACCCGGTGGATACCTAGGCACACATGTGGAGAACCTGCAAACTCTATAGATGAAGGGCCCAGGACTCAAACCCTGGTCTCCATACTGTGAGGAAGCAGCACTGCCACTGCACCACCATGCCACCCTATATGAGAAAGCTTTTTGCTAATTCTCTAAATGAAAACAAACCATATGAGAGACTTTAATTCACCCCCTTTTTATTAATAGTATTTGCATACTTACACTCACTGCATCTAAATCACTCTATTTAGGGAGACTATTATTACGGTGTTTTAAGCAAATGACCATCTTTCTCATATTTATAGAATTTTTCTGACAATTTAAAAATGTCAGTGTCCTGTACATTGGTGAAACAGATGCACTAACTTATGTTCAAGCCAGTAGTGATTTGAAAATCCTTTGAAGATTAGAGTCCATCATGTAACAGCTTAGTACTTATTTCTTTCAGTGACTGTTGGTAATTATTTGGATTCTTCCATTCAAGTGAAAGCAGAGTAAAGTTAAAAGTACATCTTTATGTGATGCCCAATTAGACATGGGGTACACAATTTGGAGAAATCTGAGTGGGGTTTTCATTTTCCTCTTAGTAAATTATCACACAGATGAGGAATATCAAGTCACCTAAATAGTTTGTAAATTGCTTTGCATATGTCTTACACTTGAAGGGAGTCTCTTTTCCTACTGGTTCTGTCTATCTCTTTATTGCTGCCAATTTTGACTTTCTGTGGTAAGAAAATCAATGGCTATATTAATAACATTTTAATAAAATTACTGTAGCTTTGTGTCAAGTTTTATAGCTGAATAGCCTTTACTTTTTTGTTTTTTATCTTGTGCAGTAAAAAATAATTATATATTGGATTTATTTAAGAAAATAAAGGAAATGTAGTCTTTCAGTTTAAAAGTAAATTCAACAAGGGAATTTCTACTTAAAGTATAACAGAAAAAATATGTTTATAAAGCATACACTTTAAAGTTAATTCAAAATGTTAACATGAAAAAGTTTCATGTTACTAACCAAACTAAAGTCAAAAGCTACAGTAAGCCTTATTAATTAAAACACCTTCAGTTGAATCAACTCAGCACATTAAGCACACTTATTGGACTTTCAAGTGACATTTAATTAATGGGTGCATGTAACACTACTTAAATTTTAATATGTGTTTTTATCTTAGCTGTCTGCCTTGTATGGATTAAAAAATTACTAAATACATATTTGTCCCTGTTCATTATTGTGTCAGGTAAACACATAAATTTATGATAACTATAATTGCTTCTTTGTCTTAGAATGAAATGCCATGTTGTATGGGAAAAAAATAAAGAGATGTGTTTGAGGTTTAAGATGTACTAAAAAAAAATGACAAATCAACATCAAAAAATTCTACAGCATTTAATATATATATATATATATATATATATATATATATATATATATATTCTAGCAAAATACCCGCGCTTTGCAGCAGCAAAGTACTGCCTTAAAATTTTTATTAAGAAGAAAAGTAAATCTTTTTAAACTGAGGGAAAAAATACCAATAATTATTTGTTCAGGATCTCTTTGTATACCACGTTGTCAGTTCGGCCCTCCGGTTGTAATATGACCAAGCTGTGCACGTGTTCCTCAAATCTCACAACTTAGATTGCTGCTGTCATAATCGGTTTGAGTTTCATGGTTTGTTTCAATTACGACAGTATTTGTAGGACTTGTGTTGAAGTGACATTCTGCATCTGTCAAGAGTTGTAAGCATACAACCGGTTTCATCGATAACTTCACATCCAGCTTTTGAGAGTTTAAACATTCATAAACATCAAAGTGTCCACTACTGAAATTGTCACCTGTGAATCTAAGATGTTTAAGAGGCATTGGCGGTTGTCCAAAGGTGTAAAATATTTGGCCATTTCAGTACACTTGAAAGCGACAATCGAACAATTCAGCGGTAGCCATCAACTCACATGCAGAACCATAGGTGAAGGGCTTAAGCATTTCACTGTTATAGTGCTCCTGTGTAGTATAATTATCTTCTGTACCATCATCAGTCCACACCTTGAACTTGTCTCAGTCATACGATACATAAGAGACAATGTTCCTCTGGATATCAAGAGTGAGCCTGATATGGCTGTGCAATATGTAACACAGAGAATGGAAAAAGCAGGTGCCATCTCTGGACATGGAAACCACTCGGTAAGTGACAGTTCTTTGATCGATGGTGATCACCTCGATAGACATGTTAATGGGGGTACAGTTGGAACAATAAAGGAAATGAGTACCTGAACAATATAAAGTAAGTCTAAAATACGCACACAATAACTATAATCGTAATAAACGAAGAATAAAACAGTGGAGAACCGTAGATTAAATAAAAAAGCTGCAGTTATCAACAGGCAGACGTGAATCCCATGGAGAAGAAAGGAAGGGAATGAAGAGGCCGGAGCGACGGACGGCCTTATATAGGCAGGCAGCCAACAACGTGGGAGGCGTGAGGATGAGGGACCCAATGGCGTCTCACACAGTGACCAAGCTGCAGGCTATGAACTTATATATGTACGTAAGTAGGATTCAGTTAGTGTTGGGAACCCGCGTACCAAATCTCTTGAAGATGGGCCCATAAGTAACAAAGACTGTTGGAAAGTTGTTCGGTGTCATACCACCGAAATAAGTATGTACATCGGTTTCGGTTAGTGCAGGGAAGCCGCCTACCAAATTTAACTTAACAAATTTAACTTTTGTAAGTAAGCTGTAAGGAATGAGCATGCCAAATTTCAGCCTTCCACCTACACGGGAAGTTGGAGAATTAGTGATGAGTAAGTGAGTGAGTCAGTGAGTCAGTCAGTCAGTGAGGGCTTTGCCTTTTATTAGTATAGATATATATATACAGGCAGTCCCCGGGTTATGTACGAGATAGGGACTATAGGTTTGTACTTAAGTTGAATTTGAATGTAAGTCGGAACAGGTGCATTATTTTAATAAATGCTATTGTTGACTGACTGTAACCAAGTGCTCTGCCAATGTGCCAATGAATGATGAAGTTTCAGTCAGTTTCTCTGACCTTTTTATTATTTCTACTTTATTTTCAATGGTGATGGTTTTACTATTTTTTACTGTATCACCAGCACTTGCATCAGATTTGTGTTTCAGAGACATTCTTGAAGGGTGAAGAAAAAAGGTTAAGATGTGCTCTTCTGCACAGCACTGTACACACTATCACAGCAGGGAGGCACCAGTTGTCAACACGTCTGATGTACTGACAAGACACAACTTCCTGCTATGTGTGTAACAGTACAAGCATGCTTGCTTTTGAGAATGAATGGGGGTGGCGAGGGGTGGTTCAGAACGAACACAGTGCTGCCAAAGGCATTAGTGAATCACCAACAACCGCCCCCATTCAACAGGCAACCACCTGATGCACAATACAACGCTATCCCCCGCTGCCCCATTCACCCTCTATAGCCTCCGTTCAGCCACAACCGGGTCACCACTTGCAGCATTTCCAGCCGTCCACGGAGAATGAACGGGGAAGCCGTGTGTGGTGGACGGACAGTGAAACGCCCACCTCCGCTTCATCCAGCCTGCATCCAGTCAGAAGCAGTAGCTGCAGCAGCGTAGTGGGCGGGCAGCGAACCACCCCATCAAGCCTTCCTCCTGCACACGAGCAATAGCTGTGGCCCCAGTGACTATGGACCATGGGTCACTTCTTGCCACCGGGATTCGCCCGAGGGACACTACACTGCGCGAGCAGCGAAATTGCCCCCCTCCAGCCTCCGTCCAGCCACTGCTGGCAGCGTCCCAAAGCCGAAGATGACGGAGTGGCAGTTACTGAGGTGCATGCATCACAGCTGCAGCCCCGTTCGTAAGTCGTAGGTCGGATGTTCATAACTTGGGGACTACTTGTATGTGTGTGTATCTATATATATATACGTATACAGTATACCCTGTATATATATATATATATATATATATATATATATATATATATAAATACTAAGCCTAAAAGTGCAACGATTTTGTGCAACAATTTTATGTCACTTTTTTTGTCATGCTTTAAATCGGGCTTATTTTAAAACCTACATATACCTGTATATGTTTGGTATCATTCTTTTCAGAAGTTATTGAACTTTAATGTGATGTTGTTAGATTTTCAGATTCTTATTCGAATTTTAAATTATAAACTAAAAAATGTCAAGAATTTACTTCCAGCAAAACGAGACTTTGTGCCAAGAGATTGAACCACGCCCAGGGCTGGAAATTAAAGACAAAGAGTAGGACAGCTGCTGTACAGGCTTTTAAATGTTCGATGCACTGTGCAAGATACAGATCACACAGCATGGCAGCAGCAGCAAGTCAGCAGCTGATCGAGCAAACAGTAGGTAAAAAAAAAACAACAGCATTTGTTTACCTTTGTATCACCTTTTAAGAAAGGATTTCAGAGTAGCGACCACATCTCCTTGGGGTGCGTTCAGACCCCTTCTTCACATACTGTATATATAATAAAATTGTTTAGTTTTTTTGCAACCATACAAAAATTGGGGACAGGGTTTCCTTTTGAGCACACTGCAAAATGTTGTCAACTACAGGAGACAGTTCTTCATGCAAAAATAGAATGGTCGTTGTATGTAAAATTTGTTTATTTGAAATTGAATTAGCATAAATGACATACAATATTTGAATGTATTATCCCTATTGTTTATTTTTTTTGAGTGAATTTGGCAACGCAGGTCTTTATCTCAATAAAGAACATAGAATTTTCAGAATTGGAATTGAAAGCTTCATTCAAGTGTCAAAACATTTTTGATGACACACAAAAAATGTATAAATTGGTTCCAAAATATAGAAGGCAGCTTGTTTTTGAATAAAACCTGTGAAAAGTCCTACTCCACTGTATTTGCATGGGTATGGTAATTTCTGCAAAACACATCTGCTTGAACATGCTTTGGTGTGCATGTGTGCAGAAATCTTCTCAAAAGAGAGCTTATTATTGTGTTGGGTTAATTGACCATTGACATTCAAGTCAAGTCAAGTTGGGGAGCATGCACTGGTACTGTGCGTTGCTACACCCACTACACAATGAAACAACTCTGGATCCTGGTTTGCAACCTCTCAGGCAAACACGCTGTCCAGTCCAACCCTCTGGAAATGACCCTCTATCTGCTGCAGCCAGGTGTTACGTGGGCTGCTCCTTGGTCTGGTCCAGCCACTCGGGTCCCCAGTAATGAGGATCTTACGAGCCAGATCACCCTTGGGAAAATGCGCCACATGGCTGTAGTGCAATAACTGATGCCCCCATCACAATGCAGGTAATGTTTCTCATTTGGGAGTCCATGAGCAACCGCTCATTCGACACAAAGTCAAACCAACGGTACCCAAGGATTTTCAGGAGAGACACAGTGCCAAAGGAGTCCAGTCTTCGTCTCAGGTCACTGGATAGCGTCCATGTCTCACAAGTATATAGCAAGACAGGAAGCACCAGGACTCTAAAGACTTGGACCTTCGTCCTTTTGCATAGATATCAGGAGCGCCACACACTCCTTTCCAGCGACCTCATGACCCCCATGCTCTCTCAACCCATCTACTGACTTCATAGGAGTCACTAGAGACATGAATGTCACTGCCAAGGTTAGTAAACCTCTCAACAAAAACGTCAACACTCTCTCTGCAAACAAACACACTGCTGATGGCTGTGTCCAAGAGGTTATTAAAGGCCTGGATCTTGGTTTTTATCCAGGACACTCGCAAGCCCAATCACTCAATCTCTCGAGCGCCCCGATCAGAGCCACCAATGACTCCGCGAAAATCACAGCATCGTCAATAAAGTCAAGATCCGTGAATCTTTCTTCACCAACAGATGCCCCACAGCCACTGGAGCCCATGACCTTGCCCAACACCCAGTCCATACAAGCATTGAAAAGAGTAGGAGCAAGAACACATGCCTGAAGAACCCCGGAATCAACTGGGAAAAATGCAGAAATCCTCTGTACTCTGCATTTCCATTGTTTTGTTTAAAGACACTACAGGTGAACATTTCATGGAAAAACTGAGGACAAAAATTAAATTCAGAACCTTTTACGTACTTGGAAGTATTATGTCATGTTGTGTTGCCATTGACATTATGCAAAATTATTCTTTCACATTACATATTCCTCCGAGTTCATCATTTAATCCATATTACATGTCGGACATACTGTACTACTGTACTACTAGTATTAGTTATTGAGCTAAAGAATTCATTTTTTTCAGTGGCATTGTCAGCCATTGTACAACACCCCTGGAAAAATTTTCAAGTTAAGGTGTTTGGCTGGTAATCTTATATTATTTCAGGGATCAAAAGCAGGGGCTACAACATAACATCATAAGAATATGAGTATATTAGATGCTGTGTGGTGAAGGCAGGTGAGTCAGCATATGACGTCATGGTAGCCATTTTCCCCCACTTTCTAAAGCAGACCCACGTAATGCTATGTTTGCCAGTTTTTCAGGTCATTTGCCAGGTTCCCATTTTTAAAGTTTTAAAACTTTATCATTTTGTCTAGTTTATTTTATATGCATTTTTCCTTTAGTTTGTTTTAGTGGTTCTATTCAAAAGTGAATATGGTTGGCTGCTCAAGGTAACTGGGAAGGTGTGGATTGATGAATGTCTTCTAAATTCACCATAGAATGTTCATAATTAAATCCCTTTTTCAGATTAGCAATAGAGCAAATCAGGGCTTTTCATATGATTTTTTTGTTGTTTTTTTGTCAGTTTTCTGAAGTTGTACTTTTTGCACATTCTGTAACAATTGTCAACTATTTAGATAACATAGAAATGTTATTAAAATCTGCAACTTGTTAAATTTCATGTGGTATTATTAAAGATTATACATACCTTTTCTAACTGTGAATACAAGTGAACACTGGCATGACTTTTGTTCTCCTCCCGGACTACTTTATTTTCAAAGCTGGGTTTATACTGTTGTATTAATTTCTCTGTTTTCTCCTGCATTTCCATTGTTTTGTTTAAAGACACTACATGTGAAAAATTTCATGGAAAAAATTAGAACAAAAATTAAATTCAGAACCTTTTACTTGGAAGTATTATGTTATGTTGTGCTGCCATTTATAGATATATGCAAAAGAACAAAATAAAATGTGCTCAATTAGCTTTAAATGATTAAAGTAATAACTGTTTACAACTATCATATTTATAGAAATAAGAAAGAACTATTGAAATGATTGTAAAAGTCAATTACATCTTAATGACTTGATGCATTTAAAAAGATTTCAGCCTATTACATTTGGAAACAGTTTCAAGATTGTCAGTCTCATTGTCTTGTTTATAAGATATTGTCCCATGAAGAGTTGTTTGAAAATCAAATTTGATGGGATAGTATTTTATTTTTATTTTTTAAAAAAACAAGAACTTTTATAAAAACTTTAATGCCGAAAATAGAAACAGTACTACAAAATTGAAGATACTGTAGATTTAATGGCATACAAATCTATGATTTTTATGCATTTTTAAAGTATTATGTTCCAAAACCATGAATTTTATTAATCATGTTTCAGACATTATTGTAAAATGTTTTTTAAAAATTTAAAGCATATATTTGAATCAAATATATATATTTTTTAAAAGTAAGTCCTTATACTTAAACTTGGATAAGGGTTTATTAAAACCAAGTATTCATTGCAATATCTAGCATGAATGTGTAACAAAATTTAGTTACTTTCTATACAAGGAATTATTACTTTTGACCCTTGATTAAGTGCAAATTTTCATTACAGCCAATTTGTCCAACTATTTGGTTCCAATTATTGGTGCTAACACGGTCTAATTTTTTTTTTAGGCTTAATTTTTATTAACTTACTTTTGTCATTATTTGCATGTTTAGCTACATGAGCAGATTTTAACACATTCTTGTTTTCTTAACCAGCTGTGAATTAACAATGAGAAACAAGTGACAAAAGAAAGTTCATTAGATTACTTGATGCCAGTTCTACATTCCTTTTTTTGGTCTTACCTGATGAATGAATGACATATATTATGGTAAAGAGAACCAACAAAAACAACACAATAAGCGCAATCGTGATCAATCTCAGCTTTTTGTGAATTTCAGCATTCATTTTATGTTGAGCTGTTTTATCTAAGGATCACAAAGAAAATAATGTTAATATAATTCAAGAGAAAACAAGGTGTCTATGCTATCAATTCATTCATTTCACAATGCTGTTCTGATTTTCTTCAACTATGAACTGGAGCAATTGGTTCTGGAAATGTAGAGATAGTTGGATTCATGGGAGAAAATGAATGACTATAGATTAACATTAGACTCTATTAATCATCTCCTGGATGTTTTTTCATTGTTCAGTAACTGTACAATTTTCCAGAGATGTACAATTTTTTTTTCTTACTCTAAAACAATGAAGTGGATAATGTGCAGTACTATAACATTTAAAGATCTGCAATCATTTGATTTTAGTTTGTTAATTTAGGCATGGTAGACCAAGTGAAGAACAAATTGTTCAGCAGTGGATGAGCTGGTAATGTTTCTTTAGTTGGTTTAGAAAAATGTTAATTCATGTAAACATTCATTTAAAGCAGAAAATGCATTTTAAATGCTAACTCATAACAAAGTGGTTAGTGTAAGTATATAGTCCACTTTGATATCAACATTTGCTGGTAGACATCATACACAATTTTAACATACTGTATGTTTTTTGATCTCTTTATACATCTATAATTATGTGCTTTCATTCTTTTATACTTGTGCAAGAACTGTAAATCCTTGTGATTTTAAGAATGCTGTTGTGACTTTATTAGTGAAGATGGTACTACACTATTCTCTTTCAAAGCTGCATGTAACACCAGAGTTGACTTGTATAGAGTTTTTGTCATCAAACATACTTGGAAAATGTGGTGAATCCCAAGATACATCCATCCATCCATTATCCAAACCTCTATATGCTAACTACAGGGTCATGGGGGTCTGCTGGAGCCAATCCCAGTCAACACAGGGTGCAAGGCAGGGGATAAATCCCGGGCAGGGCACCAGCCCACCGCAGGGCACACGCACACACACACACACTAGGGAAAATTTAGGATTGCCAATGCACCTAACCTGCATGTCTTTGGACTGTGGGAGGAAACTGGAGTACCCAGAGGAAACTCACGCAAATACGGGGAGAGCATGCAAACTCCACACAGGGAAGCGAAACCGGGTCTCCTAACTGCAAGGCAGCAGCTCTACCCACTGCGCCACCGTGCCACCCTAAATGATACACCTGTTTCAAATTTAGCACACCAGACTTTCTTGAAAAACTAAAAACCAAACACTCTGCTTTAAACAAGCTTATGAAATCTTGGAGAACAGTACATGTGGCCAGTGTTCATTGTCTGCAACATACAGAAGATATTTTATTCTATCTCTGGTGATGCAGTGCATTGCAAAATCTAGTAAAATGTGCTGTAATTAAGCTGCTTCACAGAAGTAGAAGCACAGTGAGCATAGAAAGCAGTGTGAACTTTAAAAAGAAAAGAAAATGCTTCTCTGTAAGACAGAGAACCTAGAATACTCATGATTTATTAAAAAGAGTTTAAAGAGACCCTTCAGATTTTAGGGCATTACGGAGGAAGGAAAAATATTCATCCTCAGTCATTTGTGATTTAATGGAATATGTGTGTTTTATGAGAAACAATCCACTGTTAATTAATATTAGGGTAAAAGTTGTCTCTTGTATTCTTGAATCCTGAAGTCAATTAATGAAAGACCTTTCATTTTGTGCCTACATAGCCTTCTGAGTAAAAGCCATACATTATATACAGTATATATATATATTACTTCCATTGTTTTGACATATTTTAAAAATAATAGTCTCCAATTACATACTTTATAGAAAAAAACTTTTGTTCACTTTACAACCACTGGCATAAAAAAAAAATAACTTAACTTCTGGTTATATCCCATAATTAGAAAAAAATGTACCAAATAATGTTTAAATATAAAGCAAAAATACTATATCACCATAATAAAACTTTAAATATTGATTTGAATACTCACTTGGTTTTTCCAGTTTTGAAGGAAAATTAAAAACCAAGCACAGTGAGTTCAGCAGCAGAAATGGGGAGAAGAAAAAAAAAATTAGGTTATTGCCAAACTTAGAAAGTTAATGTTAATGTTAAATTCACATATGTCTGCTACATGAATAGGATATCAGTTTCACATAGTTACTTAGATTATAGTATAATCTTTTATTCCCTGTAAAATAACATGAAATGGAACTATTTAAGCTATTCCTGTAAAAACACAGTGTTAATTAAGCCAGTTAGGAAACAGTCTTTCTGCTGGAAGCATGAGCTGTTTGATTAGCTTACAAATAGAACATTGTCATGCAGTTTTCTGACCATCACCTGATCCTTTTATAAAGTTTTAATGAACGTATTGTGATGGAAGGCCGGGACGCCCAAAGAATGCGAGGATGGGGGAAGGCAGCTACCTTCCGACACTGTCTCCCCCAGGACGCTAGATGGCGGTTTTCCTGCAGCATAGCGATGCCCCAGATTCCTGCAGGGCACCATGGAATCTGGAGTTCGGCTTCACGGTCCTGCTGGATACAGTGGGTGCTGCCAGAAAATGCTGCAGGAATTTTTACTTTCCATATATCCCGGAAGAACTCCCAAGTCATGGGGATGGAAACCCTGAAGTACTTCCAGGCTGAAGAAAACCCAAGCCATCCATCTGACCTGGAAGTGCTGGTAAGTCATGTGAGAGGAAGAACGAAAGCACTTCCGGGTCAAGGACTATATAAAGGACTGTTGGGAATCCAGTAAGTGAGCCAGAGTTGGGAGGTAGATGACAGAGCTTGCTGGAAGGTGTGGAGGAGAGAATTGTAAATAATTATTGTATTTATTATTACTATTATTATTACTTGCCTGTATATGGTGATTGGGGTGCTCAGCAGCACTATTACAGAAAAGGAAAGAATTAAAACACCTTTTTGTATTTTTATCTGGTGTCCTGGATGTTTGTCTGTCGGGTTAGAGGAGCGACAGTGCTTTCTAGTGTTCTTACAGTATAAACATTTGAAAGTTTGACAATATCTAATATAGAGAACTGTAAGGATACCTAAGCCTTAAACAAAACTTTTCTTTTTTTGTGATATTTTTGTGTGAATTGTCTTGCTTTGATCTTTACTAAAACTTTTAAAGATCTTTGGACTATGGAATTTTTTGAACAAGCATCACATTATTGCCTGAATTATTCTATGAAGTAAGTTAAAGATGTAGAACCTTTGCAAATTTGGACAAATGCAGCCACTGTTACTTCTCCCACCCATTTTGGTTGCTTTATTAAATATGCAAACAATTCTTATGCAAACGATTGCACTCTAAATCTTTGATATGCAAGACTTGGTCCTTTTAAATGTGTTTCTTCCATTTATGTCAACCAACATCAAAGACACAAGAACCTAAATGCTGTTTTTTTCCTCAGATATGATTTTCTGAATGTATCTAGAGCCATATCTAGAGCCATCTGAAAAGTATTATTTAACATATTATTATTAATAAACAGTTGATAAATTAGCTGTTATTTGATTACCTATTAGCATGTCTCTATTAATAAATAAGAGAAACTACTTAACGCCATTTCCCATCTACACCTCAGGTTGCATGCTACAATCTGCCGTTACAGAATTCATTCAGAATGCAATTTACAGTATCTCATAAAGTAGGTCTAACTACAAGTTTTCCCGCATAATTTATCTGATTGGAATCAATAAAATAATCTTTTAGTCATTGTATTGGCAGATGTTTAATGCTCAATATACTATAAAAACTAATAGTGGAACTGTCAAAAGCTTGTCAATTCTTCAGGTCTCCTAAACAAAAATTTGCAAGGCCAGAAAGGTTGCCTTGCTTTATATTTTGCAACTGACTGACTACACATTTCCTCTTTTTTCTAAGGTCTCTAACTTCAAAATAATTTCTTTTTTGTAGCCCCTGCATATTTTACGTTTACGTGTTGTTTCTACTAGGGTGGATAATTTTAAGCTCAGTGGGAACATACCTGATATTATGAATAGCCTTTTACTTATTTTTTTTCATATAATTTGGGAATGCACACAGTGACCTTCATTCAATCAGAGTGATATTGTGACATGTCACAGTCCCGGTGCATGATGGGAAATGATATTATGGTAACTAAACTGCAAACTATTCCAAAAATGGTGGCACCCATGGTCAAAACAAAATTGCAGCAAAAAACAGAAGTAAATAGGTTAAAACTTTCTAATTGAACAATGGGGTTCATCATTTAATTTCATGGGTCCAAAAACATGTCAAAATTAACATCCTTCCTACTAGAAAACACACTTAAAAATTAACAAAAGGAGCTGTTCATAGTAATTAGACCTTTTATTATAATCTAGCCAACAAAATAAAAACAATGTTTTTCTTTGTTCAGTCTCAAACTCTTATTCTCTTCTTTTCTTTTGAGATACAGAGGTTAAGTAAGCTGATGGCAAGATAAATACAATAAAAACAGTAAAAGTCAATAAACAAAACTAGGCTAAGGAAAGCAAATAAAAAAAATGAAAACAAAACTTAAAGTTAGAAAAACACCAACATCTAAAGCCTAACACACAATTACTTAATATTGGGTCTGGCATTAAATATACAGATGAGAAGAAAAGTTACGGATCAGGAGACGGGTGAGACTATAAATAGTGGTAGGCACAGCAAGTACGCAGAGGCTGCAACCAATAGAACCTATAACACTAATTAAAAAGTCCAAATCATAAACCAAAACTGTTCAGAAAGGAATACTATATACTAGATACTATAAACACATTGAACACCATTACAGTTTTTTAGGTTACATGGAAACTGAAAAACCTGCCAAGTTGGTTTATAAAACACAAACATGACTTCCCTTAGAAACAGTCCATAGAATTAGAATTAGCCAAACCACAGAATGACAGCACATATGAAAAAACAAAATGCTGATGTGGTAAACTCAAAACATGATCTGAAATAATAAAGAATTTCATATACAGCAAAAAAAATTAAAGAATAATTAACCCAACAGATTCTCTAACATTCAGAACTAACAATGAGCCAAATCTGCAGATCAGAAAAAAAATTATTTAAGGCAGAGAAATTGTATAACGATTATCACTATACATATGCTACAGACAATATTCAGTGCTCCCTTGGAGTGTTGGAGATCTTGGATAGTACCCTACACTTCAATTCTATCAATCACAATTTCTTAAACTCTGGGTCATGACTCGAAATGAGTTGTGCGAAATGAGTTAGATCACGTAGGGGTGCGACTCATCATTGTATGTAATGAGAATGGGTTGCACACGGTTTGCAAAGTGGGTCATGATGGCTTGCTGTAAGTTGTTAAATCAAACTACATTGCTCCCCCATGACATAGACATGTGATTCTCCAAGAGGGACTACCCCACCTCCCCGCAATCTGACAGCTGTCATGGAATGGCTCTTGAAGACACTAAGAAGAAGTAGAGTGGGTTGCAAGAAAAAAGAAGTTTAGGAAACCAGTTCTAAATTGTTAATACAAAAAAGTACCTGTTTAAGTTTTGCCAAAAACCATTAGAATACACCTAGAAAATAAGCAGTGCTTATTGTTTTCTCTTGTAGTGCATTGATATAAATTACATAAGGTACAGTATATTATGATGTAATCATTTCGAAATATACTTTGAATTTTATTATTGTATAACCAGTATTTTCCATATGACCCTAGATTTTGTATAATACAGTATGTCGCAAACTATAAAACCATAAAGAAAATGAGATTGTGTAAGGCTCTGAATGAGACCTTCATTGTTGTGCACACATTGAAAGAATGACATGACCACTAAGAACAATTATAATTGAGACTTGACCTTTGGTTTTAAACCTACAAGTAAAGGTTTATAATAATAAGAGAAAATTATAGGCTCTTTAGAGCCTGATCCATGATGTTCACATGACAAACATAGTCACAGCAAAACTACTGACTTCCAAAGATATAGTGTAATTTTGCAAACATAACAGAAAACAAACAACACAATTATTTTAATAGCCCCTCCGAAACAATAACACAAATACCAGATGATTTATTATTTTAAAGGAGTAAGCCAGGCATCAGCTCAATGTATCTACTATATAATAAAGCATTAAAGCCTGTGTGTCTAGTCCCCCTGAGAAATCTGATTGGTCAGTGTGGCTTTAATGAGAGGGGTCAGTTTGGTTTTGGTGATGCAACGAAAGAGGAAGTGCAAATTTGAGAAACACAAGAAGGAGAAGCGGCATGGGAGCTATGCTGAGAGACGTCTTCAAAGATGGACAGTCGCGAAAAGAGTCAGAGAAGAAGGGTTTATGGCAATGAGCTCAAGAAAGCAAGTGACGGTGAAGAAACATTCACCCATACACAAATACGGAGGAAAGTAGCTGAAAGTGCACATCGGGCAAGAGACTGCAAATATGTTTAAGTTATTCTTTTACCTGTCTTTGAAGGAAGCAAGGGTCGTAAAAAGATAATGTCTCACACTTCTCTAAGACATCCTAACTCTAACTTATACAGTAGATCTTCTAGTACTTCTTAATTGAAATTTGCAGCATTGAAATCAGAATAGATTATTTTCAGTACAAATACACTCACCTAAAGGATTATTAGGAACACCATACTAAAACGGTGTTTCACCCCTTTCGCCTTCAGAACTGCCTTAATTCTACATGGCATTGATTCAAGGTGCTGAAAGCATTCTTTAGAAATGTTGGCCCATATTGATAGGATAGCATCTTGCAGTTGATGGAGATTTGTGGGATGCACATCCAGGGCACAAACCTCCTGTTCCACCACATCCCAAAGATGATCTATTGGGTTGAGATCTGGTGACTGTGGGCGCCATTTTAGTACAGTGAACTCTTTGTCATGTTCAAGAAACCAATTTGAAATGATTCGATCTTTGTGACATGGTGCATTATCCTGCTGGAAGTAGCCATCAGAGGATGGGTACATGGTGGTCATGAAGGGATGGACATGGTCAGAAACAATGCTCAGGTAGCCCGTGGCATTTAAACGATGCCCAATTGGCACTAAGGGGCCTAAAGTGTGCCAAGAAAGCATCCCCACACCATTACACCACCAGCCTGCACAGTGGTAACAAGGCATGATGGATACATGTTCTCATTCTGTTTACACCAAATTCTGACTCTACCATTTGAATGTCTCAACAGAAATCGAGACTCATCAGACCAGGCAACATTTTTCCAGTCTTCAACTGCCCAATTTTGGTGAGCTTTTGCAAATTGTAGCCTCTTTTTCCTATTTGTAGTGGAGATGAGTGGTACCCGGTGGGGTCTTCTGCTGTTGTAGCCCATCCGCCTCAAGGTTGTGCGTGTTGTGGCTTCACAAATGCTTTGCTGCATACCTCGGTTGTAACGAGTGGTTATTTCAGTCAAAGTTGCTCTTCTATCAGCTTGAATTAGTCGGCCCATTCTCCTCTGACCTCTAGCATCAACAAGGCATTTTCGCCCACAGGACTGCCACATACTGGATGTTTTTCCCTTTTCACACCATTTTTTGTAAACCCTAGAAATGGTTGTGCGTGAAAATCCCAGTAACTGAGCAGATTGTGAAATACTCAAACCGGACCGTCTGGCACCAACAACCATGCCACGGTCAAAATTGCTTAAATCACCTTTCTTTCCCATTCTGACATTCAGTTTGGAGTTCAGGAGATTGTCTTGACCAGGACCACACCCCTAAATGCATTGACGCAACTGCCATGTGATTGGTTGATTAGATAATTGCATTAATGAGAAATTGAACAGGTGTTCCTAATAATCCTTTAGGTGAGTGTATAGTGGTGGTAAATGTAAAGGGCTGGAGCCAAAAGGTGGACAATGGCTTTTGAGGTCCCAGTGTCCTGTCTGAACGGATTTGCCAAGTTATATTCTCCAGTATATATATTTGAGATGCTTCTAAGAGGAACCCTTTTAAAATCCCTCTTTAAGATCGAATTAAATACACGTGCGTCTTTGAAAACATTACATAGTCTGAATATTAAGGCACAAAAACATATATCGCTAATGATAACCGGCTGACATGACATCAACATGAGTTATGACTATGACATCATGCATATCGAGTCTTAGAGTATACTTGCAATTTGGGTACTTTTCTAGAAAAGACCACATTGCATTTTGCATTGTCGTGGTATCGTCATGAATTATGAATTGTACTTTTTTAATAGATTATATCTTTAAATTTTGATAAAGTCTGATTGTTATCTTGCAAACATTTCACTGAATGCTGTAATGAGAAAATCCGATGTATGTTAACCTTATTTTTATTAAATTCACACACAAGTTTACAAAGTCCACACACACCGCTAACAGCATTTGATGTAACCAGCCCCACGTGGGGTTGATCAGCCCTAGGCCCCGCACACCCCTAAGGCCACCTCTGAGTATGTAGTTTATGTTTTTTTACCTGTTTCATTACGTATATCGTTATGTATATGCTGTATCTTCTGGACCCCATCAATCCATTATCTGAACTAATTTTTCTGTTATAAGGTTGCAAACATCCAAAGCTGGTTCCTCTGTTGCAACAGGCACAAGCCAAACTAGGGATGTGATATAACGTTATTCAAACTTCTAGACTAAGTACTTAATGAGAAGAGAAAAAAGACAAATGTACAGTGCCTTGGGCATTTTGATGAACTGTCATGATTAACTACTAACCTCAAATACAGTACATTTTTGTTATATATTATATACCAGTAACGGTCCACTACACGCAATGAATACATTTGACTTGAGTATTCATAGTTTTCATACTCTTCCTTGCATATTTAGCATTTGTTTGCTCAGAAGCTGGTGCGCTTACTGCATCCTGAGCAGCTGTTCTTTTCTCCACCCTAGCAGCCCGATTCTTCTCTTCTTTCGTCTGCATCTTTTCGTATTAAAACAGATTAAGTCAGTTTTTGTGCTGCAATTACTTAGTACGTTTTCCTTATTTTTTCACTTAATCTGGCACTTAAGCCTTCACTCTGCCTCAAGAATGATTAAGATATGACGAGGTAGGGGATGTGACGGCAAAGGTGGTAGGGATTAGAATGCCGGCCATGCGGTGCATGCTGAGAGTTGATTCTACAACAAAATAAAAATAAAAAGAGGAATAACCTTGGAGGTCAATCATCACCCTGAAAGTGGATAGTAGATGTCACGTAGTATATGTGTAACACATTTCAGGTCAATAGTTCAAACGGTTTGCGAGCTACAGGTGATTTAAAATCCTGGACAGACAAACGGACATCCACGGTAGTGTATTATATAAGAAGATTATCATTTTTCCTGGTCTCAGCTGGGCACTATTTTAAAAGGAAGCACAAAAGTGGAAACTATTTTTTGTGAACCTTGAAAGTAAATATGGGCTGTTAGGAAAAAGGTATGGTACATACTGAAAACTTTTAAAAGAAACAAAGTAGTTTCTATAAGAGTTCTATTTCTCAGCATTATCTAGTTTTAGGGGTATTTAATGAAGCAAGATAAAATTACAAAGGAAACATTAACTTTGATATTTATTTATTCACAATAATATTTTGCATACTTAATTTGTATTAAGTATTTAACAACATGTAATCATACTGTTTTACAATTTCAAAACCTTAAACAACTTGTTGTTACATTCTTCACAGCTCACCCTTACTTTTTTGTTATTTTTGGTTACTTACCAAATGTCGCTTGTTTTATGTCTTCATCAAAGTTAACAGAATTTCTTGCGCTCTCTACACTGTCCATAAATGAAATTGGGTGATTATCCTCTGTAACTTTTTCCCATTTTGCCATTGTGCATAACAATCTAAAATTTGAGAAAATTATATTAAGGACATACCATAATAACACATATGTGCACACTCATGTTATTTGTTTGGTCGTTTATACACACTCCTGATAAATATAATTTAATTTCTTCTTAATGCTTTTTCCTTGTGAGGGTAATGATGGTTGTAGAATGAGTGGAGATAAGATTTCCCAATAGCTACCAACAGTTTTGAGCTACCTTTATTAGATTCTCTATGAAATGCAATTGTTCCAATGTGAATCAGTCACTTCACAGTGGACCGTTTGTTTTGGTTTTACAGGGGTTTATGTGTTTTATTCTTGTTATTTTTATATTTTTGAGTCATTATGAGTTTTATTTACATATATTTTCTGCATACTATTTAACTTCTATGTGTTTATGTATCTTCTGCTGTGTTCTGCATGTCTTGTGGGTGGTTCCCCTAGGGGCAGCGCCAATTGCCTATTACCATAGACTTGATGGTTTTGGCGAGTTCTAGTGATTATTGTTATTTTTGTGGATTAACTATATTTTGAACCACTACGCCTGCTTCAGATGTCCAATCAGGACAATACCTTGGGGCAGCCCTTATTGGACAACTGAGTCCTTGAGTCCATTAATACGTAGTACTGCTACATTCCCCACCCCCAGGCCATTGTATACGGCTGAACCAAGGCTTGAGGTTTGAGATGTTAACAGTGACTACTTTTTTCGTCCCTGGTAATCCCCAATCATCAGACCTTTTTGTCGGAGGCTTTGCAGAGGGGATGAGTCTTGACAATTGCACTGGCCTATGCCTCTGGTTGTACGATTGAGATTGTCTGGAATGGGACACCATCATCCTCTCCTTCACCCTCTGTGAAATATGGTGCAATGACTGGAGATGTTCATGAACGGATGTGCCTGGTTTACGTGGGTCATGTCCAAGTACCCTTTGAAGTGGACCAATAAACTGCCTGCCTGAAGTTAACAATGCAGGGGTTTCACCCGTGACCTTGTGCACCACTGAATTCAACACAAACTGGAGCCAACCACCTAGTCCATTCCTGATGGTGGTCTCCGATAAGGGCTGTTCTGGACGGGAGACCTGACCATTATATGATGTGGCCAAGGCGTTGGGCGCATATCAATCAGAAGCACACTTTGTTCAAGCTCGCCCTGCACTGAACCTTTGACAGACATAATTTCTTTTTCATAAGATTATATCGTCATTATTGGCATATGTACAGAATACAGTGAAATTCTTACTTGCAGTTGCTAATCAGCAAGTAATATGGTAGAACCTCCTGGAGCCATGATCAAAACTAACTTAACTTGAAACTTCTGTCTTCCTAACCAGAAAAATTCTAGAGCATATTTATTATACCATTAGAAACAAAATATTACAAGTCTTAATCTTTCAATGTACATTCTTTTGTGGATTACAGTATGTATCTGAAAATGTTTTGGTTGTGTCCCGTCTTCTTATATTTTAGCATTTTGTGAAGGTATGAGTATGTATTTATTTTGTATTTCAATGCGCGTATTCATATTCCTTGTCCTTTGTGAGCTTGCTGGGAGACATGGCCTTCTAAATCCACAGGTGTTTGACCATCCTCAACTTAATACAGTATAAGCTGGTAGTTAATACAGTAGACTGTGACTTTAGTTAATTAACTCTTTTGCAGGATTTTATATTCTTGATCTTTGTAATTTCTTATTTGTTTGTTTGTTTTTTTATCACCTCATCTAGTTATGGACTTCAGCTTTTTTAAAGATTAAAATTATTTTCATGGATTGGTTTAGTTTGCCTTGTTTAGGCATAACATTTGAACCTATATTTGCTTTTGTTATTGTTTTGGATTTTTTTTGATTGAATTTTGTAAATAAAATCTTTCTATATAAAGAATCCATTTTTTTTGTATTGAGGGCCAGGGATTCTGCATTTTTCTGCTCTTCCTTTCTGGTATTTTTCAAGACTGAAACTGTTAATCCTTTCTGTTGGGCGAGTGCATGCTTGTAGATTTTGGTTATCCCATTGCTAGGCCTCAATATCCCGTCGTGTCCTATTTGTATCTACAAAGCAGATGGGTAATAGAGTTACCATTATGATCAGCATTGTCCACCATTTGGCTCCATGCCTTTATGTTTGCCTTCATCTCTTTTGTATTGAAATTAATCTGTTCTGACTTCCATGCTGCAAATCTCAATTCTGGAAGATCTCCAAGAAGTTAGAAATAGGACAGAAAAAGTCAAAAGGTCATTGTAATCACTTCAAACTTCATTTGGTTCTCACAGTCATTTCTTCCAACACCATGTCTGTCCCATTCTACATCAAATTGAAATCATTTGACTCACTCATTACTTAAAAATAAGTTTGATATTTTCACGTTGAAGTTATTTTTTTGGAAACATAGTATATATGGATTTGCCACATGAGATTTTATTCAAAAGCAAATTTGTGTTATATTGTCAGATATGGGTCATAGAGGAAAAGCGTAAAGACTTATCAGATTACGTCCATTTTACAAGTCAAGGCAGTTGCCGAGCATTGATCCGCACTTTCCACATTTCCAACACATGTTTGTGACAACAAAAAAGATCTGGAAATAATAATTTTGTCACATATTCCTGGTAGTATTTTTCTTATGTTAAGTATGCACTTTCTATTCACTTTGTGTGATTTATTAAATACTAGCAAAATACCCGTGCTTTGCAGCGGAGAAGTAGTGTGTTAAAGAAGTTATGAAAAAGAAAAGGAAACATTTTAAAAATAACATAACCTGATTGTCAATGTAATTGTTTTGTCACTGTTATGAGTGTTACTGTCATCAAGGATTTGATTATTATCATTTCTTTCAATCAGGTTCATTTTTGGAGGACGTGTTGTTATGAAGTTAAATTCCGTGTTTGTCAACCATTGTAAACATAACAGGTTTCATTCATCGAAGTGTTCACTACGCAAATCGCTACTTGTGAATGTAAGGTGTTTAATAGACATTCTCGGTATTAACTTGTGCTAAACGTACCATGGTGTGAGGTAAGAGGAGCTGACTGTAAAAAGGCAAGCAGGCGCGTATTTTGAATGAAAAGGGAGAAGACAGCGAAGGAGCGGAAAAGTGAGAAGGAAAACTGTTTAAATAAAGAGCTAGGAAGGTGAATGGAAAGAAGCAGCCAGCGGTAAAGCAAGGAAGACTTCGTAATAAGGACGGTTCAGTGCACGTAGAAAGTGTAACAATAGGATTTAGAGAGACGCACTGGGAGAAGTATAATCTGAACCTCTCTACAGTTTTGTTTATTTTCGGGTTGTAATGTTCATCAAATTTACGTATCATCTGGTTCAGTGGTGGACCATGCATCTCACACCTAGACCTTCAGTAGTGCTCCATCTGAATCAACCCGCCCCTCAAAAACTAATTTATGGTTATAAAAACCATCTTAATATGCAGAAATACAGTATAAAGAGCGCTGCATATAAATAGATAACTCCTTTAGCCACAATAAATGCCTTTATTGAATAGACAAACGAGGGGTGAACAAGTTCCTTTCTACTGCAGCTACAGCCGCGACACACATAAAAAACATCAATAATAACACATAAACTTGCAATATTATTTAGGAAAATCGCAACATTTTACTCACCAAAAATTCGGATTATTTGTAAACAAAATCCATCCTCCTCTCTTTCCTCAAAAACAGGTCAATTACTCTGTCATACAGATTATCCGTGCGCTTCAGTTCCATCAAAAAGTCCCTTTCTATCGTCATCGAAGCTAATGCTGAAAGTCGAACCTGCCCTGTCGTATTTCTTGCATAAGTTTTAATTCGCTTTAGGGCTGAAAATGTCCGCTCGACAGAAGCATTGTACACGGGAATGGTCACCGCCAAATATACCAATGTGAACAGCCGCCCCAAGCTCTCATTCAGATTTTTCTGATGAAGGAAGTCAAGGAGATTGGTGGGAGATTTTCCTGCCAAATCACGCATGGCATACATTACAGTCAGTTCTGTTTTTAGCCGAGACAGATCAAAAACCGCTCCGTGGCTGTTGTGTTAAACTGGAGAAGGCTGCATGCGTTAAATTTTTCTTGTATTCTCGAAACTTCTGGGGCTCGAGGAGCATGACAAACATCAGGTTTTCGTGGTCTTGAAATTTAGTCTGTGTCTGGCAAATAATATTGTCCAGAATACTGCCATGGATTTGGCCGTAGTGTGCGCGAGGACGCGAGGAGTGCTTGCGGTGCATTCAGTGGCCTCGTAGAGTTCCTCATATCGGCTTCTATCTAATCAATGGGTCTGAATACAGTGACGTTGCCGTACGCCTGCTAGAGGGCCCTACTACCACCAACTCAAAATCTGATTGGTTGAAGCAACAGTTTAATCGACATTTATTCTGTGTTAAAGGGCCTGCACAACGGATTGTGAAGGCCTCTCTGCCTGGCAACAAATGATGGCTGAAATGTGATTGGTTAAATGCTTTAATACGAAAATACATGTCTGGAAGCAGCACAACCATCGGAAAAGCTATGAAAGGAAGCGAACAGACTATTTGGAATTATTTAATAAGTATTCATGGACAAAATATAATTAACATCAGTTTGTGATTCAGATATTTTTTTAGGTCAGCAGAGAAGGCATGACTTCGCCAGGTCTTTAGCATCGAGGCTTTATACCCTGCGTCTTCTCATTAAACTTGTATCTCGCAAATATCTTGTGCGATCTTGTGATGTCCACGGCTTTATTTAATTTTAGCTCAGACCTGGCACTTAAAAGTTTCTCTCGCACTTTTGCTGAGGGAGGGTTTCTGCAGTAGCTGCACTTATGAATATGCTAAGCACAGCCCTTCACCTGCGAATATTTACCTTATATGGGCAGGCACTCAATTACGTGCGACCAAGCTGCAGGCTATTACAGTATATGGACGAAAGTAGGTTCCAGTTATGACCATTATGCGTAGAATTTCGAAATGAAACCTGGCCAGCTTTTGTAAGTAAGCAGTAAGGGATGAGCCTGCCAAATTTCAGCCTTCTACGTATACAGGAAGTTGTAGAATTAGTGATGAGTGAGTCAGTGAGTGAGTGAGTGAGTGAGTCAGTCAGTCAGTCAGTGAGGGCTTTGTCTTTTATTAGTATAGATACTGTATATATATAAGTAAATCAAAACAAAACCAACCACGTGGCAGGAAAGGTTTACTGTGAATTGGTTTTTCAGGAGGGGTTTAGTACTGAGCTATCATGCATGGCTGGTGTTTTGAAATGGCTGAATCTCATAATATTGGTGTTATTTTGTTCAGAAACATTTATAAACTATTTTACAATGTGTGTGTAATTGCAAGACATGGCACAATACTTGAGAAGTCTTGGCTTGAGAAACAGATGTATTTGATACAATTTTAAACCTTTATTCCTTGCATCATGATCTACAATGTAAAGCACTAGGATCGGTATGTTTTTAAATATTTATAGAAAATGCATATGTTATACACGGCATTTGTGAAGAAATAACTTTGACTTGAAAAGTACCAAACTAATCCTTAAAGTGATCATACCTTTGTAACCTTAGACTGGATGACAGCAAAAAAAAGACAGTTATTGATATTGTGAAGGACAGCCGGGTCCCATGCCCGGCAGGGACGCCCCTGCTGCTTATGTTCCGGGGAAGCCGCCATGGGCAGTCCAATACCTCTCCCGGGACGCTTGGTGGCAGCATCCCTTGCCGACGGTGATTCCCCAACCACCCGCAGGGCTCCATGGGAGATGGAGTCCTCCACAGCTTGGTTGGGGCCCAGGGTGGCCACTAGGGGGGGCTGTCTGCTTCCAACAGCCCGGCTGGATGAGTCTTCAGCCCCACACGGAAGTGTAATTAGGACCAGGTGGTTAATCACCTGGAACGCTTCTGGGTGGGCTATAAAAGGGCCCAGCCACCAACACTCGAGGAGCCAGGGTCGGGAGCAGGGGGACTACGCTTGTGGAGGAGTGGTGGTAAAGGAGAAGAGTGTTTGGTGCTGTTGTGATTGCTGCTTGGGACTGTGTAATGCCTGTGAGTCACGGGGAAGACGTGTGCCCACGGGTGAAGAAAAATAAAAATCTTGTTTTTTTTAGATGTGCCTCTGTGTCTTTCTGTGTTGGGTCAGGCGCCTATATAGCAGCTTTTTGTTACACTGGTGTAGCTGGCAAGATTCCGGCCCGTCCATTTGGACCGGGACCTGCATAAAAATTTGTATAACAGCCCGGCACAGCACCCAGAGGCACGTATAGCTCAGTGCGGAGAGCGCACACAGCACTGCAGCGCAGAGCGCACTTCCGAGGCAGAGAGTGTGCTTTAGCTGAGTACAGCACTGAAAGTGCCCTTTGGACTTCAGCGCGGGGCATGCTCCCGACGAAAGCCCGCCAACGATGCCGCAGCGCGAGGTACGCGCCTGCAGGACTTGCCGGCCGACATGCGCAGCACAGTGCTGGGAGAGCGCGCTCGCAGCTGCAAGCAAGCCAGCGCAGCACAGCACAACTGAGGCCGCCAAAGGACTCTTACAGACACCACGCCATGGGGAAAAAGAAAGCCGGTCGGACACAGAAGCCAGACGCCGCCCTGCCAACCAGCACCACGAGCTGCAGCCGGAGGTAGGTGACGAGCCCAAGGGTGAAGGGCTGCGGGAAGGGTTTTCCACATTCGCGTCAGCCTACCTCCTAGACCCCGAGGGACAAACTACCTGTTGGTGGGCAGATGGTGTCTACTTGTGGCGTGAGGGTGGAGAGAGTGAGGCTGGGTTGTGTCCTCCCTTTGGCCCGAGTAATCAGCTGGAGGAGGAGAGCCCGGATGAGCTTCCTGATGCGGTGTCTAAGCTACAGGAGCAGGAGCTGCTCTCCAGAGCAGGTAAAGGGGAGTGTGTCAATTGCCCGCTGAGTAAAGTACAGGCAGGGGCAACGGACCTTCTCCCCGAGCCTCTTGATCACCCAAAAGGGCCTGCGGAGGTCCCGCAGTGCCTCGATGGCTCGTGGTCGACGGGAGGGGACGAGGGGAGCCCAAGTCCACCTCCTACTGAAAGTATTAACTTTTCTTGGGCTGTAGAGGAGTTGACACATGTTCTTCTTCCCCTGCAGTCCTTAGTTAAAGTTTTTCAGGTCCTGCAGGAGATGAAAGAGGACTTGAACAGGAAGATCGGCGCCCCGATGGCGGCCGTCGTTAAATGGCTGGAGACAAGAGGGGTGTCAGCCTCCTGCCTGCAGGACACAACGGTTCAGGTAGGTGAAGCCTGGGCCATAGAGGAAAGGGGGCGGAGCGCAACAGCTGCAGTTATGATCAGTGCTGCTTGCCAGGCTGCACTGCCCACTACAGAAGACGCCGCCGCGTGTAGTGACACTGTGGCAGAGGACTGTGTGGAGAGGCAGCTGGTGGATGTCGGCTGCCAAACAACTCCGTCCCGTCTGCCGGTGCCGGTCTCACGGTCGTCTAAAGGGGTCAAGATGGCACAGGGTCTCCCTTCTTCCCATAAGGGGACCCAGACCATCAGTGCACCCCAGAGGAAGAGGAGGACCTGGACAAAGAGGTTGGGAACTCCTAACAAGATGCGGTGTAGGCCCGCTGGTGTGACGGAGCAGGAGGGCTATGCTGCGGAGGGGCAGAAACGTCACAAGCCCTCCCCGTTCCCACAAGGGTCGAGCTGCAGGGGGTTAGTTGTGTTTTAACTGTGGCCACGGTGGCCATGTCTGGAGATGTTGTCCAGAGAGGACGTCCGAGTGGCAGGGACGTCGGGGCAGCACCCCCAGACCTGTTCGTTATGTTTTTACAGGGCACAGCCGCAGAGCCAAGGATATTGACTCCCTGTCCTGGAGAGGACTGGCCCTCGTGGGGCATTCCGATGAGCCCCACAAGCCTCATCAGAGGGAGGGGAACTGTGAAGGACAGCCGGGTCCCATGCCCGGCAGGGACGCCCCTGCTGCTTATGTTCCGGTGAAGCCGCCATGGACAGTCTAATTCCACCCCCATGACGCTTGGTGGCAGCCTCCGTGGCCGACGGTGATTCCCCAACCACCCGCAGGGCTCCATGGAAGAGGGAGTCCTCCACAACTTGGTTGGGGCCCAGGGTCGCCGCTAGGGGGGGTTGTCCGCTTCCAACAGCCCGGCTGAATGAGTCTTCAGCCCCACCCGGAAGTGCAATTAGGACCAGGTGGTTAATCACCTGGAAAACTTCCGGGTGGGTTATAAAAGGGCCCAGCCACCAACACTCGAGGAGCCAGGGTCGGGAGGAGGAGGACTACGCTTGTGGAGGAGTGGTGGTAAAGGAGAAGAGTGTTTGGTGCTGTTGTGATTGCTGCTTGGGAGTGTGTATTGCCTGTGTGTCACGGGTGAAGAAAAATAAAAATCTTGTTGGTTTTAGACGTGCCTCTGTGTCTTTCTCTGTCAGGTCAGGCGCCTATATAGCGCCTTTTTGTTACAACATTTAGACCTTCAACTTTTTCAGTAGAAAGTAAAAACACATGGAACCTTATTATTGATTGGTTTACAAACATAAAATGTACAAACCTGCTTAATCTAATCTAAGGCTTCAGTTGTACCCTATGCACCAGAGGACTTGTGAGTATTCTTTCAACTGCCTATGGGTCTCACAAGTAGCATAGGCTACCACCTATTATTTCTCTGAGATTTACCACCCTAAATTTAGGAGAGTTAACTTTTAGATCTTTCTTTGTCTAACCTCTCTCATCTTTAACTAATTATCTAAAGCAAATCCTGCCAGGATTCAGAAGCTTTAAGGATCACAGAGGCACAAATGTTCTTCCACCATGCCACAGTCATGATTCCAAGAGGGGATAAATAATGATTTGAAATGTGAATTATTTTTAAAATACTTTACTCTGCATTCTTCCTGATTCATATCATTATGTCCATATTTGTAACTCATTCTGATAAGCTTAAGCCAGCAACAGCAATAGTAATGGGGCAGCCTTTTCTGGATGGGATACCAGCTCATTCCAACTTCTCTACATCTATAAAATACTGTGTACAGAATAAATGTTTTTAATTTAACCTCTACTACTATAGTGTTTAGGTTTTATAACATGGAGACCTTTGACAGCATCATTAGAGTAGACACCTAAACTAAAGGGTGACCAACTTTTGAACTGGATGACTTGTAACAAAGGATGTGAAATGTATTTTGACATTTCTTAATGCATGTTGCTATTAAAAATTGTATCTGTCAGAAGAATGCATTTTTCTCAGAATAAAAATTAGACCATTTCAATTGAAGACTTATTTTGTACATAATGTAGGTATACTGCTGAAAACCTCATCAAGTTGGGTATTAACTGCAGATGCTTTAAAGCTAGTGAAGAGTATCTAAGTTATTCAGGTGTATATTGCCAAAATAAAATTATAGATTTTTCTTATATTAAATTAATTTGTTTTATCAAGCATTGACAGTGGAGTTGAACTGTGGTGATACATACAGTATTTAAGTCATTTTTTGAGTATGTTATTGAACTATCTATTTACTATATAATAAAACATTATTAAGTCTTTTTCCTGTCCCTCTAAGCAACCTGATTGGTCAGTTTGGCTTTTGTGTGATTGGTGACTCAATGAAAGAGGAAGTGTGAGACACATGAGGAGGAGAAGTGGCATGAGATGCATGCAGAGAGTCACCTTCAAAAATGGCAAGTATAAAAGCAGCCAGAAGATGAGAAGACTGCCTTGAAAATTATAATAGAATTTGAGAAGCCTGCTTTATGGGAAAACGCTTGAGAGAGAGGGAGTGCTGGTGAAGAAACATTCATACACACGTGAATACAGAGGAAAGCCACTGAAAATGCATATAGGGCAAGAGATAGAACAATTTAAAAATATTAAAAATATCTCTGACAGGTAGCATGGCTAGTATATGATAAATATGTTTTAAAAAGCACAAAGGTTAATGTATAATTGGCTTACAGAGTTTCTCTCAAGTCCCCATTACGCAACAGAAAAAAGAAAAGTTAATTTGCTAGTGATTTATGGTCAGATTAAGACATAGTTCATAATTTAAACACTACAGTTTCATAATGTGCAGATTTTATCTTAATCCATAAAGAGGAGTACTAGTGCTAAATGCAGTCATGATTTTAGAAGAAATGGGTTTTAGAGACCTAATATTCAGAAGATAAGAATTTTTTTTTGATAAGTTAAAAATGTCTACATACATTTTAAAGCTTACATTAATCTGCATAACAGAAAAAAGATGTTGGAAGTGACTACAACAGACTAGGAAGCAGTAGAGGTGTTGAAACAAATCATGTGATGGATAATAAACCTGAAAAAGTTTAAACACAGTTGACTAAAGGCTTTTGAAGAAAAAAAAATCCATAATTATCAATATTGCACAGGTTGAGCAATCTCACTGACCCCAATATATATATTTTTTAGCATTTTTAAAATGTCTGACTTGTTTATGTACAAATTTGATCTCTCCTTAGAATATATGACACGGACAACAGGGGTGTTTTATCACAATGTCACTCTTCCTGTTACAACACACACTCGGTTTTTGTTCCCAGTGTTAGTTAACAATATGAGAATAATGAGTGCTTTTCATTAATACTTCTTTGAAATGGTTGATTTGAACAGCAGCACAGCATATTTATTTTTTATTCTAATATTTTTAAAACCAATTTTGAGTCACACATATAAACCCTTTTGTTATCAGACTCATTTGTACCACATAAATATCTTCTGTTTGACTTAAATAATAATAATATGAAATAAATGTATGCTCACTAACTATAAAATGTACTATACATTTCAGGAAAGATTCATCAATTTCATTTTCGTTGATTTTAATCTTCATTAACTCACATTTTGAGGTTGTTTTTTTTTGTAATAATAATGTCCAGTTGTTTTTTCATCCTTATGGTTTTATAAACGGTCACAAATGATTTCCAAACACAAACATACATCTTCTGTTCGTTTACAAACCATTCATCTTTACAAAATTCATAAAAATAGCTAATAAAGACCTTAAAATAAAATGAACACATTTTGTGAATTGATCCACTTATTAGACAACTGGCCATCCCCATGTTACAATTTCCTTTTTGTGATGTCTTATTTTTTTAACAGTAAAACAACTGCATTTTAAAATAATAGAATAGAATAATAGAACAGTAAAGCAGTATCAATGAGAAAATTTTAAGTAATTTTACATACTTCTAGTTCTAGTTACCTAAAAGCTACATTCCTATCTTTTCACTTAACAATCAAGGAAACATGAAAATGTTTTAACAAAATGCATTTTTATTTAAATTAAATGCTACTGTTTTGTAGGTTTGCAAAATGTTTAAAATAAGAAAACACAATTTAAAACAATCTAAGCACCATGTAGTACAAAATATTACAAACTAGCTTACCTGAAGTATCTCAGTTTCAGTTTCTGTAGTTCTTATGACAACTAGTTTTAAGAGTAGAAAGGATGTTCTATTTATACTGAAGAACAAGATTCAGGAAATTGCTAATTACGCATTGCTGGATTTTTTTCAAGTAAAAAGTTGAAAGGTGGTGTTACAAAATATATTAAATGACACTCATACTAGGTCATTTACTATATTTTAAATGTGACAGAAAAGAACAACAGATGCATTTTTTCAATGAATGCATTTTGTTTTTGCAAGTACTGTTTCTGGTTTGTTACAGAGAGCTTTGAAAAGATTTTAATTCTGAAACATCCAACCACTTTTCCATTTTTTAAATTTGCTTCTATATTTCAGGGTCATATGAGCTAATGACTGTAGTAGTACCATTGGAGCAAGGCAAAAACCAAACATGGACCTGGTACCAATTCACTTCAGGACACACTAATGAACACCCACACACTCTGACAAATGGTCAAAATAGAATCACCAATTAACTTAATACACACATGTTTTGTGATGAGGGAGGAAAACAAGAGTCCCCATGGGTAAATCCATACAAACATATGGAGAACCCAAAACTCTGGAAATGTGAGGAAGCAGTCTTAAATACCGATTCTGAAGATGCATGGATAAAGCAGGAACCAACTCTGAACGAAAGTAGAAATGTGTTTCGAAATGAAAGTCTATTTTTGCAAATTCAGTTCACAGTTACAATGAGTCACAAGACTGTTTTTTCTGTTTTGTATTTTGTTGTTCTCAGTTCACCTAGAAGTGCCTGCAGATTAATAGATGCATTCAAAATCCAGCAACACCTGCTTAGTATGAGATGCCTTACATAACCTCAAGAGCAGCTTGTTAAGAGCACCTCAATACTTATTACTTTTCATTCATAGCACAGCTACCACTCAGTCTCATGCATGAAGATTCCTGGAGCCAAAACAAAAAAAAAGACCTAAAATATTTCATATGACTTCCTCAAAGGCTTGTAGCCCTCATCCATGTTTACACTGATAAAGGTCAAATTTCATGGAGTGCAATATGCATATGAATAGAGTGATATGGTCAATAAAAGTGTTAAAAAATCAATAAACCTGTGACATTTTGCTGAATTTCTTTGTGTCTTGGTTACATTTTTTATGTTTATTTGTTGTGAATATTCTTAAGGTTGCACTGTCAAGGAAAAAGACTATGGACCTCATGTGTAATGCAATGTGTAGAATTCACACTAAAACATGGCACATGGACAAAACATGAAAATAAATCCAGAAGCATAAAACTGTGTGTACGTCAAGTTCCATGCACGTCCCTTTTATAAATCCCAATGAGCATGAAAGGTAACGCACATGCACATGCCTTCAGCCCCAGGCATTTGAATATGCAAATCATTATAAATAGCCCCTTCTACTCAGTGCTTTGTTAAAAGACAATGGCAAAAGCACTTGGAAAAAAGAAGAATTTCAGCAAATGCGAAGGTATAAGCAACAAAAGGAAGTTATAAAGTGATAAAGAGTGGTGGAGACACTCGAAAGTTCAGAAAGTCGCACAGTGACCAAAATAAAAAAAAGAAGTGGTTAGATATCAAAGTCAACGTGAAATGCTTTAATTCTGTTTCAGACAATATTACAAAAACTGACCCCCGTGTTGAGGAAGCGACTCCAGCTGCTGCTGTGACCAATACATATTCAGATGCATGGATGTGCACACACCTCTGCCTCGAAAACTGCTGGGTGACCATCTGGTTGTGTGCTGATGGACACCCTTCTGGAGTCACAAAATGCAATAGTGGATGCTGTAAGAGATGTGGCCAATGAACTAAGGAATATAAGGGCTGTACTGTGTGATATTGACCACAAATTAAATAGTTAAAAAATAAATGCTGCATCTGATTACCTGTTTTTACATTCTGCCAATTACATTCCAACCAAATTGTAAAGCTGTCTGATTGGGCTGATCATTTGGTGGTTCAGGTTCATCAAATCGCATCTCTTCAGGTAAGTGGTAGCCACAATTGTGTGCCACATTATGCAGAACTCTACTTAGTTGTACAATACACAACACTTTCTGTGCACTATAGAGCAGCACATTAATAGCGTGGAAATGCTTTCTATTTACATAAGCAAGTTCATTTTCTGAAGGCGCCTTTATAAGTGTAGCATCAGTACCAAGTGCTGCAACAGACAGATTCTCTGCTCTTTACATGGCTCTTTGAGGTGACTCGTTATCCTTAGAAGGACTGCTTGTCTTTTGCTCCACTAGTTGGAAAAGGCAACTGGAACTGTGTGGAGTTGGCATTTCTATAGGCTCTTCCGCTGTACATGATGTAATGCCAACACATTCTTTTGGTGATTCATCCCTGGCTGATGTAATTTGTTCAGTGCCATTGCAATAGCAATGTGCACCCAGTTGACTGCACTGATTACATCTGGAAAACCGGACGTTACGGTGAATTGCGTATTGATGTTTCCCAGTTCAACCACATTGAAAGAAAATCTTATATATCTGGATGACAAGCAGATAATACCATCCTATACAGCTGGCATGGCGTGAGTGAGTGATATTTGTGAAATACCCAATTGTCAGCAAGTTCACGTTGAACTGTTCAGAGAGTGGACAGAACTTACAAATAAGCAGGTAGAGCACAATTCCTTAAAGTTTGACTTTGTAGGGCCAATGCCAGTTCAGCGCAAAGCTCTAACAGGAAAGCTCTTGGAAATCGAAATTGACTTAGAAGTCGGTCATCGTCATCTATAAATATGCACTGTCCTCTAATTCTTCCATTTTTGATGTCTTCTAACAACACTAAAGCAGCTATGGTATTTGAAATAGTTTGGTCATTCTGTGAACCATTATATTGTTACAGAATGATTACAATTAAGTGAATTAAATTTGTAAATGATATGCAATTATTTATGTGTATTTGATACAGTTCGCACCATGGATGTGAATCTAAAATGACCACAGAAACAGTAGGACTGCTTTGACGCTGGGTACCACCAGTTTGCAAAACCAAGCAAAAAAGTGGGTATGCATGGTGTGAGGCTGCCATGAAAATGTGAGTGGCTTTGCGCCAAATGTAGTTTTTATACATCTCAAAGTGTGCGTGTAAACGGGCAAATGCAATTTTTTTCTGCTTATGCACCGTTTATATATAAGGCCCTATATATGTGTTTTAATTTTTTTTGGAAAGATATTATCAGTATGTTCTTTATTTATTTTTAAGTGCATCACAGTCCCTTTGTAGAGTCGTAGCATTTTGTTGGTGAAATTCTAGGAAGGACTACACCATTTGCTAAGAAATGTCACCCAAGTATGTGACACACTAGGAAGGCACTGTGATAAAGCTAAGTCCCATGCTTTAGCTCACTGTCCGAGATTACAGATTTAAACCTTGAACAACATTAGTCTTGAGCTCATATTGTGATATATTCTGCTTAACAACATATAGCTTTCCACTTCTTGATAGTACATAGCCTTAGCATTTGGTTCTGATAATATTTTTATAATTTTGTTAATGACTCTTGGCAGTTCTCTTGAGAAACCTGAAGATGGCAGTTTCGAGATTCTTCAGTCTAACGTAGGTTAAGAGGGTTTTCCAGGAAGAATAGTATAAACTGCCCAAATCCAGGTGAGCAAAAATAGTTGAGACTTGTCCAAGTAGACTCGAAGTTAAAAATTCTGCAAAGGGGGCTTCTACAAGGTAATGAAATATGGGTCTGAATATATATAGGATGATGAGATTTCCTCTTTTGATTTTTAATAAATATGCAAAGCTTTCTGAAAACATTTTCAATTTGTCATTATATGTTTTTGAGTGTAGATTAATGTGTGAAAATGGCATATTAATCAATTTAAAATCAAATCTACAGCAGAATACCGTGTACAGAAGGTGTAGGGGCTTAAATACTTTCTGAATCCACTATATAGCAACAGTAAAATAAATTTTATTTTTGAGTGTATTTTTGCATTTAAGTTTTATATTTCTCTGTATTATGTGGAATAAACTGAAGTTTAGTGCGCTCTGTAATGTTTGGGACAAAGACACATTTTTTTCTCAGTTTACCTCTATGCTCCACAGTTTAAAGTTACAAATTAAACAATTCAGGCATGATTAAAGTGCACATTGCAGAATTTATTTGCTTATATTTTGCTCACAGGATGTAGAAATTACAACATTTTTTATATAAAAAATTCAGGCCGCCAAAATTTTTGGAACAAATGATGTCAGATGTTTGTGATTACTCAGGTGTGTTTCACTGCTTCTTTAGTGCAGCCATAAGTCTGCTAGTCTTGCTTCTACTTATAAACTACATTTAAAGTCTGTAGCTCTCATTGTTCAACATGAGGACAGAAGCTATGCCAGTGAAGGTCAAAGAAGCCATTATGAGACTGAAAACCAAGAATAAAACCATTTGAGACATCGGTAAAAATTTAGGATTACCTAAGTCAACTGTCTGGAATATCATTAAGAAGAAACAACACACTGGTGAGCTCAGTATTCACAAAGGAACCGGTAGGCTATAGAAGACCACCACTGCCGATGACCGATGAATCTGAGCAATGGTGAAGAAAAATCCTCAAAAACCTGTCCAACAGACCAATAACAGTCTTCAGGAGGCAGATGTGGATGTGTTACAGATAACAGATTACAGTTGCAAAATTCTGGAAAAAAGTCTAATGGACAGATAAAGATTATATCACAATGACAGCAAAAAGCAAAGTATGGAGACAAAAAGGACATGCAGGTGATGGGTACAACAGAACAAGATGCAGGGGACAGAAAGGTATGGAAGAAGATGATCTGCTGTGGCGACCCCTAACTGGAGCAGCCAAAAGAAGACTGTATCATGCAAAAATAATGTACACTTTGCAGTATTTAAGTTCCAGATTTCTAATGTGTGCAGTACCCTTTCTGTCTTTATAACAAAGGAAGAGACAAAAACTTAACAAAACACAATTCAAGCTCTACCCAAAGCTCTAATATTTTTAAGTCCCAGTACTAAGCCATGTAGAATGCTCTTAAATGAACAAATTGTGCCACTAGTTTTGCTGCGTACACTGAAAATTATTTAAAAAGAAAGATGGAAGTTATTTCAAGTTTCTATCACTATGACATACTTATCATGTCTGTGTAATAAAATGAAGAGGTTTTCTATTTCAGGCCAGTTCTTGAGGAACAGTTTTAAATGCATTAGAAAATAACGCTCCTATTTCAGTTATAGGGGAAACACCATATTTTGATAATTTGATTCCCCTCTGATCTCTGTATATTTTATTACTCAGCTGTTAGTCAGAAATTCACTTTCTTGTTTTCATTCTTGCCTGAAGAAGGGGCTTGAGTTGCCTCAAAGCGTGCATATTGCACTCTTGTTAGTTTAACTTTTCACTTGTTCTCGTTCAAATCTTCTGTCAAAATGCTGGTTGTAAACTGTCAAGACCTCAAGCCATTTATCAGTAACATGATTACAATAATGCATAATTTGTTTATCAACATGTAATCCATCTTGGGAATTGATCCTGCACTATTTGCAGATGATGTTGTTCTCTTGGCCTCATAAGACTCCCATGTCTGGTGTGCACTGGAAAGGTTTGCATCTAAATATCTTGATCTTTTTGGGTAAGGGGTAAGCAGCTGCCTCAATTGGAGAAGTTCAATTATCTCAATATTTCCTTCAGAGAAGAGGTGATTATTAGATTGACCAATGAATCAGTGTAGTGATTTCCCAGGCTGTATTTTTTAAGGCAGACCTAAGTCTTTGGATGAAGTGTTCAGTTTATTGGCCAATCTAATCTCCTACCCTCAACAGTCCTTACAAGCTCTGCAAAGAATGAAATAGCTAATGTAAGTAGTCAAAATGAGGTTTCTCTGCAGGGTTGTTGGGGTACTGTTTGCAATAGATTAAGAAACTCAAAAATACAAAAGGAACCTAAAAATAATTTCTCTCCTTCTCCAGGTTAAATGGAATCAGCTGAGATGGTTTGGGAATGTAAACAGAATGTCCCCTTTCCATCATCCATGGGACACATACAAGAAAGGGTTAATCAGTAGAGTACCTGAGACAAACATTTGGAATTTTATAACGATGAAATATATATATATATATATATATATATATATATGTATATATTATAGACATTAAGCCCATTACAGTAACGGGCGCTAGAACAGTAGTGCATAAACATTAGTAGGAGCAGTCTATATTAAATGGCAAGGGACCTTGTATGTGGCTGTAATATGCGTCACTGTATTGTGTGCCTTTCATTTTCTCTCTCAGTAATACTTGTTTGTATTTCTGTAAAATGCCTGTAATTTTGTCTGACAGTAATACAGTGGAACCTCGGTTCACAACCATAATTTGTTCCAAAACTCTGGTTGTAACCTGGTCGTGAATCAAAGTAATTTCACCCATAGGATTGTATGTAAATACAATTAATCCATTCCAGACCATATGAACTTCGCAGCGGAGAAGTAGAGTGTTAAAGAAGTTATGAAAAAGAAAAGGAAAAATTTGAAAAATAACGTAACTGATTGTTAATGTAATTATTTGGTCATTGATATGAGTGTTGTTGTCATATCTATCTATTTATATATATATATATATATATATATATATATATATATATATATATATATATATATATATATATATATATATATAGCAAAATACCCGCTTGGCAGCGAGAAGTAAAAAGAAAAGGAAACATTTTAATAATAACGTAACATGATTGACAATGTAATTGTTTTGTCATTGTCATGAGTGTTGCTGGCATATATATATATATATATATATATATATATATATATATGCCAGCGTTGGATACGACCAGTGTTGCCAAACTCTGAGAAGAGAAATTAAAAAAATCCCTTTACTTTTTGAC